>NC_134213.1:22800757-23103787 GCF_965140235.1 Caretta caretta | reverse complement strand
TCTCATGGGTTTCGAGCTACACTCTGCAAACGAAGGGAATATGTGGGTAAACCAGGGAGAACAGAACAGACTTGTCCTTACATCATTGCCTTTTTGATTTACCAAACACAATCCAGGCCATCTCATATCCTTCAGTGGAGAATTTGTTTGCTGTGAAAATGGCAGGGTGAAATGCTCTTTCTTACAGTCTGTTTTGTCTTTCTTTGGCACTCTTTGTGTTTGAGAAAATTAGCTTAAGATTTCTCTGCTTCAGAAGGACAAAGGAGACAACAGCCTTCCCTCATAATTAGAATCATATCAAGCAGCCCACCAGAGAGGCCAAACAAGTTCTGTCAAACAAGCCTCTAGAGCAGCAGTTCTCAAACTTTGGCAACCTGAGGACCCCATTTTGATTTAAATTTTTTCATGGCCCCCCAAGCCGCCTGCTCAGTCCCAGGCGCCACCTGCACTCCAACCGTTCCCCCAAGGCCCCACCCTTCCTCTTCCCTGCCTCTTTCCACCCCCTCCTCCGAGCATGCCCCATCCCCACTCCTCCCTGCATGCTGCTGAACAGCTGTTCCATGGCATGCAGGAGGCACTGGTTGGGAGGGGGAAAAAGTTGATCAGTGGGGCCAGCGGACCCCAGTTTGAAAAACCCTGCTCTAGAGTCTCACTATCTTCACCAAATCCATTCACTGGGAAACTGCAAATACCACATGGTACAAAAATCAGTAAAAAGAGCTACAAGCCAAACTCAGGAGCAGATGAGAGGCAGTTCTGGAGCACAGGGAGACGGGAACAGCATAGGGCAGGCAGATCAAGATAAGCAGGGGGAAGGGACAGGATCTGCTGCTCCAATGTCCATTGAAGTCAGAGGGAATCCTTTCATGGACTTCAATAGGTGCTGGATCAGGCCAAATAGGTGTAAGAGCAAGTGACAGCTAACCTTCCCAGAGTAGCAGGGAGAGTTGCCCAAATATTCCATCCTGTGAGAGGGTGCCACAAACATCCTGTTGCCCTGCCCAACATCCCCTGCTCCTGGAAGACTGTGTGTGAATATTCCAGGAGCTCTTGGTGAAACAGTGCAGCTCCATACTACCCACTATCACATGCTCACGAAACAGCTTAGATCTATATATTAAAATGTGACCACTCAAGCCTATATCTATATTATTTGAAGCAGATTGAACCCTGTCAAGGTTCCTCCCCCACTCTGAACTCTAGGGTACAGATGTGGGGACCTGCATGAAAAAAACCTCCTAAGCTTATCTTTACCAGCTTAGGTCAAAACTTCCCCAAGGTACAAAATATTCCCCCCGTTGTCCTTGGACTGGCCGCTACCACCACCAAACTAATACTGGTTACTGGGGAAGAGCTGTTTGGACGCGTCTTTCCCCCCAAAATACTTCCCAAAACCCTGCACCCCACTTCCTGGACAAGGTTTGGTAAAAAGCCTCACCAATTTGCCTAGGTGACTACAGACCCAGACCCTTGGATCTTAAGAACAATGAACAATCCTCCCAACACTTGCACCCCCCTTTTCCTGGGAAATGTTGGATAAAAAGCCTCACCAATTTGCATAGGTGACCACAGACCCAAACCCTTGGATCTGAGAACAATGAAAAAGCATTCAGTTTTTTACAAGAAGACTTTTAATAAAAAATAGAAGTAAATAGAAATAAAGAAATCCCCCCTGTAAAATCAGGATGGTAGATATCTTACAGGGTAATTAGATTCAAAAACATAGAGAACCCCTCTAGGCAAAACCTTAAGTTACAAAAAAGATACACAGACAGAAATAGTTATTCTATTCAGCACAATGCTTTTCTCAGCCATTTAAAGAAATCATAATCTAACACATACCTAGCTAGATTACTTACTAAAAGTTCTAAGACTCCATTCCTGGTCTATCCCCGGCCAAGACGACTACAGACAGATACAGACCCTTTGTTTCTCTCCCTCCTCCCAGCTTTTGAAAGTATCTTGTCTCCTCATTGGTCATTTTGGTCAGGTGCCAGCGAGGTTACCTTTAGCTTCTTAACCCTTTACAGGTGAGAGGAGCTTTCCCCTGGCCAGGAGGGATTTCAAAGGGGTTTACCCTTCCCTTTATATTTATGACAAACCCTATTAAATTTTATTTCAAAATGTTGATTATTTTTGCAAAAAATAATTAAATCACAGGAAAAAATATCACCCTTCTGTTGACCACATCTCTCATTATTCTACTGCTGATATGGGATATTACCATTTGGAAAAAAAAAAGTAAAAAGATTTACAACTTCCCTCTAAAGTAAGTTAAAGAAGGATTTAGGGTCCTAACTTTAGACTCTCTCATCTGAAAACTTTGACCTAACCTTAGTGAAGGTGCTTGATAACTAATTGGTTATCTAGAGACATAATCAGCTCCAGTCAAAACATCTTTGTGGTTTCATTTACATATTAGGGAGGGGAAAATGTTATGAGTCAGAAGAGGAGCTCTCATTATTATGTATCAAATAAGAACCCTGCCAAAGCAGATAGGACTCCACACACACTGGAGTACTTCCCCTAAAGCTGTCTGCAAGGCATACTGCCTGACCACTGCCTGACCCAGCAGAAGTCTGAAACTGCCTGGTTATTGTCACAGGAAAGTGAGCTGACATAACAGTCATATGAGTATTAATTGTAGCACTTTTGTCAGGTACACCAGTGAAGTGGTGGCTACCAGCAAAAAAATAAAAATAAAAATCCCCCCAAAAACTCTGATAAGGTTTATCTAATGAAATCTCCAAAGCTGAATAAATAACTCCAAGGAGCTTGGGAATTTTTACACTGAATTGCATGTGTATTCCCAGTTAGAGGAAAATGCTGTTAAGTCTAGTCTTCCTACTTGGTTTTTTTAGTGATAAACATAACTAATACTAATGTTACAATATTTGCTGTTCCATTGTGTCTTCACCTTGGGAAGAATTACAGTAGTTAATGGATGCGGGGGGAGGAGAGGGTTGGGAGCTCAGGGCACTCATGCGGGATTGGGATCCTGTCTCTCCTGGTTCAGGATTGAGGCTTATTAGTGGGAGCGGGGAGGTGTGCATTGTTTCTATCTGTGTTGTGCCTGTTCTGTGAATAAAGAGTGCTTCAGTTTCCAGAGCTTACCATCTGGTGCCTTTCATGACCACTAAATTTCCTTTAAGTTTGAAATAAAAATGACAGAAGAGATGAGAAACTCTGGAAGAAATTTCATAGGTAGCATTCATGTTCTCCAGGATTAGTGACATCATAAATAGATATGTTTGGGTTTGGTTTTTTGGTTGTTTGTTTGTTACTTTTTGTCAAAAAAAAAAAAGTCAGGAAATGCCAGAATTGAGGTGCTTTTGAGTGCTTGCCTTTGCAACCTTGATAATGTTCTTTTAACATAGTTTTGTGTGCGTAATTTCCTGAGTTTTTTAAAAAAGCAAATTGAAAAGACAGAAATTGCATCATATAGCATCATATTGGCACCCACGAGACATAAGAAAGTTAGAATCTTTAGATCCACCACACAGATCTCTGATGAGCTAATGGAGTAACTGATAGCAGTAAGGTTGAGTCCTATACATGGACTAGCACTAGAAGAGGATGAGACACACACTTCACCAGTAGGTTTCAGAAATATTTGCTGACAGCAGAGGAATGGTTCCATTCCAGACTCTGGAGGTGAGTGTTATAGAACATTCTTCCCTTGTGCCAACCCAAACTTGACACCTTCTGCCCCATTCCCTTCAACCTGTCCCGTCCCAGTTCTGTACGTTTCCCACCCCTGGCTATTTGTCCCAATCCTATTTACCTTGCCTACACAGTCCCAGTCTCCACTACTCAGGCTTCTCACCCCAATCCCAGGCTCCTTGCCCAGCCAACCTTAGTCTCTCCCTCTGGATTTGCTGTTCACATCCCAGTCTCTTCCCACCATTCACACTCTCACTCCCTCCCCACATCCAATCCCATCGTATTTGCCCAGCCAGTCCGCGTCACCATTTCTTCCCTCCCCACCACTCAAGTCCCAGTCTCATGAGTTTCCTTGACTCAATATACTCCCCCCGCCATCTTTTTGTTCCCTTTGCATGCAAATTAGACAGCTTCCTCCTCCATGCTGCCTGGGTGCCAAGGAGAAGGGCACAGGAGAGACAGACGTCCTGCTCTCAGTTCTGGTGCCTGACCCCACACCAGCCTGGAGTACCAGGAGCAACAATTACAGCTTCTTTTTAGTCCTCGGCTGAAGCATGAAAAGTTGTTCTGTGGGGATGGTGTAGGTGCAGTGAAGTCACAGACAGGGGCTGTGAGGGGACGGAGAGTGCTCAGTTGCTCTGTGAAATGGCACGTGTACTGTCTGATCATCACTAGGAGTTGTGAGAGACACCAGCATGCACAGTGAAGATGGAATCTTCAGAAATTTTAGCTGCTAAAATTGAAGTCACTACTGAGCATGTGCAAACTGCAATTTTTCAAACTTAGCTTGAATGTAGCGGTGCTGACTCACTGCCACAACACCTCCTGCTGGTCATGCTGAGAATTAGTTCTCAGACCACCAGGGTGCCTTTTACTAGCGGTGTCGCACTCGCTGTTACTTCCGCTTCCTCTACCATCTGCACCCATGTCATTCCTAATCCACAGCATCCTCTTCGTGACACAGCCCCCTGGTTGTGCCTCAGGCCACTGTCTCCCCCGCATTGGGGGACTGGAAGTCCTCAGTCCCTCTACTTGCCTCAGCAGCCAACTGCAGTCTCTAGTCTTGCCCCTGGCTTCTAGTCTTGCCCCTGGCAATATGGATGTAGGCCATTCTCCTCATTGGCAAGTAGGGGTAAAGAGGGAGGGCCCAGGCCCACCTGCTACTCTGGGTCCCACCCCAGGGACCCTATAGTTAGCAGCCACTTACTGCCCCTCCTCCTATTCCAGCTGCCTACTTTCCCTGGGCCACTTCCCCCATAACCCTAGCACCTTCCCTGCCCTTGCTTCAGGGCCTCAGTCTGGTCATGTTCAGCCAAGAGCTCCCCTATTACTCTGCTACCCTACCCAGCAGACAGTCCTTCTCCCTTGCCCTCCAGGAAGAGACTACCCCTTGCACTGCTGAGCAGCCCTTTATATATGGGCTGCTCCAGCAAGCCTTCTCCTGATTGGCTCTCCCAACAAACCCTTTCCTGATTGGTGAGGTTCTGCACAGCCTCTCCAAAGCTGCCTTAACGCTTCTCTTACCTGTGTGGGGCAGCCGCCCCACCACAATGAACAAAACAATGTATTTTCCTCTAGCCTCGTTATTGGAAACAGCTGAACTATTTTGGCTGAACTTTTTCAAAAACAGTCAGTCTGAGGCAGATGCCCAGCATGGAAAACTTTAGTCCAAACAGTTAAAGTTTGGCAAAGTTAGCAGAGACTGAAAATAGAGTCTTACAAAGGGAAGTGTCAGATAACCTTAATAATGGGCAGAACTACCATCTCTGCCTGTAATACAGGCCACCAGGAAAACATATTACCTGCCATAATCTGTTCTCCCACAACAGCTGATGAAATAGCTAGTACTTAGATACTGCAAAAAGTGACTCTCCTTGCTTATGCGTAGGTGTTTCCTCTCATCAGTTTATTTTCATCATCTCCTGTCTTCCTCCTCTTCTTGTGAAGGAACCCTTAAGTGTAAAAGTGTTAGGGCTTTCCTACACTTAAAAGGCTGCAGCAACACAGCTGCACCAATGCAGCTGTGCAACTGTAGTTCTTCAGAGAAGAGTCTATCTATCCCAACGGGAGGGCTTCTCCCATCGGGCATAGGTAATGCACCTCCCCGAGAGGTGGTAGCTATGGTAGCTTCTCCTATCAGCATAGCACTGTGTACACCAGGAGTTATGTCAGTATAACTACATCGCTCAAGGGTGTGGATTTTCCAGTTATACTGATATAAGTTGTTAGTGTAGACCAAGCCTAGTGTAGATCAAGCTTCCACTCACCGGTTTGTTATCAGCTCTTTTATTTTTTCTGGTTTCGTTTTCCCCCTCCGTTCACTTTCTCAGAGCCTTTCACTTGCTTTGGAGGATATAATAAAGGTGGAATTGTGAGAAATATTTCACTTGAAGCAAGAAAGAACTAGTAAGCAATGTTGATTTTTCGTTTATATTAGAGATGTGCCCCATTTTGTACCCAAATCTGACCTTTCCAAATGTTTGGCTGTGTTTAAATCCAGGGTTCTTGTGCATGTCCTTATATAAACAAAAGTCAGCTGCAATGTTTAGAACCAGATCCAAACTTTCCCAAAGTTCAGGGATGTTGAGATCTGTGTGTGTGTGTGTGTGTGTGTGTGTTTTTTTGTGGTTGCTGCTGTTGTTCTGGCTCAACTCTAGTACAAACTCAACCAGAGGAGTAGTTCATTAGGACTACCTTTATGAATATCTTTACTTCATCTGGCTATCCATGAAAATTTTGAGGCTGCAGCTAACTGGAGAATGTGAAGTTTGAACCTATTCAATGGAAGTATTCACACTGGGCAAGTAACACATATTTTCCAAATGTGGCTACTAGTCCCACTTCTGGTGACCCAGCAGGTCACACATGAACCTATGTGAATATGCATGGATATACAAGATCACACTGAAATCAAATTTTACCAATGAGTTTGCAACAAGATCCAGTTATAGGAAATGTAGACTTGTTGAAGCCCAAATTTTTTCACCCTTGAGAATTAAAGTGTCCATGTAAATTACTTCCAACACCAAAAAATCAGGAGCCTGCTTTGAACAAAACTTCAAAGAGTTCATACCACTCTACATTAAAATTTGTGGTTATTGCATATGCAATTACCACATTTCACTGCCATTTTCTCTACTATGACATGTAGAATGATAGCTTTTAGCCCAGGGATCAGCAACCTTTAGCATGCGGCCCGCCAGGGTAAGCCCCCTGGCGGGCCAGGCTGGTTTGTTTACCTGCCACATCCGCAGGTTCAGCAGATCGCAGTTCGCCGCTCCAGGCCAATGGGGGCTGCAGGAAGCAGCGCGGGCAGAGGGATGTGCTGGCCGCCGCTTCCCACAGCCCCCATTGGCCTGGAGCAGTGAACCAGGTAAACAAACCAGCCCGGCCCGCATGGGGCCTTACCCTGGCAGGCCGTGTGCCAAAGGTTGCCGATCCCTGTTTTAGCCACATGAAAAATAAGGTTGATAATCAATTACTTGTATATTTTTTCAAAGGGATGTAGAGACATAACTGTAAGATAACTAACCATTTAGATTTTGGCCTGTTGTACATAAATGTGGATTACTGTGACAGAAGCCTGTGGTAGAGAGCAGAATGCAGATCTCCCAGCCCAGGCCTGTGCTTTAACCACAAGATCATCCTCCTCTCAGTTTATGAAAAACACTAAAAATTCTTTGACAAAGCACAGAGACAAGAACAACCTGACACAGATGGCTGCCAGTAGGGTCACTGGTTTAGGTTCAGGCCGACTCTGAGGTAACTGAAAGTCATTGCCATTTGAAGTCTTGTTATTTGCATATATAAAATGAGTGATCTCACTCCAGTTCCTAGTAGATACTACCACCTCTCAGAAACGAACCCCCACAATTCGCACTAACTGGAAGCTCATTGGCAGCCTCACCCAAGAAGCCAAGCCAAGGCATATATCACAACCTCTGACATACTAAATGTGTGAAACAATCCTCAAAAATGTGCAGCAAAGGATGCTAAAGTCAAAGTCTTTTTTTTCTCGAATTTGAGCTCCTTTTTAATAACTTCACTGATATCCAGAACATCTTCTTTGCTTAGTCAGAGACCTTGCCAGGCCAATTTTTCAGTTTTCCTGAGAAATAAGAGCAGCTGTGGGTGAAGGCAGAAGCTCTAAGGCAGTGGTCCACAAACAGTGAGGCGTGCACCGTAGGGGGCACAGGCCAGCCCCCATAGGGGGCAGGGAGAGAGCACCCCCCAGCTCTGCTCCTGACCTCGGCCCCAGCTGCTGGCACTGGCTCCCGGCCCCATGCCTGCCCCCATCCCCAGCTGTGGCCCAAGCCTCAGCCCCCTTACCCCTGTCTGTGTGCCCCCTCCCAGAGCCGCAGCCCCACTCCATGTCCCGCTTCTGGGGGGATGCTGATAGGGATAAGAGGGAAGCAAGATAAAACGTTTTGAGGACCACTGCTAAGGAAATCAGATGACTTAACTGGAACTCAGCAGCTTCTAGGAACTGTTGCCAACCCATGAGCAAGAGACTAAGAAAACCAACCTCTTTTCTCCTCATACTTTCCAAAAGGCAGTAATCGCCACAGCACAGGTGGCTGACACTGGGAGGTTTCTCTGTCCTCTAGTGGAGCTGACTTTATGGTTCAGGGCATTCTAATCCCCATTGGCCATATTGCTCTGGTTTGTTCTCTGATGGAGCCCAGCTCTATAGTTCGGTGCTTCTTCTGGTCCCTGGAGTTCTATCTCTATGGCAACTGAAATTCGGAGAGGTGTGGACCAAGGATTATAGAAACACGGAACTACCCTCTCCTCCCCACAGATGGGAATAAGGCACAAGGAGGTGTGAGGTAACTTGCAATACCACTACTTGTGCTGTACCTGTTCTGTGAATACTCGTTACCTGGGCTGTCTGTCTGTCTCCCTACACAAGCAACAAAACAGCCACTTCAACAACAAACTACAACAAAAACTAAGCATAGAAGAAAATAGAGACTAGCAACTTTCACATAAAAAAGAAACTCAGTCCTCACACACTCTTCTGTGCCTCCCAGGGGTGGGTGTACAGTGACCCGGGGAGGCTTCAGTTGGGTGACCGTGACACAGGGAGAGTAGAGGGTTCAGAAGTTCTTCCCTAAGTTTAGTGAGGGTGCTGAATAGAAAAAAATCATTGGGGTAATCATCCTTTCTTCCTCTTTCTGGTTCCGCTTATGTGAGTGAATGTGATGTCCGACCTTGCTTGACACACTTGACTAGAAACAGCAGGGTATGTAGTGATAAGAAAGGGAAGTTAATGAATTTGCATGTTAGTCAAAGAGTTCATCACTCCACCTCTCTGCAGTGAGAAACTCTGAAAACTCCAAAAGGATTTAGCAAATTCATTTTTCTTCCCATCCCTCTGTGTAACCCTTTGGAAAGAACAGTGGGGTAGATACTGTCTCCTGCTAAGAGTGGCATAAAGGGACTTAAGGGGTAAAAACACACATCTCAGCATAGGCGCCAACTTCCTGAGTTCCCGGGGGGACGGATACTCGACCCTCGCTTTGCCTCAGGCCCTGTGCCCACTTCACCTCTTTCCCAAGTGCCCATCCCCACCCTGCCTTTTCCTGCCCCTGCTCTGCCCCCACCCCACCTCTTCCCACCCCTGCTCCGCCCCCTTCCCTGCCTCTTCCTGCCCTGTCTCCTCCCCCTCAGTGTCTCCTGCACGCCGCTGAACAGCAGATCACGGCAGGTGGGAGGCTCTGGGGGGCAGGAGGAGGAGCTGAGCACCCACTATTTTTTTTCATGGGTGCTCCTGAGCTGGAGCGCCCACAGAGTCTGCACCTCTGCATCTCAGAGAATTTCCCCAGCACAAGCGTAGCAGAGGAGCCACACAGACAAACCTACACAAAGCCCACACTCATGCATCCCTTGGCATAGGGGCATGGCAGGGGAGTGGATGAAGTCAGGAGGAGGCATTTTGAGGTCAGTGGTTGGAACACTCTGTGCAATGGCTATTCTGGACTGCAGAGAAGCCCACTGGTGACTCTGGGGAAGCCTCTGTAGATGAGAGCAGCCTATAGGGCTGCTCTAACCCATGACAGGGGATACATCAATCCCTGAAGCAGCCCTGAACCTGGGCGGCGTAAAGTTGTTTTAGAGCCACCTTTCTCCAGTTTTGCACCTTCTGGGCTGTGCCTCTTGGGAGGTCCAGCTCAGAATCTGATCCCATGAATACAAAGTTTTCCAAAATCATTATGTTTTTTTTAATAAAGGGGGTTTGTTTTGTATGTGTCACACTGACACGCTGAAGAGGGTTTTTGTAACATTTCTGGTTCCCTCAAGATGAAGAGAGGGCTAGGGTAATGGAAGAGTAAGCCTCCGCTTTGCTTACTGACCCCTGACAGAGGCTAGTAAAAATATTTCTGAAAAGCAATTTTTTTTTAGCCTTGGAATACACCACATTGCCCTAAGTGACAGATATTTAAAAAACAAAATATAAAAAAGTAACCCCCACATAACAACCTCCTGAGCAAGGATATCTCAGACCAATCTACAAGATCTACACACATACACACACACCCCACACTCCCACACACACCATTTCATATTACACAATCTGACTCTCATGCTGCAAACATTTCCAATAAATGCCTTTGATGGTTTGTTTGCCAGGTGATTTGCCACCCTCTATATAGTTGTGATTCTGAGAAACATTTCACTTAAATGGAAAAAACAAACAAATAAACAAACAAATCAGACTCCTCAATCATCCATCTGTCTTCTCTGGAAATACATGACCCCTTGGTTACCATGTAGGGTTTATATCTGGCTTTGTACTGGCTAAAGAGGAAAACTTTTTGTGGGATTCTCATGTTCAAATTCTGTCTAAACATCACTGACATAGTATTCACAAATCATATTTTCAGTTCTGTAATCTTTTCTCTGTAGCCGTTGAAACTAGAAATGTCAACTACCGTGACATTTACAGGGTTTTGGATGGCTGTTTTTTAAAAATAAATTGGAATTGCTGAATGATATAATGTTTTTGAGCTGAGTAAGGATTCCATGGTTTCTTGTCAGAATAATAATGAAGACAACCTTTTCCTTGGAGCACGGCTATGTGTCCTCATTCCTGTGGGGGGTTTTTCCTTCTTGTCATACACAGATAGTGGTAAATTCTCCATGTCCTGGTTACAGGGCTAGCTGCGCCTCTGATTCCTTCTCTAGTGTCTCTGAGAGCACCACTTCAGGTCTATGGTCTTGTGCCTTCACTTCTCTCAGGACGGAAAGCCCATAATTCTAGACTTCACTGAAAGAAATAGCTCAAGTTAGTATACTTGAGTTTCTTCACTCAAGCTAGCCTAGATTCAGTGATAGCTTCTTTAAGGGTTGGTCTTAACTGCATTGTTAGTTTGACCTATAACTTGAGTTTTGCCCCAAACCCAACTCCTGTCCACACACAAAAATCTCTAGCTCAACATAAATGGTGATTTAAGCTCCAGGTAACTGGGCCACTGGGGATGGAGTTGGGCGTTGGGTTGAAGCCTAAGTATTGCTGAGGCTCAAGATAGTAATTCAGTGGGGATGCGGCAGACAGAGTTACAGCAGCTTTTCAACTGCTAATCCAATCACTCAGCTAATCTACTCTTACATAACTTTCACTCAAAGTAGCTCACATGGAATAACATGCATGTACCACCTCGAGGTAGCGGTTGCAGTGAAGACAAGCCATCAGACTAGGTGCTATGCTCAGTGCACTCAGTACCAATTGTGCTTACCGGGCAGGTCCCACTAAATTCAGGTAGCTGTGATTCTTCCCTTCAGGAGCCTGTAACTACTGGATTACAGTGACCCAAAACAGCCTTCTTCAAATACAAGTATTGTTTATTTTACCATAGGAACAAAGCATAAGGGGGAAAGGATTTTTAAAATAACAAAAGGTCTACATACTGGTCTATTTTATCTAGGGTTGTAGGCAGGCTTTACCCCCAAGCCCCTAACTTCTGGGAGTCTGGGTCTCAGACCATTCCCCTTAAGTCTCTCTACCTCCCTGTTCTTGAGGGCTTGACTTTAAATCAAGCTAAAGTTCTTTGTTCTCACTTTCCCGCTTCAACCTGCTTCACAAAACCAGTTTGGTAAGCTCCCAAAGGGTCAAGCCAGAGAATCAAAACAAAACACTTTTGTAGTATCACTCAAGTGTTTTGTAACAACCCCACAAGTGTTTGTTGAGGGATGTCTTATCTCACATCAGTGTCTTGCCTTTCTGTTTGTTCCCCAGTAGCATGTTGATTCTTATGGCTCATCTTTGAACCCTCTCCAATTTATCAATATCCTTCTTGAATTGTGGACACCAGACTTGGACGCACTATTCTAGCAGTAGTTGCACCAGTGCCAAATATAGAGGTAAACAATATCTCTACTCCAACCTGAGGTTTCCCTGTTGTGCATCCCAGGATCACATTCACTCTTTTGGCCATAGTATCACCTGTTCAGTTGATTATCCATCCAGACTTCTGAATGTTTTTCAGAGTCACTACTTCCCAGGATAGAGTTCCCCATGCTATAAGTATGGCCTACATTCTTTGGACCTAAATGTATACATTTACATCTAGTTATATTAAAACACATATTGTTTGCTAGTGCCCAGATTACTAAGTGATCCAGATCACTGTGAATTAGTGACCTGTCCTCTTGATTATTTACCAATCCCCTAATTTTTGTATCATTTGCAAACTCTATCAGTTATGATTTTATGTTTTCTTCCAGATCATTGATAAAAATCTTAAATAGCACAGGGACACAAACCAATCCCTGTTAAAATATACACAATTAATCATTTTTCACACATGTACAAGGTTAAGACTTGGAATTTATGCAGTAGAAAAAGAATCAATGAAGCATCAATTGAACAGTATGTGAGGGATCTTTGGAAATGGAAGTATCAAGAGTGAGAAATGCATTCCAAAAATAAAATAAATTTTAAAAATGACTAATAGCACATACAAATTAGTTACCAGGAAGAAACAATGTCTTATCTGTATGATGTAATTAGTGTCTGCGGGGTATGGGGAGGTGAACAACTTCCTCTTCCGGGCTTTTGTGAGTCTATGTTGGTTGATTCTACATTGCATCAAAGGAGAAAAAACATCTGTCATGTGTAGCCTGAAATTTTGTGTGAGACATCACACTGAGTACAATCAGCAGGGATATGAGAGGAGACAAGCCTAGACAGGAACTGCTTGCAGATCATGCAATGTCTTAAGATGATGGAATAGGTAGAAATTGTATATCACACTAAGTAAAAAGAAGGTTTGAACCTTTAATTCATGAAAAGAAAAGGAGTACTTGTGGCACCTTAGAGACTAACCAATTTATTTGAGCATGAGCTTTCGTGAGCTACAGCTCACTTCATCAGATGTATACCGTAGAAACTGCAGCAGACTTTATATACACACAGAGAATATGAAACAATACCTCCTCCCACCCCACTGTCCTGCTGGTAATAGCTTATCTAAAGTGATCAACAGGTGGGCCATTTCCAGCACAAATCCAGGTTTTCTCACCCTCCACCCCCCCCCACAAATTCACTCTCCTGCTGGTGCTAGCCCATCCAAAGTGACAACTCTTTACATAATCAAGTCGGGCTATTTCCTGCATAGATCCAGGTTTTCTCACATCCCCCCCACCCCCATACACACACAAACTCACTCTCCTGCTGGTAATAGCTCATCTAAACTGACCACTCTCCAAGTTTAAATCCAAGTTAAACCAGAACATCTGGGAGGGGGGGGGTAGGAAAAAACAAGAGGAAACAGGCTACCTTGCATAATGACTTAGCCACTCCCAGTCTCTATTTAAGCCTAAATTAATAGTATCCAATTTGCAAATGAATTCCAATTCAGCAGTTTCTCGCTGGAGTCTGGATTTGAAGTTTTTTTGTTTTAAGATAGCGACCTTCATGTCTGTGATTGCGTGACCAGAGAGATTGAAGTGTTCTCCGACTGGTTTATGAATGTTATAATTCTTGACATCTGATTTGTCTCCATTTATTCTTTTACGTAGAGACTGTCCAGTTTGACCAATGTACATGGCAGAGGGGCATTGCTGGCACATGATGGCATATATCACATTGGTGGATGTGCAGGTGAACGAGCCTCTGATAGTGTGGCTGATGTTATTAGGCCCTGTGATGGTGTCCCCTGAATAGATATGTGGGCACAATTGGCAACGGGCTTTGTTGCAAGGATAAGTTCCTGGGTTAGTGGTTCTGTTGTGTGGTATGTGGTTGTTGGTGAGTATTTGCTTCAGGTTGCGGGGCTGTCTGTAGGCAAGGACTGGCCTGTCTCCCAAGACTTGTGAGAGTGTTGGGTCATCCTTTAGGATAGGTTGTAGATCCTTAATAATGCGTTGGAGGGGTTTTAGTTGGGGGCTGAAGGTGACCGCTAGTGGCGTTCTGTTATTTTCTTTGTTAGGCCTGTCCTGTAGTAGGTAACTTCTGGGAACTCTTCTGGCTCTATCAATCTGTTTCTTTACCTCTGCAGGTGGGTATTATAGTTGTAAGAAAGCTTGACAGAGATCTTGTAGGTGTTTGTCTCTGTCTGAGGGGTTGGAGCAAATGCGGTTGTATCGCAGAGCTTGGCTGTAGATGATGGATCGTGTGGTGTGGTCAGGGTGAAAGCTGGAGGCATGCAGGTAGGAATAGCGGTCAGTAGGTTTCCGGTATAGGGTGGTGTTTATGTGGCCATTGTTTATTAGCACTGTAGTGTCCAGGAAGTGGATCTCTTGTGTGGACTGGACCAGGCTGAGGTTGGTGGTGGGATGGAAATTGTTGAAATCATGGTGGAATTCCTCAAGGGCTTCTTTTCCATGGGTCCAGATGATGAAGATGTCATCAATATAATGCAAGTAGAGTAGGGGCTTTAGGGGACAAGAGCTGAGGAAGCGTTGTTCTAAATCAGCCATAAAAATGTTGGCATACTGTGGGGCCATGCGGGTACCCATAGCAGTGCCGCTGATCTGAAGGTATACATTGTCCCCAAATGTGAAATAGTTATGGGTAAGGACAAAGTCACAAAGTTCAGCCACCAGGTTAGCCGTGACATTATCGGGGATAGTGTTCTTGACGGCTTGTAGTCCATCTTTGAGTGGAATGTTGGTGTAGAGGGCTTCTACATCCATAGTAGCCAGCCCGTTGCCAATTGTGCCCACATATCTATTCAGGGGACACCATCACAGGGCCTAATAACATCAGCCACACTATCAGAGGCTCGTTCACCTGCACATCCACCAATGTGATATATGCCATCATGTGCCAGCAATGCCCCTCTGCCATGTACATTGGTCAAACTGGACAGTCTCTACGTAAAAGAATAAATGGAGACAAATCAGATGTCAAGAATTATAACATTCATAAACCAGTCGGAGAACACTTCAATCTCTCTGGTCACGCAATCACAGACATGAAGGTCGCTATCTTAAAACAAAAAAACTTCAAATCCAGACTCCAGCGAGAAACTGCTGAATTGGAATTCATTTGCAAATTGGATACTATTAATTTAGGCTTAAATAGAGACTGGGAGTGGCTAAGTCATTATGCAAGGTAGCCTGTTTCCTCTTGTTTTTTCCTACCCCCCCCCCCCAGATGTTCTGGTTTAACTTGGATTTAAACTTGGAGAGTGGTCAGTTTAGATGAGCTATTACCAGCAGGAGAGTGAGTTTGTGTGTGTATGGGGGTGGGGGGGATGTGAGAAAACCTGGATCTATGCAGGAAATAGCCCGACTTGATTATGTAAAGAGTTGTCACTTTGGATGGGCTAGCACCAGCAGGAGAGTGAATTTGTGGGGGGGGGTGGAGGGTGAGAAAACCTGGATTTGTGCTGGAAATGGCCCACCTGTTGATCACTTTAGATAAGCTATTACCAGCAGGACAGTGGGGTGGGAGGAGGTATTGTTTCATATTCTCTGTGTGTATATAAAGTCTGCTGCAGTTTCCACGGTATACATCTGATGAAGTGAGCTGTAGCTCACGAAAGCTCATGCTCAAATAAATTGGTTAGTCTCTAAGGTGCCACAAGTACTCCTTTTCTTTTTGCAAATACAGACTAACACGGCTGTTCCTCTGAAACCTTTAATTCATGGATACCTTTATCCCTCAGTGATGCGCACATTTACAAATGTGGCCTCAATTATGGATGTTGCACATTCTTGATCCCCAATTTTAGGCTTTTAAATTTTGGCAACCAACAATTGCAGTACCCAAAATTAGAATCTACTATTAAAAGTTTGGCCACTAGGGCCCAGATTCTCAAAGGTTTAGGTGCCTAATTCCCTTTGAGGAACTAGACCTAGGTACTTATAGAACAAAAGCATTTCCTAAACCCAGAGATATATCTGAGCAATCACAAAGATAATTGATTCAGATTATGAGGAGGGATCTACTGAAAATGTCCCTGTAACTCCAACAAGGAGCTTTTGTCTATGTAAGATGAACCTGTGAATGATGGAAGTCTGGCTCTTCATGATGGCTCCTGTACTCCCACATGGAAGCCACCTTCAAAGATTCCCCTGCTGTCTCTGACTCAACCATGGCACACATAAAAATTCAATCAATTGGTGTGTGACTATATTATGTTTTTCAATAGAGAAAGAGCAACCCTGGACTTTCAGTCTGGAGGAATTAATTTTAGATGAGTGTAAACTACAAAGAAAAGAACAAATGTAAAGTCTCTGCGAGAGAGTACTGTGTGTGCGAGGCTTAATCTGTAACAATATCCATCTTCAATGTGTTACCCTGCAAATAACCATTACAAATACATAGGCGTCACAAACTGTTTCTGCCAGCAAGAGTAGTGATATGTGTGGTGGGACATAGGGGGAGGGATGGGATATGAAAGGGTAGGGGGAAGCTGAGAAAAAAATAAAATATTAGGTAAGAGAAAGAAAATAGGTACATCAGAAACAAAATTAAATTAAATTAAAAATGAGAGTGAATATTTATATGGGAAATACAGTGAGTGAGGAAAAAGGCATAAAATTAAGGAGAACAGAGAATTCCAGATGAAAACTTTTATAACAGAAAAGGGTCAAAAAGGATGTGGTTAGGCAAAAATAGCAAGCAATTATTAAAAATTCTTCAGATTTTTAGAAAAACACTGGAAAAAAGTGCTTAAGGAAACAAAATGGAAAAAAAGAGAGAAAAGAACAAAAGTCAGGAGTTATGGCAAGTCCCCTTGTTCCAGCCCAAATTACTTTATTGGTAATAGTGAATCACATAAATATTTCTGTAAAAAGAGGCACTCTCACACATGACCTGAAAAAGCAGTATAATATTTTGAATGCTTTCCCCAAAATTTTGTCATTTGCTGCCTGATCAGGATGTTGAGAGGTTGCTTGCTTCCTCAGGAAAGAAAGACACAGATGGGGACTATCTGGAAATAAACCGTGTTGTACTTGATAAGGAAGATGAACTATAGCACACTTAATACAGAAGGCTAACCTGTTACCATTTTCATATGATAAGAAGAAAGGAGTCATTTTACTTCCTGATTTTGTTCCCATCTGAGCCTAAAAATAGATCCTCTTTAATTTCTGCTTTTCACTACAGCAATCTGTCCTTCTGCCCTTCGGCATTTAACAAGGATGTTAATCCAGGGTGTGTTCATATAAAAGAAGGTAAGAGCAGAGTTCATGGGAGGCTTCTGGGCAGAGCTATGTAGGGTGATGAGAAGTCACAGTTTTGTTTTTTTGTTTATCCTTTCAAACAAGACTAAATCAGTTGCTGACGGACGTGAAATGAAACACCACAAGTCAAATTCTGCTCCCAGTTACAGTGCTTTAAAACCTGGGGTAACTGAATTCAATGCATTTATAACAGTGTTGTTGAGAGCAGCATCCCATTCTGATACTTTAAAAAGGAAGGCCAACATGGTACAGAGTGGACAAATTCTCCTAGGTGATTAGTCTGAATGTGGACCAGATCAGTAGTGACTGAAAACCATTACAATCTGGCAGCTGTTTGGTGGCCTGAGTGCAGAATGAGCAGGTGACTCTTAGACTTGTTCTTAGAGGTCCACAATACATCACGGTAGGAGCAAAGTGGAGCTCTTGCTGGCAGTGTTAGCAGAAACGTAGAGACTGGAGGTTTTTCAACCTATTTGCCTCTAGTGTTGCCCTCTCCAGATCAGGATGTTAAGAACATAAGAACGACCATATTGGATCAGACCAATGGTCCATCTAGCCCAGTATCCTGTCTTCTGTGGCCAATGCTAGGCACTTCAGGGGGAATGAACAGAACAGGCAATCATCAGGTGATCCATGTTGTCGTCCATTCCCAGCTTCTGGCAAACAGAGGCTAAGGACACCATCCCTGCCCATCCTGGCTAATAGCCATTGATGGACCTATCTTCCCTGAATTTATCTAGTTCTCTTTTGATGGCTGGTACGTGAGATAGGAATTGGTGGAACACAATGGCTAGACATAATCTCCTGTTTAGGCTGCCAATCCAGCACCTTTCACAAACACTAAATTTGCTTAGAACTTTAGAAAAAGAAAAAAGGTTCCCTCAAGTGGATTGAATTTGAGATGCATTTAACAATCTATGAAACCAGAAAAGTAATGCCCAATTTGATTTTCAGCTTCATTGAGACTAAATTTTCCATGGAAGCTGAGGCTCATAACAGGTTCCTCAAGACATCATTCATTTTGCTCTGCCTGTGGATGATCATGATGACTGAAAGGTCCCAGACCTTTGGAACACCAGTCAGGCGTTTCTGGAATTCCATCTCAAACCATTTAAAGGACATTCCACTGGGTGTTGGAACACAGAAGTGTGACAGTCTTATTAACCCTCCTGGAACATCTCAAAAAATCTGTATAGAGACAATTCTGCATATATATGTTTTCAGAAGGTGGAATGTTTCTTTTCTCATTCTATGGGCCAAATTCAGCAGTCCTTTATTGAGGAAAAATTGCAACTGAAATCAATGGAGTTTTGTTTGATTGAGTATTACAGAATTGGACCCGTTAGTATTAGGGGGATTTTCATGGAAACATACACTTCTTCAGAATCTTACTTCATATTCCAACCCTCAAGGGATAATCTTCTGTTCTGTTTATGACATCTTGATTTGCTGTAGTGACAAGTACTCTAGTATGACATCACAACAGGAAGATTGGAGAGCAGGCAGTAGAAGTAGGTGAATTCCCATGAAACAAAGATCTACTTCCTTAATTATTTTGGAAAATGGGGAAAGGGGAAATATGTAAAATACTGACTGTAATATAGAAGTGGAATATACATTTTCCATGAGGGACCATCAGCTCTTTATGTGTAGCTTCTGAACATAAAACTGCCCAGTTTCATCAACTTCTTTCTCCCCACCTGCTAATGAAACTGGCCTAAAACAAGACCCAATAAATAGTTTCCCCTTATTTTTGCTTTTTCCCCAGATTCTGATTTAATTTATACATCTCCTTATTTACACTGGTGTAGGTGAGAGGAGAATCAGGGATAGCTAGTGTAGTTGTTAGAGCCGAGAACTACCTACCAGGAAGCCTGAGTTCTATTCCCACTCTAACTTAGTTTCCCTATTTGTAAGACAAAGATAACACCCACACTCCTTATGTATCCCAAAATTCCTGGGAGAAAGGCACCATCATTTGTATAGAATAGGTCAGGCTGTTGTTGGTTTGCTGCCCAAACATGAGATCATTTCTATGAGTCATCACAGAATAGCTAAAGGTTGGGATTCATTTGCAATGACACTTGGATGTCTAAATTCCATGAATAGTTTTGAAAATCTCAACTAGACAGCCCCACAGGGCTTGTCAGAAAATTGTCACTGAAACCAAATTTTGACAAAAATTTGGGGGGAACCCATGAAACCCATGAAAAAATTATACAAAAAATCCCTTTCCATTTTTCATCTCTCTCTTTCTTTTTTAAAGGGTCCCCACTCCTGCCAATGGTCAGAAGTTTTGCTCTTGGTAACCACACATCATGTTTCATGATCATGAAAAGGGCTCTCTCCTTCCTAGAGCAGGAAAATTCTCATCTCAGTCATCTCAGCCTATCTAAGCCTCAGAGAGCTACCAGCCACTAGCATAGCTGCCTATGGGTGATCTTCCGCAGACTAGTTGTATTTGAGTGAACAGTTTAGGGCTGGAGGGTGGGACAACAAGATAGCTCTCATTCTCTGAGTTATAAGTAAAAACTCCTGTTAGAATGCAAGAGGAGTAAACAGAGCAGAATGTGTTCTCTTTATCCCAGCAGTCTCATCAGTCTGCTTCTTTTGCAAAAGTACTTCATGGAAGTTCCCACACACAAGGCCCTTTCCTTAGCTCTGGCAGCTGATTTGTTTGTTTCTCTGTTGAGTAGCAACCACTGCCCATACTGACTTAGACTGGCACCTTGCAACCTGCACTGAGTAGGGGGGAGAGTATAGGTGCACTGTCTCAGGAGCAGAGCAAACACAGAATGGTGACTCAGACACAAATAGTTTAATCCCTGCTTCCCCCTTCCTCTGGAGAGAAGTAAATTGCATCAGTCCCTTTCCTGGCATACGTCCGCTCTGCAGCAGCTCAGCTGCACTGACTATATGTGTTGAGAAGAGAAGGGAGACAAAGATGATACACCTCGATCCGTCCTGTTTTCTGCCCATGGCACTCAATGGTTTAGGCCAGGTATGTCTACACTTCAATTAAACACCAGTGGCTGGCCAGTGTCAGCTGATTTAGGCTTGTGGGGCTTGGGCTGTGAATTTGTAAGATTGCAGTGTAGATTTCATCTTGAGCTGGAGCCCAGGCTTTGGGACCCTCCCTCCTTGTGAGTGTTTAATTGCAGTGTGCACATACCCGTAGTCTCCTGAGGGCTGTAATATTTTGGTCTAATTCTAGGTGTTCAGCTTTACATAGAGGTGGCTGGGTGGTGTTTAGTAACTTCAGAAATATAAGTCAGGGTAGGTGATCTGGAGGTCCAATATGGCTTTAAACTCTGCGACTCTATGATAATGCTCTGCCTGTTCCCCAACCCTTCCCTCCTGCACAGGTGAGGGGGTAGAGGCTCATTGGTAGATGCAGTTCTCCCTGAATCATGCTCTGTAATGTGGGTAGCACAAGCAGGAGTGCAGGGGAAGTGGTTTACACCTCTTTACTCCTCTGTGTGGCAATCCTCACATGACTGAGCCTGTTGTGAGCTATGACAATGTAAACAAATATATCTTTGCCTCATCTTGATCTCTTCACTCTCCTAGTCGATATCCAGTCACCAACACCTAGACCAGGGGTGGCCAACCTGTAGCTCCAGAGCCACATGCGGCTCTTCAGAAGTTAATATGCAGTTCCTTGTATAGGCACCGACTCTGGGGCTGGAGCTATAGGTACCAACTTTCCAATGTGCCAGGGGGTGCTCACTGCTCAACCCTGGCTCTGCCACAGGCCCTGCCCCCACTCCACCCCTTTCCACCCCCTCCCCAAGCCTGCCGTGCACTTGCTCCTCCCCCACTCCCGGAGAGCCTACTACACTCCATGAAACAGTTGATCGGGAGGTGCAGGGAGAGAGGGGAAGGCACTGATTGGCGGGGCTGCCAGTGGGCAGGAGGCTCTTGGAGGGGAGCTGATGGGGGACTGCTGATGTATTACTGTGGCTCTTTGGCAATGTACATTGGTGAATTTTGGCTCCTTCTCAGGCTCAGGTTGGCCACCCCTGATCTAGACATTCCAGACATATAGCCCTTGTTGAATTTTTACCTCCTGAGCTCATCTTTTTGGCCCGTTTGCAATCATTGTACCTTCTGAAAGCAGCTACTTTTCAGACACTGTGCAGAACAATGACACCAAATATGTGCCAATGTCTCTAACCCAGACTTGAAAGTGGCACTCTGCTGTGTCTAGTATCGTGGGGAAAACACAAAACCACGCTGGTCTCTACAGCCGGCAACATCCTTCGGGTTGCCCTCCCAAGTGTTTCAGTTTGAGTCAGAATTTTCAGTTCTTTTTCAGGTTTCATAATTAAATTGGAGGGTGGGTACTTTTCACACTAGTGTTTTTTAAATAATTACAATACTATGGTTTCCAAATGGTTTCTTAATGGTCTTACATTCTTGGGTTTATTTATTCCCAGTTCAATTCACCCAAGCACTCTAACACCTGTAGCCCGAATGCTTTCTAGTATGACCCTATCCAAACTTGCAAACCATGTCTGGCTGGGCTTAGTCAATATTCAAATATAAAACACTCAATGAACACCTAAGCCTGAGGTTCTCATATTGCCTTTAGGTTTCTGATTATACATTTCAATTTGATTCTAACCAGTTCAAGATGTATCTTCTTAACTATTATGATCTAGGCATGGTGGGTAGCATATTAATGGTTCTGGTTAACCACTTCTTCTGTTTCATCTCATTTCCTTCAGACAATTCCCTTTTTTCACCAGCTTTTATAAGTTTTCTCTGTGATATGTTGCAGCAATCTGTTGGAGATCTTTTAAATAAAGGAGAAGTATGTATTTTGACATAAATAATGTTTTTGACATTTGAATTTCCCCAGAAAACCTCAGATACTTCAGGTTTAAAGGTCAGCATGATTTTTACCGTCTGACTGAAGGACAAGGAAATATGCCTGAAACTACACAGCAAGTGAGTGGCATTGTCTTAATTTAAATGGAAGATATGGGCCAAAAGTGTTAACATAACTCAGTCACTGTCGAACATTAAACAGTGTTAAGCAGGGTTTGGCATACAGATACTTTAGCCTGCTTAGTATTATGGCAAACGTATTATTTAAACTATTTTAATTTTTATTAAAGATATGAGAAGAAAAACAGTTAAAGTATTTGAAATATAAAATATTAAATAGGGCTTTAATTTTATTTTTTGTTCCCTATCCCTCTAGCTGGAGAGAGTTTTAGAAGGAAAAAAACTCCTGGTTTAACGGTTTCTTAGAAGGTATAAAAGATGGTAATAACTGTCCTTTTGGGGAAAAGAGAAAAAATTAGTAGAGATGTGCTGAAGCTGTTGTTGCTACTGTTGTTAAAATCTGACCCTTTTTCATTTCAGGTGGTGTTCAGGATTCAGCGGAAGCTGGGAGAGTGCAGCAGGGGCAATGTCATCTGGATCCTGCTCTCCACCCTGGAGGAGGGGAGGCTATCCTTCAGGATTAGGACAAAGAAGGTCTGGGGTTCCAGGAGCAGGGGTGCTATTTCAGATTTGCGGGAGGGAAACTTTAATTGTGATTCCAGGGGCTACTTGGGCACCTGAAAACCCTAAGATGATTTTTTTTTTCAGATAACAACTTAGAAAATAGCTGACAGGAGCACTGTATCTAATTCTATACAAAGAAATACAAACACCAATTAAAGCCATATTTTAAGTTTATATGTAAGTTTAGAACAATCAGGAGGTAATACAGCAAGATAGTCCCAATCTCAAGCCTCAAGGGATCCATTTTGGAGCTTAAAGCAGATATCAGAAACACAAGCTTGGTACTTTGTACACTATCTTTAGTAGAGATAAATAAAAATAAATAAAATCTGCTTACTTTTTCTAACAAACTCTGTGTCACTGCCATTATCTACTCTATTTTAGTCAATTTTTTTCATACCACTAAAATGTATTTACTTAATTTTAACATACTTGTTTTTTTTTCTCTTTTATTGAGAACGGGAATTTATTTTTCTAATTATTTTGCCATTTATGTTTACCTATCACAATCGTGTTTGTGACTCACTAGCATTTGACTCCATCATTACTATTAATATCAGACTTGGAACCACATTTATTTTCCTATGCATTTTAAGTTATTTTACAGATATAATTAAAATACAATTTGAAAATAAGCGACCTTTATCTGCACAGTGTCTAAAGTTATGTGTTTAGCTAATGTGTTTTTTTTAAACTGGCACTGCTAAGGGGAGTACAAGCTAAATTTACACTCTAGAACAGTGTTTCCCAAACTTGGGACGCCGCTTATTCAAGGAAAGCCCCTGGTGGGCCAGGCCGGTTTGTTTACCTGCTGCATCTGCAGGTTCGGCCAATAGCGTCTCCCACTGGCCGCGGTTCGCTGTGCCCGGCCAATGGGGGCTGCGGGAAGCAGCAGCCAGTACATCCCTCGGCCCACGCCACTTCCCGTACTTCCACTCCCATTGGCCGGGCAGAGCGAACCGCAGCCAGTGGGAGCCATGATCAGCCAAACCTGCGGACGCGGCAGGTAAACAAACCGTCCCGGCCCGCCAGGGGCTTTCCCTGAACAAGTGGTGTCCCAAGTTTGGGAAACACTGCTCTAGAAGAATACTATTATTTGATTGTCCAACTTTAAATAATAAAATAATGATAATTACTCCAGTCAGGACAGGTTAGGTATTTTAGAAATCACTACTCAAAGAATTTAAATTGAAGCATTAGTGAAATAAAAGTATGAAATGCACAGACCAGTCAAAAAACTAAAATAACAGTACTGTAATCCTTTGTGAACTTTCAAAGAATAAAATTACAGAGAATATATGTGCATTGCACTTTTCCACAGGAAGTACCAAGAAGTAACAACAACAGCAAGTGTGTGTGCATGATAGACAGAGAGTGTTTGTTGGGGGTTTCATGTGGTAGCCTGTGTGTGTGTGAGAGAGAGAGAGAGAGTGTTGAAGGGGGTGTGTGTGTGAGAGAGAGAGAGAGAATGGGGGGGGGGTGCGTGAAGGAGACTGTGTGAGTATGTGAGAGAGAGAGTGTGTGTGTTGGGGGGAGTGTGTGAGGGAGACTCTGTGTGTGTGTCTGAGTGAGTCTGTCAGTGCGTTGTCTCTTTAAGCCAAGCACTCAGGAGCCTGAACACTTGTTCAGTACAGCAGCAGTCACAGCTGCCACTCCTGAACCAGAAGCACCCGCACAGTCAGGCTCCCTGCCACTCACCTCAGCTCAGCAGAGACCCACTCAAGCATGGCTACCTCTAGCATCAGGTGAGCTCCCCCAGCACTGCACCAGCCATGTATCAGCTTCCCAAAGCAGGGGAGACTGTCGTGGCAGTGGGAGCTGGGTGGCCAGAGAGTGGCAGCTGCTGGTCAGGCGCCCAGCTCTGGGAGGGGTGGCTATGGGGAGGTGAAGGCAAATTTTGGAGTGTCTATAGCTCCCCCTCCCACCCCAGAAGACAGTGGGGGTGGGAACCATAATGGTGATGCTTGCTCCAGTTGCCTCTGCCTGTTCTTCCCTCTGTTCTTCTATTTTCTCCCCATCTCTTTCTTTAAGGTTCCAAAATGGAGTGGTGGGTGGAAAAGCCCATCCAGTCATTATTTTGTCCACGATCCAGGCATAATATTCAATAAACCAATTTTGTTTAATTAATTTCCAGACTCACATTGTCTTGTTTACCAAGCATGATCTCGATGCAGTTCTTGAGTTAAATCAGTAGGCTTTTTTATTTAGAGTAATACAATTTTTTGTCTGGTTTCTTGCACCCGTTGCCTATTAATATTTATTATTTTAGGTTATCATGATATTTTATGAACGTGCACTCACTTTTTCAGTTGAACTCACAATGAAGGTAAATTTGTAGGCTAATTATCACAACAGTAGTACTTAAGAAACTCAGTTACCCTACTGGCTGGGCCTCTGCTCCCACCAAGAGTATTGTCATGTGAGCCACGTGATGATTTTGTAGATTTACTATTGTAGAGTGGTCAACAGTCAGACTGCTTAGAATAGGCCAGGGCTTAGAGAAGCCTGTGTGTTGACACAAGATAATATAGGTTGTGTTTAGTTTAGAAAATCATGGAGAATGATAAGTTCTGTCTGTGTCCAGCAGCTTCAGTAAAGAATCCTCTTTGTATTCATTACTAGCATGATCTACTACTTGTCAATCGCAAAAAGAAAAGGAGTACTTGTGGCACCTTAGAGACTAACGAATTTATTTGAGCATAAGCTTTCATGATCTACAGCTCACTTCATCGGATGCATCCAGTGGAAAATACAGTGGGGAGATTTATATACATAGAGAACATGAAACAATGGGTGTTATCATACACACTGTAACGAGGGTGATCAGGTAAGGTGAGCTATTACCAGCAGGAGAGCAGGGGGAACCTTTTGTAGTGATAATCAAGGTGGGCCCTTTCCAGCAGTTGACAAGAATGTGTGAGGAACAGTGGCGGGGGGGGGGAGGGGGAGGAATAATTGGGATATGTGGAAGCACGCCACAGATTTTCAATAGTCCAGAATGGTTTTCTTATAATCAATAAGAAGTGTATTAACAGCATCCAAAAAGATGACAAAATGTAGAAAAATATAATAATCAGAAAAATATAGAGAAGAGACAGGTGAAATTAACTCCATACACAAGTTTGTATATCAAAGCTCTAAAACAAATCCCCTGACCTATGGCTTGGCACCCCACCAATAATTCACATTTACTGGTACATAAAATATAAACATAAACAATGTTTTCTAGTTTCTTGTTCCTCTAGAAATTCTCCTGGATGATGACATGGGCCCATATATGGTACTAAATCTTGGTGTGTTAATAAGAGATGTCTTTCCGTGTTTGTTCTTTACTCCTTTTCATTTTTTTTTAACTATATAAGCAAAAGGAGAGATAAATGTTAATTGTGGAACTAGGTGGATAAGTAGGATAAAAGTAGAGAAAGCAGATACGGAATTGCTCTTTCTGTTGTCAATAACCTGGAGTGTCTTCCACACAGGAAATAATGTGGTTGACTGCAATAATGTGGAGTGTTTTATATAAAGGAGACAATTTAGTGTCTTATGTAATGAATATTATAGCCCAATTTGTCTTACTGAATCATATACCTCTCTAATCAGGGGATTTTGGAAAGCACGGGGTACTGCCATTGTACTGGAAAAACTGGGAAAAGGAGGTATTATTAATAGTTCTTTAGATTTTAAGGACAGAAGGAAACATTAGATCATCTAATCTGACCTCTTGTATAACACAGACCATAGAGTTTCATCTAGTGACTGCTGTACTGAGTCCAAAAACTTGTGTTCAAATTAGGGTTACCAGATGTCCCTATATTATCAGGATCGTCCAGATATTAGGGGCTTTGTCTTATATATGCAACTGTACCCCCACCTCCTGAAAAAAAAGAGTCCCAATTTTTAACTTTTGCTATCTGATGTTAACACTAGTTAAAAGTTCATCAGCCAGTCAGAATCACCACCTGAGTAGCCCTTCATTTGCATGTATGGTGTACAAAGAAAGCATCCACTTATTGGGTGTGAGCAGAAATGAAGGCTCAAAAATGGAGAAATTGGGGAACTGGAATATTCAAGACACGGACACACTTAGGAGAAACATCAGATATATTATTCCAACACTGTTACAGCTAATAAGCTAATAGCCATGCTTGGACGTACTAAATGTAGGCTAAACAAAAAAAGCTTTCTGTGAAAGTTTTAATTAAGGAAAGTTTAGTAGCTAGAAATGTGGTTGCTGTGGTTAAGTATGAACCAGAACAATTTCCTCCAACTGTATGGTAGTTTGTAGATAACAGAGGATGCAGCTGTGAACCGGGAAGACAATAAATAAATAAATTAACATTTGTCATAGTTCCTTCTTCTGTTTAATTACTTTGCTTTAACTTTCCTGTTCTGTAGAGAGTTTTCATTAGTGGGAAAGAAGATGCCAAAAATAGTGACTTGTATTTTTTCTAACTAAGTTAGCTGATTTCGGGTGAGGGATGCAGGCTCCGGGCTGGGGCAGAGAGTTGGGGTGTTGGAGGGGGTGAGGGGCATGGGCTCCGGCCAGGCGGCGCTTACTTCAGGTGGCTCCCAAAAGTGACCAACACATCCCTCTGGCAGCGGCTCCTAGGCAGGCAGGTCAGGGGACCACTGTGCACTGCCCCTGCCTGCAGGCACCACCCACACAGTTCCCATTGGCTGCAGTTCCCGGCCAATGGGAGGCGCAGAGTCGGCACTCGGGGAAGGGGCAACACGTGGAGACTCCCCTGACCCCCATCAGGGGCCACAGGGACATGCCAGCCACCTCCGGGAGTGGCACGGAGCTTTAGCCCTGCTGCGCCGCCGTACCTTTAGCACCTAAAATCTCCCAATTTGGCTTCAGTAGCATCTTGGAGTTAGAGCCTGATTCTGGGAGGAGGCGCTGGGAGGGAGGGGGAGGAGTTGATCTGTGGGTCCTGCAGAACCCCTGGAGTACCCTCGGGGACTCCCAGGGTGTTGCTGATCCATGGGCGGCAGGTCGCACAGGCTGGGGGAGGCTTTGCCTATCCAAACAGCCAGGCATGACTCCTCCCCCTGCCATGACTGTTCCCTGTGGCAGCGTGTGGCTCCAGTCCTCCAACTCCAGACCCCCAGTGCTCTGCCGTGCTGGGGCCACTCGCCTTCCTGCACTCAGGAGTTGGGTTGCCAGCCGCCCCGGGCTGGGGAGGCTGGGGCTCTGAGCTGCCTGCCTTCCCGGCGCTCCAGGACCGGGGAGGTTGGGGCCGCACGCTGCCTGCCCTACCGCACTCCAGAACGAGGGGCCAAGCCAAGGGATTGAGCCGGTGGCCACGGTGGGGGGGAGGAGGGGCTGGCTCTGGGCTCCGGCAGGGGCAGAAAGGAGGGCTTGGCTCCAGCAGGGGGTGAATGGGGCAGGGCGTCAGGTGGAAGGGGCGGCCTCCCCCAGCTGACGGTTCACGCACCGCCCATGCGCGGATCCCAATTTGAGAAATGCTGGTCTAGACCTGACAAGTGTTTGTCTAATTTGCTCATAAAAATCTCCAAAGATGGAGATTTCATAACCTCTCTAGGCAACTTATGCCAGTGCTTAATTATCCTGACAGGAATTATTTCTTAAGGTCCAACCTAAACCTCCCTGACTGCAATTTAAGCCCATTGCTTATTGTCCTGTCCTCAGATGTTAATGAGAACAATTTACCTCCCTCCTCCTTATAACAACCTTTTATGTACTTGAAAATGGTTATCATGTCCACTCTCAGTATTCTCTTCTCCGCACTAAACAAACCAATTTTTTTCAATCTTCCCTCATAGGTCATGTTTTCTAGACCTTTAATCATATTTGTTGCTCTTCTCTGGACTTTCTCCACTTTATCCACATCTTTCCTGAAATGTGGCACCCAGAACTGGACACAATACTCCAGTTGAGGCCTATTCAGCGCAGAGTAGAGTGGAAGTATTACTTTTCGTGTCTTGCTTACAACACTCCTGATAAAATATCCCAGAATGATGTTTGCTTTTTTTGCAACAGCGTTACACTGCTGAGTCACATTTAGCTTGTGGTCCACTATGACTTCCAGATCCCTTTCTGCTGTACTCCTTCCTAGGTAGTTATTTCCCATTTTGTATGTGTGCAACTGATTGTTCCTTCCTAAATGGAGTACTTTGCATTGAATTGCAAAGTACTCCATTTTATCCTTATTGAATTGCATCCAGTTTGTCCAGATCATTCTGAATTTTAATCCTATCCTCCAAAGCACTTGCAACCCCTCCCAGCTTGGTATCATCTGCAAACTTTATAAGTGTACTCTCTATGCCAATATCTAAATCATTGATGAAGATATTGAACAGAAGCAGACCCAATCCCTGCAGGACCCCACTTAATATGACCTTCCAGCTTCACTGTGAACCTTTGATAACTGCTCTCTGGGAATGGTTTTACAACAGTTATGCACCCACCTTATAATAGCTCCCTGTAGGTTGTATTTCGCTAGTTTGTTTAGGAGAAGGTCATGTGAGACAGTATCAAAAGCCTTAAAGTCAAGATATACCACATCTACAGCTTCCCCACTATCCACAAGGCTTGTTACCCTGTGAAAGAAAGCTATTAGGTTGGTTTGACATGATTTGTTCTTAAGAAATCCATGCTGACTGTTATTTATCACCTTATTATCTTCTAGGTGCTTGCAAATTGGTTGCTTGATTATTTGCTCCATTATCTTTCTGAGTACTGAAGTTAAGCTGACTGGTCTGTAATTCCCCAGGTTGTACTTATTTCTCTTTTTATAAATGGCCACTATATTTGCCCTTTTCCAATCCTCTGGAATCTCTCCCAGCTTCTTTTCGAAGATAATCACTAATGGCTCAGATATCTCCTCAGTCAGCTCTTTGAATATTCTAAGATGTATTTCATCAGGCCCTGGTGACTTGAAGGCATCTAACTTGTCTAAGTAATTTTTAACTTGTTCTTTCCCTCTTTTAGCCTCTGGTCCTACCTCACTTTCACTGGCATTCACTGTGTTGGACATCCAATCACTATTAACCTTTTTGTTGAAAACAAAAAAGTCATTTAGCACTTCTGCCATGTCCACACTTTCTGTTATTGTCTCCCACCCCATAGAATAATGGGCCTACCCTGTCCTTGGTCTTCCTTTTGCTCCTAATGTATTTGTATCTTTTCTTGTTACCCTTTATGTCTCTAGCTAGTTAAATCTCATTTTGTGCCTGGGCCTTTTAAATTTTGTCCGTACATACTTTGTTATTTTATTTTATTTATAAATAAATTGTCTTATTTGTTTATATTATCCTTTGTAATTTAACCTAGGACTTTTTGTAGGGCTTCTTTTTTGAATTTCAAAAATGCCAGCGTGGTCTCTTGCCATAATTTCTATCTTTCCTATGAATGGGATAGTTTCCTCTTATACCCTTAATAATGTCTCTGAAAAACTGCCTACCTTCTTGAACTGTTTTTTCCCTTACACTTGCTTCCCATGGGATCTTACCTACAAACTTCCTGAGTTTGCTAAAGTCTGCCTTCTTGAAATCCATTATCTTGCTTTTGCTGTTTTCCCTCCTACCATTCCTTAGAATCATGAACTCTACCATTTCATGATCACTTTCACCCAAACTGCCTTCCACTTTTCTTCCCATTCCAGGCCAGGCACTGGCTTCAGGTATAATAGGGTGGAGCTAACTGGGCCCAAAGCCTCTCTTTAACCTCTTCCATGCTGGCAGGCAGTTTCTCTAGTTCATCAAAGCTCCTGTAAGGATAAGTGAAATAAAATTTTAAAACCTTATTTTTTTCCAAAATGGCTGATGGCACAAAAATGCACATGTTCAAGAACAGGGGACAAAGCAGAAAGGAGGTGTGGAAAATATCCAAAAACATATGATGAATAAAGGTATAGATGTATAATTACTGTTGTTTTTCTTAAAGCCCCTGTGACAATCAAGGTCCCGAACTCCCAGGAGGACAACAGAGTGACTGAATCCTAAAGTATAAGCAATTGAATCTGTTGATTGTATACAATGTTATTGTACTATAAAAGTGTATTGAGTAAGGTCTTATGAAAGCCAGTGACACACTAGTGATTAATATCATTGTGTGCTCTATGAACAGGCTGTGTATAAAGAGGTATGTATATGTGGTGGTAATAGGTATTTGAAAGATGTTGTGGAGGGAGCAGATCAACAAGTTTGCCCTATACAAAGGAATGTTGTTCTGCCTGTGTCTCCATTGTGAAATGAGCAAGGGGATGACAGAGACAATGCAAATTCATTTGCATCTAAATTCACAGGAGCAACAAATTAAGAAAAAGGTGAGGAAGACAGGAGAAAAACCTTCATCTGGGGATTCACTTCATAAGAATACACTTCAAACAGGGGCAGCAGGTTTGTATAATTTTTGGTAGTACCCAGAACGGGTCCAAGCCCCTCCCCCCGCCACACACACACCCACACACAACACACACGCACACACACATCTGCCTAAGGCTCTGGAAGGGAGTTTGGGTGCAGGCTGGGGCTGGGGTTTGGAGTGTAGGAGGGGGTAAAGGGTGCAGGCTCTTGTTATGCTTATAAGAAGCACACGGGATCTTTTTCAGGGGAAAAGGCAATATGCCACGTTTATTGAAGATACAACAATTAGCAAATGTGTTCAATCACACACACACACACACACACTGTGCCGTGTGCTTGTCCCTACCTATCACCACAAAACCATGTAGCAAAAATATATCATTAAAAACGTGTGTAAAACAAACTCAAAAATGTTACGCGCGTTTTGTACAACAAACAATATGTATATGTTACATCTTAAAAACCAGTATCTTTTAAAAATGCAAGTATTAGCCAACCCCCAGTAAATAAATGCAACCACATGTACTATTTACCAAAAATTTAAAAAAAGCACAAAGCACTATAACCGCCACACCGGTTAATTTCTCTGTTCCCCTTAGCCTAAATGGCACAATCTAACTAATCACTTGTTGTCAAAAACAAAGGTAATTCAGTTTTTACAACAAACACAAAGGAATATAGGGAAGCGTGTCATTCAAATATTACATGCAAATAAAAACATATTAAAAATTGCTAAATATAAAAAAAAAAACGAACAGCCTATCACTGGTGTTAGGATATAGATACACAAGGGGCAGTGGGACAAATGGAATATCGACACCTTCCACCTTGATGCCTGGCCCTATCAGGAAATGTGTCGCCATATGTCCTATGCTTTTCCAGGGATACCTGAGCAGGAGGATCCCAAAAGAAAAAGAAAAAAAAAGGGGTGGAGTGTTAGGATATAGATATTCAGGCCTGTCTGCAAAGGCCTGTACTTTAAGAATTTAGGTGTATTCTTATCACTTGGCTAGTTCCAGAGGTATAAAAGAAAGAATCAAAACCACTGTCTGCCAGTGTAAGGGCCTTCTCTTACTGTGACAGTTTGTGGCCCTGTGCTTAGGCTCAGGCCTTTGGCTAAGCAGCAGAGGCAGCCATAAGCTGGGAAGCGAACGGTCACATCCTCACATTCCAAACTAGTCACACTGAAATAAGGTGCTATTGGGCTGTTAGGCACTATCAGGACAGGATTGTATTCCTATTACCTCCAGAGAAAGGGAAGTGCCTAGAAAATGTAAAAGGAAACTTAGTTTGATAGCATCCTGTCTGGCAAGAACTCACTTATCAATAGCTGGGATGTGAAATCCTCACTTCTGTATTGTCTTGTCATCATAGTTCCCACTTTGCTGTTGTTTGTCTGTATAATCTCTGTCTGGTTCTGTGATTGTTCCTTTCTGCTGTATAATTAATTTTGCTGGGTGTAAACTAATTAAGGTGGTGGGATATAATTGGTTACATAATCATGTTACAATATGTTAGGATTGGTTAGTTAAATTTCAGGAAAATGATTGGTTAAGGTATAGCTAAGCAGAACTCAAGTTTTACTATATAATCTATCGTCAATGAGGAAGTGAGGGGGTGTGGGCGTGGGTGGGGGTGGGCATGGGCATGTGGGTGAGGGAGATGGGAACAGGGAATGGGGGTAAGAAAATTGGAATCATGTTTTGCTAAAGGGGGAAATGGGAACAGGGAATGGGAGTAAGGAAGTTGGAATCATGTTTGGCTAAGGGTAGTAATGGGAACAGGGACACAGGTGTAAGGCTCTGTGGTGTCAGAGCTGGGAAGGAGGATACTAAGGAAGGAAACTGGAATCATGCTTGCTGGAAGTTCACCCCAATAAACATCGAATTGTTTGCACCTTTGGACTTTGGGTATTGTTGCTCTCTGTTCATGCGAGAAGGACCAGGGAAGTAAGTGGGTGAAGGAATAAGCCCTCTAACAACTGGTACAACATTTTTACAGGCTGCTCCCCAACTTCTCAGAGCATATTGTCTATTATGTTTCACTCATTATTAGTTGTGTTAATATTGTCCTGTGCTTGCTTGCTAAAAATGTGTTGTATGTGCTGTTAAACAAAAAAAAAGTTTGTTAAATTACAACCACAAGCTCAAATTGCCTCTCAGTATATTGCTATAAAACAATTGTATAAAATATGACCCAGTCAAGAATTGTTCTTGAGGGATCAAAAGGGGAACATGTAATAATAAAATTTTATGTTTGTATTTTATATAATTTAAAATAAAAAATAATAATGTAGCATGTATTAAATGTATTGGTGTATAATTTAATCATATCCAGCCAGACATGCTTTTTAAATAGCAAAAAGGAATGGCCTAATGGGCCATTAGTAAAAATACATCAGCCAAAATTTGTGTATGTGCTTATTTCAAGGCAGTAAAAAACCTGTAAGGGTCACCAATTTGTTGTAGGTTTAGCATTTTAAAATAAATTAAAAAATGCCATAATTGTTTTCTTTTGCATTGCAACTTAAAGTTCCTGTTCAGAATGTTCTGTGTAAATTAATTTTGTTTGTGTGTAAATAAAAAATGTATATGTTAAAAAATAAGTGTAAAGGCCATCGCTAAACTAGATGGTCTAGGGAGGAACCAGATACAGATGCAAAGGTGCCAGGAGCCTGCAACACGCCCCTATTAAAATGTCAGAGGCGGGCAGATTAACGATTCTAAAGATGAGTCAGGCACCTATCAATGGGGACAAAATAACTGTAATTAACACCAGCATGGAATAACTCCCTAAAAAACTTTATAAAAAACAAAATAAAAAATGAGAAGAACAATTTAAGAAAACAAGCACTCGTCAAACAACAATTAATTACAGCATGACGGTGCAAAACTCATTGGTCCCAATGAAGGAAAATCACTATATAAACAGGGTGCCTTGCCATGAAACTTTTGGTTCATCCTCCCAAGACTTCCCTGGAGCATCGTGTCATGACCGATGGAACCCAGCTCCTCCCTACCTGTGATCAACCTAGCTGGCCACTAGGTTGATCCAGACTCTGGACTGGTAACTATAACATCAACTGGCAGGACAGTGTGTGTGTGTGGTGTGATTGAATGCATATGCTAATTGTTGTATCTTCAATAAATGTGGCGTATTGCCTTTTCCCCTGAAAAAGATCCCATGTGCTTCTTATAAGCATAAACTCTGGGAGGGAGTTTGGGTGCAGGAGGGGTGAGAGGTCAGTCTCTGGGAGGAAGTTTGAGTGCAGGAGTGGGGTGGGCTCTGGGAGGGAGTCAGGGGGTGGGCTCTGGGCTGGGACGGGGATTGGGGTGCAGGAGAGGGTGAGGGGTGCAGCACTTACCTTGGGCGGCTCCCAAAAGTGACCCGCACACTCCAGTGGCAGCTTTTCCTAGACAGGGCAGCCGGGGGTGTCTCCGTGCGCTGCTGCCCGCAGGCACCTCACCCTCAGCTCCCATTGGCCAGGAACTGTGGCCAATGGGAGCTTCAGAGTTCGCACCCAGAGCGAGGGTGAGCAGGAAGCCGCCTTAGCCTTGCTGCTCTGCCGGTAGTGGCGATGGCAGCTGGGGGCCCCTGGTCCCTTTTAAGTCACCTAGGGGCGGCAGGCAAGGCTGGGAGACACTGCGGGAGGCGCGCAGGGGCGGCAGGCAGGGCCGGGTAGAGACTCGGCCCCGAACATTGGTGGACCCGAGCCCTGAATATTCCTGGAGCACAGGCACCACGGGCCCATATAACTCACCGCCCCTGACTTCAAAGGCCTTTAAAAATACTGGATACTCTTTCTTGCCTGGAGGGCTGGAGATGCTAGTAACTGGATGTAAATAAGGAAGCTGCTTAGGCAAAGATTCCAACTTGCCAAAATTAAGTTTCAGTCACTAAGAAGTGTGTTACTTTTGTTTTATTTATAACCATTTCTGTCTCTGTTACTCTTGCTTAGAATCACTTAAATCTATGTTCATTACTAAAAAACTTATTCTTAGTTTTACTATAAACCATCTCAGTGATGTTATATTGAAGTAAAACATGAGTCCTCAGCCAAACTACCAGGCTGGTGTGTTCATTGTCTCTCTGGAGACAGCTAACTTAATTTCTGTGAGAGTCCAGTGAGAGGGATTGAACACTGTAGAGAGATGGGAACTGGGGTTCACTAAACATTTTCTGCAAGGCAAGGTTAAGACTGGAATTTGCTGGTGGGGCAAACAGACTGGTTTTGCAAGACTGACACACAGGTTAAGCTCCAGCAAAGCTCTCTCTTGCTGAGACAGAGGGGTAGCACAGTGGCTTACAGATCTGGATGCCATTAGGAGAACATCACAGCCCCATCTCCTAGATTCATAGAATTAAGGGTGAGTCTCAGCTTTCATTTTTAAAAAGTAAATTTTTAAGTCCTGATGGTTGGAGAGAAAAGCTTAAAAATATGACCCAAGTGCATCCTAAAGTCTAAAAACAAAACAGAAGACAAACAAAAATGAGCCACTTTTTAAAAAAAAATCTCATGATTTTTGGATTAATCTCACAATTTTTAGGCCTGCCCCATGAGGTTTGACTACTTGGAGTTGGCAACACTCTAATCCCGCTCATTACAACATGTCTTTAATAAAGCAAACATTCAAAGAGATTGCACATGATAAAGTCATATCATTGCAGAAATTACAATCTCTAGTATGTACCAATGGTTTGCATGTAAAACATCTTGGCTTGCAAAATAGACTTTGCATCACCTCTTTCAATGTAATGTACCCTGGGTGTTAACATTTTTATTACACAGTAGAAAATGCCCTTAGCATTTTGAATGCTATTGGAATTTTCTGATTGCTTGTAAATGATGCAATACAGTGCCTAGATAGATCGGTAATATTTTCATGGCAGGAACTGTTGTCACACTTCAGGGAAACTGCACTTGTATTCCTCTTCCTTCCTTAAGGACACCCACTCTAGGCTCAGTCATCACCTCTTTTGGGTGGAGACACATGTCTCTTTCCCTCCTGACTGGGTTTTTTTCCAGGCTGCATAGTTCCCTGCCTAACACTGTGATATCCCTGGCAAGCCAGAATGCCTAAACCGGCTAGCGACTGCACTTTGTTTTCTCTTCAGAGGATATGAAAACGTAATAACCAGCAGTTATAAATTACCACAAAGCTCCTTCTAAGCAAGCACATTTATTATTAAGGTGAAAGCATTCGAGAGAAAGCACATTAAACACAATAAAAGAACCTACATGAATGTAAAAGCTTACCAGAGATCACCCTTCAGTGTTATGGGGACTCAGTAGGCCAAAGTCCTTCCAACACTCCCCAGGAAGGATTGGGGCCTCCTTGTACAGAAGATCCTGTCTTTTTGCTGGATCAGAAAGAAGACTTTGAGTCAGTTTAAACTCTGGCTATTTATCCAAAAGTCCTTTCTTTGTCTGTTGGTCTCTGAAGAATCCAGTTGGAACCAGTATATGCCAGGCTCTCCAGGTGGTGTTACATCTCTAAGGTGTTACAGCCTGAGTGAATTTCTCTAGTCACTGTTCTTAACTTCTGGTGGAGCTGTGGTCACCCTCCCCCATGGAATTACATACAGTCCTTGTCCCACAATGATTCTTAATACAATAAGATCTCACAAAGATAATTGCAAGAATTTGCTGAATCTGTCACACTTATTATGGATTTGTACAGCCCCTAGCACACTGAAGCTCTGATCTTGGTTAGGACCTCTAGACGCTACTGTAATACAAATAATAATAATAATAATAAAAATATTGCATTTCCCTCCCCCCGCATTCTTTCTCTTTTATCTCTGATTTTTTTATTTAGTTTCAAAATACCATTAAGACACAGAACAGATGTGCATTTCAGCGTGATTAGTGCCTTCCTCAGACTCAATCTTGCATACCTGCTTTATAACAACCTGCCAGAAATAATCACTGTGTTTTGCATTGCCTGTCATGCCTTACCAATGCAACGACCATTAGGCACTACCATTAAGCACCATTCTTGATTATGTTTTCAGGATAGCACCCTTATTGCTTGATCATAAGATGGTATGATGAAATTGGCTGCCATCTAGATGAAATGTCTATAAGGTGGGTGCAAAACTGGTTGAAATATTGTACTCAAAGACTAGTTATCAATGGTTTGCTGCCAAAACTGGGAGGGTCTGTCGTTGGTCTGGTTATTTTCATGAATGATTTGGATAATGGAGTAGACAGTATGCTTATAGCATATATGGATGACACCAAACTGGGAGGGGATGCAAGCACTGTGGAGCACAGGATTAGAATTCAAAACAACATTGACAAACACAAGTGCAAAGTATACACTTAGGAAGAAAAAAATCAAATGCACAACTACAAAATAGGGAAAAACAGGCAGGATCTGGGGGTTATCGTGGATCACAAATTGAATGAGAGTCAACCATGCGATGCAGTTGTGAAAATGGCTAATATTCTGGGGTGTGTTAACAGGAATGTTATATATAAGACACGGGAGGTAATTGTCCCAGTCTATTTGGCACTGGTGAGGCATCAGCTGGAATTCTGCATGCAGTTCTGGGCACTACACTTTAAGAAAGATGTGGACAAATTGGAGAAGGTCCAGAGGAGAGCAACAAAAATGACAGAAGGTTTAGAAAACCTGACCCATGAGGATAGCTTTAAAAAACTGGGCATCTTTAGTCTTGAGAAACGGTGACTGAGGAGGGAACTGATAACAGACTTCAAAGATGTTAAGGGCTGTTACAAAGAAGACTGTGATGAATTGTGCTCTATGTCCATTGATGGTAGAGGACAAGCAGTAATGGGCTTAATCTGTGGCAAGAGAGATTTAGAATATATTAGGAAAATCTTTCTAACTATAAGGATAGTTAAGCTCTGGACCAGGCTTCCAAGGGAAGTTGTGGAATCCCCATCATTGGAGGTTTTTAAGGACAGGTTGGACAAACACCTGCCAGGAATGGTCCAGGTTTATTTGATCCTGCCTCAGCTCAGAGGACTGGACTAAAATGACCTCTCGTGGTCCCTTCATGCCCTGCATTTTTATGACTCTATGTATTTTATCCTCCCCAATCTCCCGTCCATACATAAGAGACAATTTGGGAGCAAATGAAGAACAGTGTCTTTTTGAGCTCCTGCAGCTTTACATTACCTGCAGACTACCTTGCTTGTGATAAAGTAGCTAGTGTGTAAAAAGCTACTTGATTGAAAAAGGGGGTTCTTAAAACTGCCAAGATTGTAGCTTCAGAAAAAAATGCAACAACCACATAAACAGAAAAAAAGAAAAACTACACTGTGATGTGAAATGCATAGAACTATGAACAAGCTAATATTTTCCCCTTCTGTATTCACATCTTCTAAACATTTTTTTTTAAAAAAACCACTATTTTCATAAATGAATGCTCTGAGGCATATAGGCCTAATGCGGACATCATAACTTGGACCTCCGCAACATGTCTAAGAAAATCTGTGGTTGAACCAAGAACAGAACCCAGGTTTTATGAACCCCCGTCCAAAACCTTAACTACAAAACCACCTTTCCCTTTTGTGCTCTCATAATGACCCCAATCCAAGAACGCAATCGAGCACTTGCTTAATTTTTAGTATGCAAATATTTCCAGTGATTTCAATGGAACCTATTGTGCTTAAAATTAAGCACCAGTTTTTGTGCTTTCCTGGAGTGGGTTGATACTTCCAAAAGCAGAAACAGGCAAAACAAGAAATCTTGTGAGATTACCAGCTGAATTTTACAGATCCAAGATATGTGGAAAAGCAATGAATTTCTCCATGTTTCTTTGAAACTTTTAACATTTTCACATCGCTAGTTCTATGGCCTTTCTTGCTATTTGCTCGTGTCACTTATCACATTGTTAATATCAGGCAGTAACACACACTTGCTTGTGGACTACACTTGAAGAAGAAACTCCTCTTACAAGTCAAAGGATCCACCTCTCCTTCTCAAGGCCAGGTTTTCCTTGAATCTGCAGACAACACTGTCACTTTTTAAACATTCACTTTCTTTAATCCACATAATTACAAGAAGTAAAAAGGTATTGAAATGTATTGAAAGACTAAGAAATAAGAAAATTTGAGGCCGCTCAGATAAACCATTTGTGGCCTTGGGTACTTCATTCATGGTGACAAATAAGATCCAACACGTGGAATAAATCAGGATTTACTCTGGGGAACTTGACAAAAGAAACCATGGAGTCTCAAATAGTTGGTTTACCCTGCTTAGTTCTCTCCTACTGTGAGTTAAGGTTCTCTTTTGTCCATGATCAGAGGACAGACTGAATGTTAAGTGTTGCTAACTGTTAAATATTGACAGTGAAACAAACTATTATTAGTCACAAAGCCAGATCTAATCTATTATTTATCAGCAAATAGCTATTGCAGTGATATCTACCCAAATATGTACAGAAATCTTAGAAAGACACTTGATGTTTTAGAAAGTTTGGTATTATGAGCTTAAAATGACTAATACAGTTTCAAAAGTGAGTGTGATGACTGTTTTAAATTTCCCAAGAACTTTTTATTCGAACAGAAACATCAGCAAATTGCCACAGCCAATTTGTTTTATTGCATTCAAAGCTATTCTGCATTACCCCACTATTCCCATCGTAATAGTCACCTTCTTTCTGCCCAAGATGAGCTGAGCATGTCTTTCTTTATATCCTGTCAATGTGGCTTCTCAACTGGGTGAAGAATCACTGCACACCAATGAAACAGCACTGAAGGAATCCCCAGTCCATACAAATCACCCCATTTTTTTCTAATTAGTCCATCTGTCAACTGTCTAAATTGAAATGACTTATCCATATTGAATAGCTCTGTTACATCAAGGTCAATGGTCTCATGTGGCAGCTGGTTTCTTGTAAAGATGTGCCTTTCAAATGACATTCTTACATGAATCAAAATATTCTTAACCTTTTTTTAATGACTGTTATCTAGTAGTTTGCCCTTCCTTTTGGACTCTCATATCTTATAGATTCCACATGCAGCAGTGTGGAGGACTGCACTGTCTTTTGTCTGCTACTTCGCTCACTCTCGGGAAGATCTGGAATATCCACAACCATTTCTTCCAGTCCTCTATCACACGGCATAATTCAGGGCTATAAAAGGTTATGTGATTCCATTACATATCAGTGGCTAAAACCCACTGATTCCAGGGCTGCTGTTACATACATCAGCTCTTAAATCAGCTTGAATTCCTATGATTCACAGAAAACTGTTTATACAACAAGTATTGCACTTGATTCCCTGGATATAGGGCCAGCTGTTGAAGTTGTTCACCAAACCATTTGTTCCTGCATACTCCTATTCTGCTGGCATCCACTTTTAAAAGAATTTGTACACATTGCTCTCAGGAAGTGAACAGAAATCAGGGGTCAGATGTCTGATCCTAAAAAGCTTTCTGAGAAACAAAAAATTACTGCTTGAACATTCAGTTAAAAGGGTTAGTTCTGGGTTTTTCCCCGGTACTTTCAGTTTGATACATTTTTTTTTCTTTTTTGTTGTTTTTGTTCATATCCCGGTTTAAACTATTTTAGTTGTTCATTTTAAATAGTTGTCATGTTACACCCCAGAAATTACTGCAGCCCAATGGTGGATGAAATTCCTACAGTAAGCAAGCCACATAAAGGTCTCAGAACTGAGAACCAAGGTGAATAGTGCAACATATCATATTTATCAAATGGTAATGAAAATCACAAAGATATAGAAGGAAAAAATGCATTCCTTGTCCAAGAAGTTACTAGCCCATGTTCAGATGAAGAAAAAGCATACTATAGGGGAGGAATTTTCATGCTTCCTTCCAACACAAGAAGATTGGTGTTGTCACTAAAACTCTGCACTTGGTCCCAGGAGATCTGGGTCCAGTTCCCATCTCTGCCACATATCGCTTGTGGGGCCTTGGACAAGTCACTTAAGGAAAAATTTCCAAAAGTGTTTATCTGACTTAGAAGCCTCAGTCCCATTTACTTTCAATGAGACTTAGGCTCCCAAGTGCCTAGGTCACTTTTGAAAATGGTACTTGGCTCCTAAGTCTCTTAAGAGACTAAAAATTGTACTCCCTTTTCCTCAATTCCTATCCATAAAATGTAGCTAACAATACTTCCTCTCTCCTATTATTGTCTGTTTACAGTGTAATTTATTTGGAATGGGGATTATCTCTTACTATATATAGACACAATATTTAGTACAGTGGAGTCTTGATTTTGGTTGGGCCCTCTATGCTCCCATAATACTAATCAGCCTTTGTGATTGTGTAGCTTAGCTTTTAATTTGGTCTTTATAAAGCACTTTGGGATCCTCTGACAGGAAAAGACCAATCTATATGTAGGATATTCATACTATTTTATTCTTTACTTTAATTAGATGTTTGTTTGAAGGTTTGATCTTAGTTAAATAAGGACATATTGCACTGAAGTTCAATGATACATTAAGCTAAGCACTGCTTCCTGATGGAAAGGAGAAATTAGTGTTCAATAAATTATATAAAAAGGACAAGAGTTTCTTTTTCCTCATTCCACAGTTGCCAACTTTCATGTGGTAAATAAGCACCCCGGCTTTCACAATAAGCCAAAAATCAATCTAATACCATTTCAAAACAAGGCCAAAACAAGCCAATCCCTAAAAACCCCAACACTCTAGGTGACTAGATCCCCACGATGTGCTGTCTGGAAATGTGGTGGGCCCACTGTTCACCCCAGACTCTCTCCCCCCCTTGCCCCTTTTTGCCCCTTGCCCTGCTTGCTGGGAGACGATCAAAAAGAAAAAAAGAAGAAACAAGCTACAACACGCTGGAAGCCAAACAAGCAATGAGCTACAAGCAAAAAACTAGCCAACAAGCAACTCACAAGCCAATTAAGCCAAAAACAAGCCCAATTTCTGCATTTTTTTCATGGGTTTGGCATGTCTGGTGTGCACAGAGCAGTTCAGAAAACAGAATTTTCATCCTGAGGAAAGTTTCACTACAAGTTTCTGCTCAATGAGCATTGGCCTGCTAAGCCCAGGGTTGTGAGTTCGATCCTTGAGGGGGCCATTTAGGGATCTGGGGCAAAAATTGGGGATTGGTCCTGCTTTGAGCAGAGGGGGTTGGACTAGATGACCTCCTGAGGTCCCTTCCAAGCCTGATAGTCTATTATTCTATAGGACGATATCCTCTCTGCTCTATGAGCTATACCCCATTTGTCAATTATTGTTGCCATGATTAGGAGATGGCTGATAGATTGGACAAATAAATTTGGAGCATTGTTTTGCTGTGTTTTAAAAAAAATCTATTACTTTATGCATCTAACAACTGTGATATCTTTGAAGAATCAGACAATGTCATCTGCTGAGTAATCAGACATTAGTGAAAAGGGAAATCACATGTAAAAGAAGAATTTTAAAGCAATCTACTTGTCTCACTGAGGGAAACTTATCAGAAAGCAAGCACATAGCACCCGTCTGATGACAACATAAACCCCTGTTTCCCTTCACATGGCTCTCTTTTTGGTGTGATATTTAATCATCTTATTAATGTTACATAAACTTTTTTTTTTTTTTTTTTTGCCTTTTGAGTCTTAGTAAAATATGCTTCACCCCATTAAGGATTAGACAAAGCAAAAGTCCTCCCTTGTAAAGGAAATAATTTTCCAATCAGCAGGTTATTTTTAATAGAAAGAGGTGTGTCTGGAATATTCCTAACTGTGGAATGATCATATTTTGTAGGGCTTTACTGGAAAGCAAAACAGACTAACTTACAGCTTCCACCTCTCTCTCTCTCTCTCTTTCAGTGTCATAGAGGAAGTGGATAAAATGGTGGGACCAAATGCTGTCCTCTAAATTTCCCCTTAAGAGTATATGAGATCATAATGGAAAAACAGACTGACATCAAGAGATATTTTCACAATAGCTATGGTTTGATATTTAAAAATTCCACTCTGATGGATCACAGAAAACTATCTAGGCATGGAAGTTCCACACAGATGTATCTGTGCTTCATGATTGCGATCCAGGATTCTTGACACACACCTTGTTCACTATATTTTACTGTTTGTTCTGTGTTTGGAATTAACCTAGAACATGTGTGTATTATACACATTTACATACATATTGTACATTCCATAAACATGTACATGTTTACTATTAATACTAATTATTATTATTATTATTATTATTAGGCTGGTGCCCAAAATCCACAACCAGGCTAGGCTCCATTGTATTAGGTGCTATACGTATAATATTTGATCGTCTGTGCCCCCAAAGAGCTTACAATCTAAAAGAGAGAAGATGTAACAAGTGGATGATACGTGCAAATCTTTAGCGGGTCAGTGGCAGTGATCCCCTGCCCAGACATTATCAGGTTGCTGTGTGAATTACGGCAGAAATGGATTTCGACAAGGGACCAGAATGAGTACAAGATGGTGCATTTACAAATTTTGATTGACAGCTTTTTTCACTTATCAGGGAAGGTAGGAGAAAACATGCTAAAGTGCTTGTTGGAGAAGTGGAGAAATGGATGCTGGAGGCTGGCATCATTGGTGAAGTGAAGTCCGGAGTTGACTTTGCTCAAAATATAGTTTAGATAAACAGGGCTATGTGTTTGCCACTGGACAAGCTTTGTTAAGAATTAATCCACAAAGCCACTACATTATCCTCCTTCAAATCTGTCCTTCAACACAGGCCCGCAATGATGCTTGCAAAACATATGACAATGAATGGACCATCCAAACACAGTTGGTATGCTGTGACTGCTGGTCTCTATGTTAATCATCACTGTCTCACAGCAACTTTGTGCTGCTCCTGCCTATTTGCTGTACTCACCTGTTGTTTTATCATATTTTTTTGAGCCCCAAACCTGCAACTAATTGCACACGGGTGCAGTGCTGCCCCTGTATGGAGCCCCACTGACGTGCTCATGTGCTGTCAATTGCAGGATCAAGACTATCATTTGCAACAATTTGTAGCAGCTGGTATCTTTTTTTTATTATATGTGTATCCACAATAAGGCTTCAATCCCTGCTTGGGGCCTCTAGGTTAATAATTAATAAATAATAATAATATTGTTCACAACTCCATGTAAGTATACAGTATATAGATGCATCACTTATTCATTTCTGTTTTTTTAAGTTAACTGGAAAACAAAAGGTTTTTTTCCTTAAATGATGTATATATTGGTTCCTGTGTTTTTAAATATTACAATCATTCAGGTTTGAATTTGTTTTGGTAGTAGGGCTTTTATTTCACATTGTTATCATCCCTTTAATACTTAACAGTTAATAAAAGACTAAGTGCATTAACTTTCTCTCTCTTTCATAATATAAAAAATTCCAGGTCAAACAGCACTGGAAGTTTATTTACTGTGCATTTTCCCCATTGCAAAAAACAGATTGTATATGAAAGACAGACATAGAATGACAGCAGGAAAGGAAACGCCTCTGGCATGGAATAAAAGGTCATCAAAATAATCCTATTTCCTCTTCAAAGATTACCTGGGACTCCCAAGCTTTTTCTTATTTTCTTGCTTTACCGCTATCACTATGTAAAAAAGGAACTTACTCCACGTGTTGCAATTCTGTGGTATTGCGGTGAAACAAAGTAGCTCCTTACTTTCAGAGTTTACAAATATAAAAGCAACCAGCACATAGCCGTTGTCAGATCCACAGAACAACCCCTTCCAACAGCATCACCTTGCAAGCTCCATTGGAAAAGGTAAGAAATCCTTCTTATTGCTCTATGGTGGAGTATCTCTACACTGGGACATCAGAGAGCCAGTAACAGATGAAATCAAAGGATGCTAGTTATATAAAATACACCAATGCAAACAAAAAAAAACCTTAAGATCTTTCAGTTTATATTCTTGCTAAAGTAAGATACCCAAGAAAGTATATTTAAATAGAGCCAGTTGTTATTACATTTTTCTGAAGACAGGGTGGTTTAATATACTTATACATGTTGAGGTATGTAGAGACTGTATAGATGTAAATATTTACAGTTAATAGAATTGAAATATACATTATATATTATCAGCATTTATGTTTTTGTGTATCAGTTGCACAAACATGCAAATTACATAGCCAGATCCTTAACTGATATAAATTAAGTGAATGAAGATATGCCAATTTACACCAACTGGCCCATAAGATATATATGTGGTTTTTATACACCCCCTAACCACAGGGGAGGTGTTTATACTGTGATTAGAGCTGATCAGAAAATGGGTTTTCTTTCTGATGAAAATGTATATGAAAATGGAAAAAAACCCACAATGGTTATCCATGGAAATTTTTGACTTTTCATCAAAAACACCCAAACCCAAAAACTTCTCTGCTGAAAACAGGGAAAACTTTGCAGTTTGGGTTTTTGCTTATTTGACAAAAATTCAAAATTTTCCACAAAAACTAGACACTTCTAATGAAAAATGTAGTTTAGTTCAATACATGATTACACACAAAAAAACAGTTCTGATGGAAAAATTTCAACCAGTCTTAAAAGTGATGGGTACTAATATAAGCACCTAAGGCTTGTCTACACTGCCATCTAGTTCAGACTAGAGGGAGTGTGAATAGCAATGCACACCATAGTGCTATATTGTAACACCCCGGCATTGATACTGCAGGTGCAAACATAAAAGTCCAGAGCTCAGGACTACAGCAGTATATTAGTTTTACCCTGTCTATTAAAAATACAGTACAGAGGAATGTATATAGTGTGAATCTATGTATTTAAGGTGTCTCAATGGGCACTCATGCTCTGGCCACTTTTGCAAATGTAGTTATTAACAGTTATGTGTCATTCACTTCAGTAGGATTTTTGGCTGAGGAAGTGCCAAATAAGATACTGATCCAGCAATGCTCTTAAGCATATGCTTAATTTTAAGCACATAAGTAGTCTTGTTGGCTTTAAATGGAATTACTCATGTGCTTAAAGTTAAGAGTGTGCTTAAATGCTTTCCATGATCTGGGTTTAAAGCCCAAAGGCCAAATCCTATGCACTTTATTCCTGGCAGGCGCCCCATTTCTGTCAGTGGGACTCCTCTCATGAGTAAGAACTACTGACATGACTGAGTGTGCTCAGAATGGGGTCTCTTGGGTATAAGCTCCTTTGGGGCACGTACTGTGTCTTCCGCATATTGTCTAGTGCTGAGCATACTAATAATGCTCAATCAATAATATCAATTACTAGCCTTTTTCCAAACAGGCTTATTAATTGTTCTTTCCCCTACCCTCCACAGATGTCTCATCTACTCTTGGTCCTACTTTTGTTATTTTCCCTTGCAATCCCTCTGGAAGCGAAGTGGAAACTGCGGGAGAATGGTAAGTAGTCTGCATTTACTGAAAACTATTACTTGTTGAATAGTTAAAAACAAATGTACTAACAAATATGTTTGTGAATAAAAGCAGAGTTGCATTAGCTACCATTCATGGACTTATATTCTGAATTTTTCATGAGTATTTGGATAATTGCTGGGTGTTCATGAAAACATTCAGGAGTCCCAAAAGTTTCATGAAGTTTAGAAACATGATTATTCGTCTGAGAATTCACACCAGAAACTGCCTTATTCCCTATTCACTGTTCTCCCGTTTCAAGAGTTTCAGTCATGCAATCAGGAAGCAGAAACAGCATCTTGTGACTTAGGTGACAACCCACAAACAAGTAATGAAGAGCAAATAGTCAAAGTGAACATTTCACAAAAAAACCCCAAGCCCTGAAAATATTTCATCCAGAATGTTCAGAGCAAATAACTCTGAATACGAATTCATTCAAAGAGATGCAGAATCAGTGAACAAATTATTCACTCACCAGAAAACGGAGCTAAATTCAGGTGGTCATATTTAATCCCTTTACTCACATTGACAGGCACCTTAGTCCACAGGTATCCCTTAGTCCACAAGTATGACTTCGGTGGGACTTCACAGGATGGAAGCTGGTATTCAACATGATTAAGAGGATCACTGTTTTGCCCATAATGAATATTTCAAACACTTCTGTTGATAGCTTTAGGTTATAAGACTATGCTGTGGTTTCCCTAAATAACATTGGGGGCTCTTGAAACTACAGTAAAAGCGTTTCTGCCACAGCATAGAAACTACACATTTGTGTCTTTTGGTACCTCTCTGGCATTTCCTGGTGCCTATGCTTCTCGATACTCACAGGCAGACTGGCAAGCCTCTAGATTCACGTATTTGCACATTCATGACTTTAATAAGCAGTCTCCACTGTCCGATGTGATGAGATTCAGTGTCCTATTATTAGCAATGTTATTTGGCTTAAAGCCATCTTTTTGGAAATGCTGAGAAGTTCTCTTGGCTCATTGCTGGAACTGATGCTTCCTTCCAGCCTGAGTGGTGCACTTGTAAGTTCAATTGTGGTGCTTCCTAAACCTCCAGTAAATGTACTCTGTGTCCACTCGCAGGGAAAAACACAAACCCAGTGGACACGAATGACAACAGGGGTTCCTGTATCAGTGGTAGAAGAGAAAGGGTAGCTAGGGCAATGGCTGTATTTGGGGAACTGGTGTCAATGAAAGTGCAGATGACGTTCTTGACCCTGGCAAGAATGAAGCGGATTCTTGAGTTCTACTGCTCATTCTGCTCCTGAGTAGCTGTAGGAATTTAAGCAATTCATTTACATATATCTTTGGCCTTAATTGCTGCCCCCCACCACCTGGAAAAATCTAGCAAGGGAAGGCTGTAAGGAAGAAAAATCCACAAAGATTGCTTAATGGAGTTTTCCTAAATTGTTTTGTGAAGGGGCGTTTCTCCCAGTCTGGAGTAAAGGGCTCCACAGAGTGACTGAGGAGTATTCAGAGAGTCGTGACTATCTGTTGGAGGCCCTGTATCTCTGCTTTGGGATTATCTCTCCCCTAGCAGCCACTTCATTGGGACAATGCTGCAAGGGCAACCAGCTTTTCTGCAGGAGAAATTAATGCCGCATCAGGTTGTGGGGCTTTAGAAGGAAGCAATACATGCTCCTGGCTTTCCCTTTGCCCACCTGCCCCCTCCCCAATCACAGCTCCTTCACACTGCAGAGATCTCTCCATGGAATCCAGAAGGGGAGTACAATGCTACAGAGGTGCTTCACCCCTCATTCTGTGAGCAAAGACTGAGATCCAGTAGTCCTTACTCATCAGAGGAGGCCCACTGAAGTCAATGGGGCTCCTTGCAGGAATAAAGTGAGTAGGTTTTGGCCCTTGGGCTTTAAACCTGGATTATGGAAAGCATTTAAGCACATTCTTAACTTTAAGCACATGTGTAGTCATGTTTAAAGTCAATGAGACTATTTGTGTGCTTAAAGTTAAGCATATGCAGGGAATGACTGAGCCATCTGAGCCTTGATTTCCCTCTCTGTGAAATGGGGATAATGACATCACCCGCTTTGCAGGGCTGTGACTGTGCCAAATTCTCTGAGACTATGGAAAGAAAATCACTTCTAAAATGAAAATAACTCTGATTGCTCATGATGTTTTGGATGCATTTCATATTTACATTTAAAATGTAATCTTGTCAAAAGACAACTGGGCCTGACTGTTGTTATTCATGCCAGTGGTGTTTTGCCAGTAGTTTCAAGGACAGCAGTACTGGGCCTAAGATGTAGTTCAATTTTACCAGCACTTTAATCTTGACTAACACCCAACATTTATTTCCCTATAGTTTATGTGATAGAGTCAGAGTGGACTCAGGAGGCACCAGCTGAAGAAGTAGAGCTCACCTGTAATGTATCTGAAGACCAATCTATGTCGGTCTACTGGATGAAGGATAAGGAAATAATAGGAACTGACAAGATATTAACAATTTCAGTCAAGGAATTTCCAGATGCTGGCAACTACACCTGTCACAAAAGTGATACCCACGAGATTTTAAGCTACTATTTTTTCCTTATTACCAAAAAAGACTCAAGTAGGCAAATATCTAAGTGGATTCTAAAAAGTTTTAAAGGTAAGGTAATAGGGCAATATGATGTTTTTTCCATGTACAGTATGTGCCATAACATCGCAAAGGAAAAGGGAACTCACTGGAAAGAACCACTGTGCATGACTAATGAGGTGGATTATAATCTTTAGCATGGTAGCTCTTCAAAGTGCTGTTCAGGCATTAAGGGGCAAATAATGCCCTCTCCTACATGGGTGCAGAGGTCCCCATGTGCAGCAGAACCAGGTGGATCTGATGTGCAATGCGGGAGCAAGATTTGGGGAGTTCAGCTCTGTATGGGGTTCCTATATGCTGTCACAAAGGATGAGTTGGGACCATGACTTTCTGATCCTTCCCATATGGAGTGGGGGAGTAGAGGAATGCTAAGGCTACTCTAGCCTCTAGGCTGGAGCAGCAACCATGGAACAGTTTCACAACATGTGGGAGAATGGCTGTTCTTCCCTTTGCCCTTGCAGCTCTCACCAGTGCCTAGCTAAGTCATTCAAACTGCGTGCCGAGGATAGCATTTGCCCCTAACTAATTCATCTTCATAAAGCAGAGGTTACGTGACTTAGCCTAAAACTGCTGCTGAGCCAGGATTAAAACCCAGAAGTTTGGGATCCTGGGCTCATGGTTAACACATTGGACAAAGATACATCTCTGAGAGCAAGCTATCCATCTTCTTGTGTTTCACTTGGGCCACTAAACATTATTAGAAGGGTGGAAATTTTTCATGTATAGACATTATTCCTTTCCTGTGCATGCTAAAGTCATCTTTGAAATGTGTCGCAAACAGCACGGTGAGCAATCAGAGAAATGAAATCATTTGTTGAGGATATGGGGTTTGTTGAAGACAATTTTTTTTAATAGATGGGAAATATCCTATAAAAAATGTGAACAAGCTCCGGGAAAAACAATGGCAACATAATCTCTAAGGGTCACTTTTAGACACCAGCAAACTTCCAGCCACTATTCGGCTGACGTGTATATTGTGCATTGTTTTCCTGGGAAGGGACTCAATATCTGCCAGTAGAATTTTGTAGAGTTACTGTTTTATCTTACTGGTCAAACAATTTTTTTTTTCAATCAATTTTTTCTCTCTCTTTCAATCTAGAGCCAAACAACATGACATTTTTAAAATGTGAAGCAAAGAATTACTCAGGGATTTTCATATGCTCATGGAAGACAGAAAATGAGAGTCCAAATGTGAAGTTCACAATCAAAAATCTAAAAGGGTAAGAGCTTGTACTTTCCTCAGCCACTTCATTAGGATAATAAGGCCGGAATACCCCTCTTTGTCAGCATGTGGAACGGATACTACAAAAATAGTTGGCCACCTATCACATGAACTGGACCGGGGGAAGGCCATTTTTATCATTTGAGAATGTGGACCAACACATTGGATATCCTCTGCAGGACAGTCCCTTCTAGGCCCATCACATTACTGCATGGAAATCTGGTCAGGAATTAATATAGCTTAGAAGTGTAAGAACTCCCATTGGATCTTCTCTGCAGATGCTGTAATGTAGCTACAGCGTGACTAAGGCAGTAGAACTGCAGGTGAGAAGGAAATGAATTTCAACCAGACATAGAAGCAAGTCATCTTGCAGCGTCCTTCTCGCCAGATCCATTGGCTGTATGGAGTTGGGAAGTCAAACACTATATGACCATAGCATTTGCCCTGTCAAGGACCCTGAGGGGAATACTATGAGAGAAACCTCTTGGGGATTTCCTACCTCCCACTCCCCTCCCATGGGTTTCTCCAAGGCAGGGCGTGCTCTGGCCCAGTGTTATTTTTATTTGTTAAAAGGGGAAATAAGTGCAAAGCATAATTTGATGGATGCAAAAATATAGTCAAATTCTGGTAGCATTGTGTGGTGTTATTTCTTATGGAAACATACTCAACTTGACTTGTTTCCTCCAGCTGGATTTGGGAAAGGGGCTAAAGAGTGAAGTTAGACATTAGGCCCTCCACACTAGTCAATAAACAGTGGCATTAAAGAAGAGACTGTCTTTAATTTATGCCCAAAACTCCCATTGGCATGGGAGTCTCATGTACAGAAACATGCTATTTATGACACAGCAACACTATCTTGTCCGGTGACATGGTGTCATTGAAGTATCTGTAAGCAGCACTTTATTCAGAGCTCTCCAGCGTTTCCTTTATCTCTTTCTGCTTTGAATTCAGAACTCAAGAGGATGCATCTGGAAGTGTAATCTGTGGAAGCCCTGTGTCTCAACGCTATGAACTAGAGACAAAGTACACAGTCAATTGTCAGAAAACCAACCACTGCCCATTTGCTGAGGAACACCAGCCCATTGAGATGTTTCTGGAGGTCATTGATGAGACACAGTATGACAACTGCACCAGCAGCTTCTTCATCCGAGATATCAGTGAGTGGATCAGAAATCAGCTTTTATTTTTAAGTGTATAAAGCTTGTCATGAATTCAGTGACCCTGAGTGAATGTCTGTTCAGGGACGACAGTACTGATTAATGTATTTACTGCTCCAACAGTACCAGCTTCGCCACACTACCTCTGTGTCACCAGTGTGCCCGCAACCTCACCTGAGAGCTGAGAGGGATTAATGCGTGGCCCATGATAACTGTATTCTAGGCCAGTAGGCTTCCCTCCCTTATGGGAGTAAAGAAAAACAAAAACTGGACGAAACCAGGAAGCACCCACTGGGAAACTATAGGAGGTGCTCAGCACCCAGGCACCACAGCAAAGGCGGCAGGTGTAAGAGGTTTGAAACGCTGGGTGTGGCAGATCTCCCTTTGAAGGCATGCCGGCCCACAGCACTGGGAGCGTCACCGCTGCTGGAAGCTCCTGAGAAGTGAGGGAGCCACCAGCGCCCGGACTGTGCTCCGCCCCGAGGCCCCACCCCCTCTCAGTCTTTTCCCCCTGAGGCCCTGCCCCCGCTGCACCTCTTCCTGCCCCCACTCCAAAAACACCCACCAGCAAAAACAAAAGTCAGTGCCTGTTGGTGGAGGAAGTGGAGAAGCAACGTCTGTGTGGCATGTGCCGCTCCCATAGATCTCACAGGAGCCCCTCTCGTGCTTTGCATGAATTAGGAGTGCCACAGTACTGGAAGGGCCAGGCTGGGAAGGCAGAGACCAGAGCCAGAAAGCAATCACTCTCTGCGGCAGGCTCCCCTCTGAAAAGTGCAGATTTCCAAGTGAATATCTGCATGGGTGCTTGGAACAGCACGGACTGCCGATACATACTCCTGCATATCACTGCCTCAAAGGAGAGGAGGATCTTGGGCACACAGAGATAGGCAGATCAACCAGAAAGTTGCTGCTGAGTTCATCATGCTGCCGTGGGAGAAAGGGAGGTTGGCCAGCACTCTGGAGAAGCAGACACTGCCAAATTAAAACTTTCCTTCCCTGTGCATTCTAAAGGTCAGCAAGGTTTGAGGCTGGGTCCCTTCCCTTTGTCTTCTGCAGCCCTCTAAATCCCTTCATCCTTGAGGGATCTTATAAGGCGAGCTCTGTAAAGGTATCCCTCTTCCACAGGAGAGTACAATATAGTCCCTAAACCTCAAGCACACTCTTGACCTTTACTTTAATTTACTATGGTTTCCAACAGCTGTTTAACTGAATAATTAGTACTAATAAAGCACAAAGAGCTGATACTACGTAGCTAATGAATGCTAATGCTGTCTTTATTTTCTCTTGCAGTAAAACCTGACCCACCTGAGTGTGAGCATGTGGTCAAAAATGGCACAGTGACTTGGAAATACCCCAGAACATGGAGCACACCAAAGTCGTATTTCCCTTTGACATTTAAGGTCAACGCTGAAGGCGAGGTATTTGTAATAGGGAGTTCTCATTACTCTTAATGTGTGTATGATGCAGTCTTTTAAGAACTTGATCCCCTTCCCAGTTCATCTGCACAGTAGCATCCAAGTAACATGGATTGAAACACTGTGAAAACAGATCAGTCTCAACATTTCAGTAGCAGGTTCAGTGATTCCTTTATGTATCTGATCTAACCCTGTTGTCCTAACTCAAATTACTTAGTGATTTAAATAAGGAACTTTGTCAGAGTAGGATTGGCGGGTTTGTAGTTTGGATAATGCTTTGGGACCTGCTGCAATGAAAACTACTCTGTTAATATAGAAAAGGAGTACTTGTGGCACCTTAGAGACTAACAAATTTATTAGAGCATAAGCTTTCTGTTATGCTCTAATAAATTTGTTAGTCTCTAAGGTGCCACAAGTACTCCTTTTCTTTTTACGGATACAGACTAACACAACTGTTACTCTGAAACCTGTTAATATAGGATATTATTAGTATTTAGTGATGTTTTTCCACTGAAACACCCCCATGGCCTTTAATTACCAATCTCAGTCATGTGCTTGCAGCCTAGAAGTTGTTATGATATAACTCTCTAAACCATCCTGTTATCTCTATTATGCTTTCCTCTTTTACCCTTCTTGCCCAACCAATTGTTTGCTTCACCCAGCTGTTAAGTTGTAAGATCTTTGGGGCAAGGTCTCTTGTAAACTATACGTCCGTGCAACGTCTCTGGGGCTCTAGCTTAGTTGAGGTCTCTAGATGCTAACCTAATATAAGTAAGTAAGTCTGCTATTGACATATTTTCCAAAGAACACCATAGAAGTCATCTACTCCGATATGACCTATCTCTACATATGAAAGATAATCATTTGTATTATGTCTTTGCTATTTGCCCAAACTTCAGGTCTCATGGTCAGGGATCTTTCTGACTATGAGACACAGTCAAAGTGAGCGCTCTACTTCAGGACTCTGCCAAGATGACATATCTACTGTCCAGCACTGGAGAACAGAAGATCTTGGTAGTGAGGTGGAGGGAGGAGTGAACAACAATGTCACACCCAGCATCGCACAGTCATGTTAGCATGAGAAAAAAGTATCTGTTGACTCAGGATTATTAGGCTCTGTGGATCCTGAGCTGGGGAAAATCCACAACCTTTTCCTACACCAAGAACAAAGACAGCCTAATTTTTGCCACACTGAGTTGCATGTAGTTTGATTGCATGTACACAGTTCAGATTTGCACAGAAGAGCTCTTGCTAATAGAGTAAAAAATCAATGACTCATGCTCTCACACTACCCAAGAGGCCGGAGGATAATTTAGTTTTTGCCAACTGCTTCCCAATTTCCAGCAGCACGTTATTAAGTAATACTAATTTTTAGGAAGACATAAAATAGATTTGTTTGCATTGCTAATGCACCTCTGCGGGTTAAACACAACAACTACTACGTGGCAACTTGCCCGCAGGGTGACACCAGAAATCAGTGGCATAGTTAGGAAAAGGACCAGCCATCTTCTGGCTCCCAGTCCTGGGCCTTGACCACAACGATATACACTTGTAGCTATGAATTCACTTAAGAATAATTAATCAGGAAATACACACAAATCTAAAATATAGAAGTATTAAATAAAATCCAATTATATAAAATATTCACTGAAATAAAAATTGAATATTAAAATTAAAGTATATGGTCAATTAATGAACTAAGGGCCTGTTCCCACATTCCCATTAACTTCACTTACAATAGAACCCTAAGTGCAAAGATTAATAACAAGATAATATCCATGTGGGGGCATGAGTATGGGTCTATGCTACGCCTGCTTTTATCCCCACATTCTGACTGACATTCACCAAAGCTTATAAGAGAAAATAAAGCAACCTAAATGATACTTATCCCACTTCATGAACAGACCTAACAGGTTAAAAGATTACGTACTTTAAGTAAAAAATGAAGAAAGTGCATACCAGCAGATGGAGCCATCTCCTTAGTTATGGTTCTTGGCACTGAGGAAGGGCCTCTTTAAAAATATAAAGGTGCATGCTAGCTTTACAAACACTCTTTATAGGAGCTGCATGTCCACCAGTGGAAATCACACTATGTAAGGACATGCCAGGGTATTTCAGATCAGTTTGAATCTACTTGTAATACTTTCCTTTCTGCAAAAACTTCCTCTTTGCTCTGATACAGCAGTGATAACTAATATGAGCACATATTCATTTTTGGCACAAGATCAACTAGATAACTTTAACCTGATGTTTGAGTAACTTCTGCTTGACTTCTTACAATCCATTGACTGGACTGTGTTTTTGTTCATAGTCTTATGATACTGATGAACAGTTCATTCGCTTTGCAACGACAAGCAAGCTAGACAAGATCTACGTCCAGGCCAGAGATCGGTATTACAATTCATCTTGGAGTGACCGGAAACTCTGCAGGTAAAGCTCACGGCACCATTTATCACAGTAGCAGATGTGACTTTTGGCTACATGGGAGGAAGTGGAGCTATGCTAGCTTATTTTTCTCAGATATTGGAGGGGGGTGGTTACCCCTTACTACTGTCCTATTCGTAGTCCTGAGTGAAAGAAGTTGTTTCTTGAAATATCTTTGAGGGAACAAGAGTCTATATAAACATGTGACTACAATGTCCAACACAGGCTAACATTCTCTTCCTCCAAAAGCCCGGGAGAAACAATTAGAATTAATTTACACTAGACAGGAAACATGTATCTAGGGTTCACCCGGAACAGTTAATGATTTAAAGTGTTCTCTGCCTAGCTAGGTATTTGTACTGTGTCCTTCCATGAAGTATCTGAGTACATGACTGCTGCTCATGCACTGCCAGAATGTTAATCTTTTGTCTCCCTCTAGTGACTGGTCTATATCAGAGTGTAATAGACTGCACTGGTGGACTTAGCAGGATCAAGTTATACTAGTAAAGTGAACTGGTGTGAGACAGATACAAGCTGCTTCAGTCTAGTTCTTTTGGGTTCATCAATGATAGTTTTCCAGTAGCAGCAGTCCTAGGGATACCCTGAAGTAGCGTTTCTTGCCTGTTCTAAGGGGATTCTAGTTCTAATTATTTCCCCAGATAGTACCCTTTGTTTTGCTGAAAATGGAAGTCAACACTGGCAGGACAAAGACATGGGAGTGACAGCTCCTTCCATGGACAAAATAGAACAGGCTGGGTGAAAAATGGAAAAATTCTTTGAAAAAATTCTGCAGAATTTTTTTCTTTTCCTGTTTTTAATTGAAAAACACCTGGACTTAGAAAATGGTTGCTCATCTTAGAATATCAGGGTTGGAAGGGACCTCAGGAGGTCTCAAAGCAGGACCAATCCCCAATTTTTGCCCCAGATCCCTAAATGACCCCCTCAAGGATTGAACTCACAACCCACTTCAAGGTGTTCAGGCCACACTTCTGCATCACATGTAAGCACTTGTGTAATGTTGGTCCCATGAGTAATCCAATTTAAATTAAATAAATAAAACTACACTGGTCACGGGCCAGATTGTCAAAGGTATTTAGGCGCCTTAAGATACAGATAGGCACTTCTGAAAATGTCACCAAGCACTGAAGCAAATTAAGTGCCTAACTTTAATTGAAATCAATGAAATTAATGGGAGATAGGTGCCTTGACTACTTTGGCGCATTGAAAAATCCCTACTAGGCATCTACCTGCATCTTTCAGCACCCTAAATACCTTGGAAAATCTGGCTCTATCTTGCAGAATTAGGGCCTTGGTGTTTCAGCAGCTGAGCCAGACTGGCATGAATTTAATGGGAAGTGAACTGAAAATGTATGCCTGGGGAATGTTAAGATAATTTTTGTCTCAATCTTCTTTGCCTTACTTTGTAGTAACCAGTAAGAGATTTCAGGGAAGTGACAGACGGAAAGTCCCCAAGAAGAAAATGAAACAGACAAAAGACAAGAAGTTAAACATGAAACGGAGGAAAAACTGCATCTGAACATTATTAGGAAGCCATGACGCGTTTTTTTTTTTTGTATTAGATTAATATGATGACAATCATTGACCCCGCTCTTGTATGTACCCAATATTTAAATGGTGCCTATGGCACACACCAAGTCAAATTAACATTTATATTTATCAATTTTTTTGATATATTGAAATACTGTCTGCTATAATGCTTTTTTTTACATATTATAATATTGCATCTATATATTTATTTATGTATTTATTTATTTATTTGCTCGATACGAAATGTTGCAATGTCAGATGATGGTATTTATTAGCTGAATATTTTTGTGTGTTAATTTATACAAAAGGTGACTTAATGTGAGGACACGTTTTGTTATTTAAGTATTTATTATTTATAAAATCTGTTATTTAAATTAAAAATGCTTTAGCATGGAAATCATTGGCTGCATGAAGCAGCTGTGTATTATTATATTTCATGGCCATATCCAACATCCAAACTGATGGCAGATATTTGAGCTGGAGGCAAAAAATAATAAAAGCTTACAGTCCTTGAAATATTAGCTGATGCATTTAGTCAGTTGTATTCCATGTTCCCTTACATCACATTGGTGTTCAGCTGGAGAACATGGTAAATGTTTTTTGCATGATGAAGCAAATACAGTCAGAGTAGAAACCTTAGGGTTTGATCCAACTCTGACTGGAGGCAATGCCTTCATTTGGCATTCGATCACGCCCTGAATGATTTGTGTTCGATTATAAAGAGTACTGCTATTGTCTCTCATGGACGGAAATGGGAGTTTTGTAGGCTGTACTGCCTGCCTCATTAGCCCCACCTCTGCTGAATACAATAATTTTCAATTATGCTCTGCTTATCTTTTATTTGTGACAACTGGGCAGCCAGTGCATAATTTTGAATGGTACCTTTTTGATGGCAGCATTCATTCAGATTTACCACATAGTAGACAATTAACACACAGGGCATGTGACTAAGAATCTGCAATCAAAATGGATGTCAAAATAGAATATTTAAACATTTAATTATGATAAATGTTATGCATCTGATATTCAGAAAGTTGCTGCTAACAGATTTTATATGCAGCTGTTAAGTGTTTGACTAATATTTGGAGATTTGCAGAATAGTGTTTTACAATATTTTTACTTTTCATCTTATTAGCACCCTAAGGTGTGCTAGGCTCCTTCACAGAATCCAAGGGAAAATCTGGTCCCTGTCCCTAATTACTTACTGCGTAAGGCCCAAGTTCAGGAAAGAATATAAGCATGTACTGTATTCATCCCACTTAAGGCTTCTTCCAAAGCCTGTTGAAGTCCTAGAAAGGACTCCGTGCGTGGACACACTTAATTTTTTTCTGTGTTTGAAATGAGTGGTGATTTAAAATATTTAAACTTTGAAATGGAAGATATCTGATATTTCAGAAATCAGTTGCTAACAGTTTCAGGTACAATATTTGCTGATGTTGAGGGAAAATATTTTGCTTTTGTTACTAATATTATTTATTTTAACGTCTGCTTATAAATTTTTGTCCTACAAATGAATTAAAATGTATTTGAAAAAAGTCTTGGTTTATTCGTGGTCCTTTAGTATAAATGGTTAATACCACACTTACTATCCTAACACAGAATACAATTTGTTTAAAACAAACAAAAGGAAGTACTACCTCACAAAACGCACAGTCACCCTGTGGAATCTGTTGCAAGAGGATGTTGTGCAGGTCAAAACCGTGACGGGGCTGGAAAAATAACTAGATATGTTCCTGGAGGATAGGTCCATCAATGGCTACTAGCCAAGATATTCAGGGATGCATCCCCATGCTCTGGGTGTCCTAAGCCTCTAACAGCCAGCAGCTGTGAGTGAACAACAGGGGATGGATCATTCAATAATTGTCCTGTTCTGTTCATTCCCTCTGAAGCATCTGGCATTGGCCACTGTTGGAAGATAAGGATACCAGGCTGGATGGACCATTGGGCTGATGGAGTACGGCCATTCTTACATTATGTTAATTCATTACCAGTGCCTCCAAAACAGCTTTTGTTTTTCTGCTGCATCAAAAACCCATTCGTAGCCTACAGGATTCCACAAGACTCCACAGCACAGTGACTGCTGGTAGTTAGCAGTCTGCTCCAGGACCCTGTTCTGCAGATGGAGAAATGACTTCTGAATCTCTTTCTTTCTCAGGGTGCATTGAAGTTCATAGGCTTCTGTGGTCAGACTTGTGACTGAAACCAGGCTGATATGGATCTTGAGGTTTCTCTTGTTACAATACTTTAGTGTTCCAGCTTGATGTGACCTTTGTTCAGCAGATAGCAGGGGTAAAACTCTGGCCCCATTGAAGTCAATGGGAGTTTTTCTATTAACTTCACTGTGGCCAGGATTTCACATATGGAGATTAAGGGCTTGATCCCAGGAAGGACCAGACAAAGGTTATGATACTGTACCACTGAGCCACCATTAGAGTCGGTGAGCATCAAGAGTTATGATCCAATAGGGTGAATTAAACTGAGGGGTCAGGCAGTCTAGGATGCTGCTGTCCCAGCTTATGCCACAGAAGAGTGAATAGCTGGTTATGAGGAATATCATTTTCTTAGATCCTTCAAAAGCAGTTCTGTCAGTGACTGTTCATCACATGGCTCTTAAGCACAATTTGAATATGCCACTGCTTCTGGATGTAACTAAAAATTCTAAAATGGTGGCTGTGAATATAATGTACCTTATTTTCAGAAATAGCTGAGTAACCCTATCATGTTGAAGTCACTGGGCAGGGTATGTGCCCAGCTCTTCCAGATATCAGCTCTATAATTTGTATCATGGTCTCTGATGACTCATCGATAGGGTGACTATACATCCCATTTTGGCTGAGACGGTCCCTTTTTTAAGCCTTGTCCTGGCCATCCTGACTTTTTTGGCAAAACTGGGCATTTGGCCCATTTGTTCTTGCCAACTAATGGGACAAATGCACAGTTTTGCCAAAAAAAGTGGGCTGTGACCCCTAGCAGGTGCAGAGGATCGTGCCGGGGGAGGGGGCATGGGGGAGGGAGAGGCAAGCGGCAACACCAGGCCTGCGTGGGAGGGAGGGTTCGGGAGAGTGGCTTGGGCCAGGCCAGCCCCACGTGGGCAGGTGGCAGGGGGTCTTGGGCCAGCCCTGCATACAGAGGGGGGCCTTGGGCTGGCCTTGTGCAGGCGGGCAGCAGGGGGGGGGGCCTCAGGCCAGACCCACACGCAGGCAGAAGGCAGGGAGGGCTGGGTGGGGGGGGCTTGTGCGGGGGTGGACGGGAAGTTGGGCTCGGGCCCTAGTGGTGTCCCATTTTCCCTTTGGGAAAATATGGTCACCCTAGTCATCGAAGCTCTTTCCAGTTTAAAGAAGAGAGTTATTAAGCAAAAATGTCTGAGACTAGAAAGTGTAACATCAATAAGAGGCACTCCTTAACTATATGTAATACTTCTAGCTCTACTTATAATGCTTGGCACTTACATAGCATCTTTCGTCCCAGGTTCACTATTAAAATATTAGTATATATTTGGTATCCACCAGGGCACAATCAAATCATACAGAAGCATAAATAACATAATGATGAATAAGTATTTTAAAACAATTTACAGACCAGCTGGACTATACTGAACTATTTGCCTAGGATTTTATCCTTAAGAGAATCGGAAAATACAAAAATGAAATTAAAACATCAGCTCTTGTTTCTGCAGTTGGCTTTGCTGGTACTGAAGGGCCAGCTAAGTCTGGCATGGATGGAATCCTCTTCTGCCTCTCAAAAGGAAAGGATCCTTTGATCCTCCCCAGGGTGTGGAAACAGGGAAAACTGATCTTCCTTTAGGCAAAAATCCAAATGATTCAGCACAGGACAGTTTCTTACGAAATACATAATTGGATTCTCAGACCACTCTATTCCTAAATTTCTTTGAGCAAGGCTTTGCTACTTAAGGCTCTGATCCTGTAATTCATGACACATGGGCGGACTGCTGTTTCCACCCATATGCTTCAAAGTGCAGATCTACACACAAACTTGGACGAATATAAATAACTGAGTTTTAACTCACATCATTTGTTATTTCTGAATGTACTGAGTGTACTCTATTAACTGGGTGTACACAGACTTATATTAAAACAACAAAGGGTATGAATTCAAACTGATTTAGTTATTTTGGAACAAGGTGGGGTGCAGACAAGTTGTAAGTTTTTATTTGCATCACACCACCAACTCCTTCAAGCAACTTGCAGTCCCCAATTAAAGGCACAGCCAAATGAGTGGGAAGCATTCAATACAAATTGACCCTTTCTGGAATGCAGGAAGATAACATCCTCCCACGTGGAACAAAAACGGAACTGCTAAATTAATGCTTGTAAGCAGCATACATTTGTTATGTTTGACTTGCAGTGTACAATAACATCTATTAACTATTATGAAATGTGCCACTTATATGATGTTCCATACACCTGTGTTGTGTATATAAAATTATGACATACATTTGCTATATATAAAATACATACTTCCTGTCTATGTGGGTTTGTCAGATCATATCAAACCCATTAGAGGTGATAAGCTTTCAGTCACTGAGTAATTTCCCTCCCCACCCCCAAGATAATAAGACAAAGGGATAAGAAGGTAGGAAAAGGTGATATACTGTAACAAAAGTATAAAATTATGAGACAGGTGCCCAATTAAAATAGAGCTGCATATATTCCAAAAGCTACTTAGGGTAAAATCTTGGCCTCATTGAAGTCAATGGCAAAACTCCCATTGACTTCTGTGCGGCCCGGATTCCACCCCTAGAATCCAATACAAATAGTATGTTTACCATAAATTTCAGGGCCAACTATAGATATGATAATGAGACCAATTCAGATACCTCTAAGAAACTGTCCCAAATAAATATGCACTCTCATTCAATTCCAAAAGATATTTTTTCCCCTGGCTAAGAGCCCCCAACGAACCTAAGATCTCTCAGACCTTTCTAGGTTTGTAATAGTAGTTAGTGAGAGTGAAGTATTCATTTTTATGCAGCTAGCAAATGATAAATCTAAATGACAAATGTCACTAGTAAGATCAGCTGCACATGAAGCATACTGCTGCAGCCAGGAGGCCTCTTCAGAGCCCACCTGCTGCCTAAGATGAAGCATTATTTGAGTAACATTAATATATACTGGTTGGTTTTACTGGCATTGATTCTAATAGGTCTTCTCATGTGCTTAAAAGTACACGTGTTGTACTGAATCAGGGCCATAATGGATGCTGTTAGAGTTAGCTTATAGCTGTATTAAATTTTGAGGTTTTGCATCTTGACATTATCTCACTTCAGAAAGTGAAAGAGACACAGACCTGCTTTAACAATTGTATTTCAAAATTCAGGGAAACTCCAGAACCTAGAGGATCCTTCTAGATTCAGTTAAAATTAACAAAGCCTTGCCGGTTACAGAACTTATACTGCAGGCATGTACTGTGCAGTGGCATAGAACAGGAATATGGAATTTTTGCTAGGGTAAGATAAATATCCAACACTAAAAACAAATCTTTAGAGGAAACCCCCAGTCCCACCCTCCAAAATGATCCTGTCTTTCCTTCCTCCTTTCCCACAGAGAAATCCCCACCTCACTTTCTGTCCCAGTTCAGAAGATTACAAACAAGTAAGAATATTTGTGATTTCTCCCCTGCATTCATTGGATTAATGTTGTCATTGCATCAGCCAGCAGAATCCAGAATTCCATACGTGGAGCAATGAGGCAAGAGGACATAATGAAATGGGATTGAATTAGGGAGATTTCCTCATGCCCAAGTACCGGAAAAGCTGTGCATTCTCTCAGGCTGCAATTTCAAAGTTTCATGGCATTCTTGAGTGCCTTAGTCTTTTTTAAAAACTATTCATAAAATGACCACCTTCCATTTTCCCCAGGCTTTGCTTATGTTGCCTAATGTTGCCCCATGTCAGTATCAGAGAGGGATCAAAGCAGAAAACATTTATCCAGAATTCTGCCCAACTTTGAGAGATTCATTAAAAAGGAGACCCAGAGAAGGATCCCCTCTCATTCCACCTTTTCCAAAAACAAAACCTGTTGACAACGTCAGTAGTAGAATCCAAACCAGCATTGATTTTAGTCAAATCCCATCCTTTGAGAATGTATTTTACAGGGATGTGCAAAGAGACCAAAACTCAGAATACAAAAAAATTAGGACTTCTGAGAAATTCAGAACATTTAAATGAAGATGAAGCAAAAAGCAGCAGAAGCAAAGCAAATTTTGCCTCCCTCTACCTCCTGTTTGCTACATAGTGTTTCTGTCCTTCTCCCCTCTAAGTAGGGAGTTGGGATCTGACAGGGTCTTTTACTTGCTCCACACTTTTCTAAAATAATCAGGAGCAATAATATCAATTCACAAAACAAAAGGCCTTCAGGCAAAGCAGACAGCTTGTTGATCAATATTCCTATTGATCTCTGTGCTCTGCGTATGAGCACAAGTCAGTAGGACCCATGGTCATCTTCCACCAAGGAGCATTTTCAGTTTGGAAACGTATTCTGGGGTTTGTGTGAACTAATGGCAAACTGACTCTTGAATGGTAAAACCCCAAGCCCGACTGTGACATTCAGGGATTAGGAGGGTCTTCTTTGGATTATACTGAATTTGTGATTGTGCATAAAGACCTCCTGTTTTTGGGATGATGTGCCCATGTAATGCCAAAGGTCAAGTCCTTTTTTACTGCAGATGGGCTCAAACCCAAATATGGGACCCAAACACTCAGTTCTCATTGAGCTTTGTGGAAGTTCAGATCCAGATCTCAACTCTCCAGCTCTGCTCCATCTGGAGTTTATACCAATATCGTAGAGCGAAGGGAAAATGATACCCATTCACCAGCAAATCGTTACATTTTGATTTATTTTAAGAAGCCCAAATGATGCACCATTTGTTGCACTGGAAATAATGAAGATTCAAGGAAGTGGGGGTTGAGGGGGGGTGTTGCAGAGAGAAAGTTACCCTTAGTCTCCCCCAGAAGACAACATTAGATAAAATGGTGAATATACTGAATAATTTGGACAGTTTCCACTTCATCTATTAGCTCCTCTTTAACGTAGTGTGTTCCTTCACCTGACTCACATAGTGATGTTTCTGGTCCTTGATTTGACAACTGAAACTTACTAGCATCAGAATAATGAAATACAAGTATAGAATGGTGAGTACTTCTGTGATGCTCTTGTTTCCATTCAAATGGTGTATTTGTGTAAAAAAAACAAACAATCTTTTCCCAAACAGCCAGGAAAACATTCCTAAAGAGCGGATAACAAGCGACATGAACAAGGTCAAACCAAACAACTGTTCAGAATTCAAATGACTGTTTGTAGGCAGAATATTTGCAGCATTCAGCCAAAATACCAGGCTTCCCAAGCTCAAAAAAAAAATGAATGTGTGAATTTCACAGGCCCAGAAAAAGAGCCACATTCCATCATTTCTACCCACAGCTGCTAAACTGAACTCATTTCTCAAATTTGGAGACACCAAATAATGTAATCATTAAACTCTCTTCGTGTGAATCATCTGGAACATGCCCAATGGGAACTAGTTTGTTCCATTTTAAATCACCCTTCAGGGACTTGTATACACCCATGGGCGTCAATAAGGCACTAGCAGCCACCAATAATGAGCCACCCTGTTGAGTCACTGCTTTAAAGGTGCAACATGCTGGAAATGCAGTGATCAGTTGGGAAATGGAGATTGTCTAATGTGCAATACATCTCCTTTATCTGCAAGATCCAAGCTTTGACTCCTGTGATGTGTATAAATATAGGGTAAACACACTGAGATGAGGACATTGCTTACAAACTGGCACTACCTAACAGGCAATACCTTCTCTCTGTTCATGCCAATTACCATGTCAGGGTGATTTCACAGTCATGGTGACTGCTGCATATATATATAAGCTCTGGGTAGGAGATTTACTTAGCAAAGCACTGACAGGCATGAAAGAGGCCAGACACCCAGCTACACCATGAAGATGACAGGAGTCTTTTTACTCCTCACTCTGGCAGTTTTTTGCTTCTCCGGTGAGTAACTTTTGTTATTTCCTGATATTCTGGAGCAGCTGACGGAGGCCTAGTGCATTGTCCCCTGGATGATGTAGTCAGCCCAGCTCAGTTTCCAGGCAGAGAAAAGAGAGGGAGCCTTAAGGGACAGATGCACACATTGCTCAGGGGAGTTTCTCCCTCCAGGTATCAGTGCAGTGGCTTATTCTCTTTCCATGCACATGGAAGGAATAGTGGATCCTGACCAAGTGTCCACATTTATGTGCTGGAAGGGGAGCTGCACTAGCAAGTGAACTCTTGTGCACCACTTAACAAGCAATATCTCAGCATCTTTAACGAATTTGAGCAAAGGGTTACCTATTTCTTGATGGTGGTGCAAACCAGGGATGTCTCCCATTCTGCGGTTAAGGGGCAAGTCCAGCAGTGGCAGGTTGATCGATAGATTCCTCTAATGGTTGGAGATATATTTTTAGAGACCGGGGGCTCCAGGCTACAGTATGGGAAAATATAGAGCTGGTCCATCCAGCAGGAAATTTCAACATTTCAACATTAGTTTTTGTCCCAAATTGGGACAAAAAGCTGAAATTTCCAATTTTTTCCCCCACACAATGGAAATTCTGAACATTTTTAGTCTGGAAACATGAAACTGACCTTATTAAAACATTCATCTTGAAACTGCTGAAACATTATACCATGAATATTAAGTATAATATTTTTATAAAATGTTAACTTTAGTATTACATTATATTTATATATGAAAGTTAAAACAAGACAAGAAAATCAGAATGAAATACTCCATTTTGATTTTAAATTGAATTGATATTTTTCTGTTGAAACCTTTCAGTTTTGACAAAACACTGTTTTCTGACAGAAAACTGTTCTGTCAAAAAAAATTTGACCGGGTCCAATAGTTTACTACTGGCATTCTAAGAAAAAAATAATTATTCTCTCTTCTGGGTTTCACAGCACATCTTGTCTTAGATTGCAAGGTTTTTGTGGCAGGTACTGCTGCTCTCTTTGGGTCTTGTTCACAGCCAAGTACACAGTTGGCACTAAACAGTTAATAAAATTAATAACATCTTGCCTTTTAGGGGAGGTGACCTGAATCTGATTTAGTTCCAGGATGATGCAAACATAGATTGAGTTTTGTGGGATTTAGTGGTGTACAAGAGACTGAAATCTGACGCAAGGACTATGTGTAACTTTTGCTACTATATATTTGACCATAGGTTGTGCTGGACAAGAGAGTTTCAACAGAGATCTAAGGGTGTTAATTAATTTTGGGTCACACCCAACAAACTGTGTGACATTGTAGTTTGTGAAAATCATGCATACAGGGTACTTTGATTTCTCTTACCCTTTGGAAGCCATGACTATTACAGGAGATGCCCAACATATATACATCCACAGAGAATGAAAACTGTGTGTCATCAAAAAGAAGTGCTTTATTCCAAGAACAGCTGATTTCTTCTGTGTAGTGTTGTTATGATTTATATTAACATTTCGCTTGGAGGACCCGATTGAGATCAGAGATGCTGGACATACATGTAGTAAGAAACAGACCCTGTCCCCAAGAGCTTGCTGTCCATATAGACAGGACAGATCCAGAGTGAAAGAAAGACTTTATTATTATCCTCACTAGTGACCTTATTACTAGACCTCACTAGTAATGATAATAATGAGGAAATCAAGGCTCAGGGTATGTCTACACTACGGAATAAGGTTGAATTTATAGAAGTCTTTTTTTAGAAATCGGTTTTATATATTCGAGTGTGTGTGTCCCCACAGAAAATGCTCTAAGTGCATTAAGTGCATTAACTCGGCGGAGCGCTTCCACAGTACCGAGGCTAGAGTCGACTTCCGGAGCGTTGCACTGTGGGTAGCTATCCCACAGTTCCCGCAGTCTCCGCTGCCCATTGGAATTCTGGGTTGAGATCCCAATGCCTGATGGGGCTAAAACATTGTCGCGGGTGGTTCTGGGTACATATCGTCAGGCCCCCGTTCCCTCCCTCCCTCCGTGAAAGCAAGGGCAGACAATCATTTCGCGCCTTTTTTCCTGAGTTACCTGTGCAGACGCCATACCACTGCAAGCATGGAGCCCGCTCAGGTAACCGTCACCCTATGTCTCCTGGGTGCTGGCAGACGCGGTACGGCATTGCTACACAGTAGCAGCAACCCCTTGCCTTGTGGCAGCAGACGGTACAGTACGACTGGTAGCCGTCATCGTCATGTCCGAGGTGCTCCTGGCCACGTCGGCTGGGAGCGCCTGGGCAGACATGGGTGCAGGGACTAAATTTGGAGTGACTTGACCAGGTCATTCTCTTTAGTCCTGCCTGCAGTCAGTCCTATTGAACCGTCTTATGGTGAGCGGGCAGGCGATACGGACTGCTAGCAGTCGTACTGTACCATCTTCTGCCGAGCAGCCATGAGATGTGGATGGCATGCAGTCCTTCTGCACCGTCTGCTGCCAGCCAAAGATGTAAAAGATAGATGGAGTGGATCAAAACAAGAAATAGACCAGATTTGTTTTGTACTCATTTGCTTCCCCCCCTCCCCTGTCTAGGGGACTCATTCTTCTAGATCACACTGCAGTCACTCACAGAGAAGGTGCAGCGAGGTAAATCTAGCCATGTATCAATCAGAGGCCAGGCTAACCTCCTTGTTCCAATAAGGACAATAACTTAGGTGCACCATTTCTTATTGGAACCCTCCGTGAAGTCCTGCCTGAAATACTCCTAGATGTAAAGCCACCCCCTTTGTTGATTTTAGCTCCCTGAAGCCAACCCTGTAAGCGCCCCTCCCGGCGTCAGAGCAACGGCAAACAATCGGGCATCTGAGAGTGCTGTCCAGAGCAGTCACAATGGAGCACTCTGATGGGGCTAAAACATTGTCGCGGGTGGTTCTGGGTACGTATCGTCAGGCCCCCGTTCCCTCCCTCCCTCTGTGAAAGCAAGGGCAGACAATCATTTCGCGCCTTTTTTCCTGAGTTACCTGTGCAGACGCCATACCACGGCAAGCATGGAGCCCGCTCAGGTAACCATCACCCTATGTCTCCTGGGTGCTGGCAGACGCGGTACGGCTTTGCTGCACAGTAGCAGCAACCCATTGCCTTCTGGCAGCAGACGGTGCAATACGATTGGTAGTCGTCCTCGTCGTGTCCGAGGTGCTCCTGGCCACGTCGGCTGGGAGCGCCTGGGCAGACATGGGCGCAGGGACTAAATTTGGAGTGACTTGACCAGGTCATTCTCTTTAGTCCTGCAGTCAGTCCTATTGAACCGTCTTATGGTGAGCGGGCAGGCGATACGGACTGCTAGCAGTCGTACTGTACCATCTTCTGCCAGGCAGGCAAGAGATGAGGATTGCTAGCAGTCGTATTGTACCATCTTCTGCCAGGCAGGCAAGAGATGGGGATGGCTAGCAGTCGTACTGTACCATCTTCTGCCGAGCAGCCATGAGATGTGGATGGCATGCAGTCCTTCTGCACCGTCTGCTGCCAGCCAAAGATGTAAAAGATAGATGGAGTGGGTCAAAACAAGAAATAGACCAGATTTGTTTTGTACTCATTTGCCTCCTCCCCTGTCTAGGGGACTCATTGCTCTAGGTCACACTGCAGTCACTCACAGAGAAGGTGCAGCGAGGTAAATCTAGCCATGTATCAATCAGAGGCCAGGCTAACCTCCTTGTTCCAATAAGAACGATAACTTAGGTGCACCATTTCTTATAGGAACCCTCCGTGAAGTCCTGCCTGAAATACTCCTTGATGTACAGGCACCCCCTTTGTTGATTTTAGCTCCCTGAAGCCAACCCTGTAAGCCGTGTCGTCAGTCGCCCCTCCCTCCGTCAGAGCAACGGCAGACAATCGTTCCGCGCCTTTTTTCTGTGTGGACGCCATACCAAGGCAAGCATGGAGGCCGCTCAGCTCACTTTGGCAATTAGGAGCACATTAAACACCACACGCATTATCCAGCAGTATATGCAGCACCAGAACCTGGCAAAGCGATACCGGGCGAGGAGGTGACGTCAGCGCGGTCACGTGAGTGATCAGGACATGGACACAGATTTCTCTGAAAGCATGGGCCCTGCCAATACATGCATCATGGTGCTAATGGGGCAGGTTCATGCTGTGGAACGCTGATTCTGGGCTTGGGAAACAAGCACAGACTGGTGGGACCGCATAGTGTTGCAGGTCTGGGACGATTCCCAGTGGCTGCGAAACTTTCGCATGCGTGAGGGCACTTTCATGGAACTTTGTGACTTGCTTTCCCCTGCTCTGAGGCGCATGAATACCAAGATGAGAGCAGCCCTCACAGTTGAGAAGCGAGTGGCGATAGCCCTGTGGAAGCTTGCAACGCCAGACAGCTACCAGTCAGTTGGGAATCAATTTGGAATGGGCAAATCTACTGTGGGGGCTGCTGTGATGCAAGTAGCCCACGCAATCAAAGATCTGCTGATCAAGGGTAGTGACCCTGGGAAATGTGCAGGTCATAGTGGATGGCTTTGCTGCAATGGGATTCCCTAACTGTGGTGGGGCTATAGACGGAACCCATATCCCTATCTTGGCACCGGAGCACCAAGCCGCCGAGTACATAAACCGCAAGGGGTACTTTTCGATAGTGCTGCAAGCTCTGGTGGATCACAAGGGACGTTTCACCAACATCAACGTGGGATGGCCGGGAAAGGTGCATGACGCTCGCATCTTCAGGAACTCTGGTCTGTTTCAAAAGCTGCAGGAAGGGACTTTATTCCCAGACCAGAAAATAACTGTTGGGGATGTTGAAATGCCTATATGTATCCTTGGGGACCCAGCCTACCCCTTAATGCCATGGCTCATGAAGCCGTACACAGGCAGCCTGGACAGTAGTCAGGAGCTGTTCAACTACAGGCTGAGTAAGTGCAGAATGGTGGTAGAATGTGCATTTGGACGTTTAAAGGCGCGCTGGCGCAGTTTACTGACTCGCTTAGACCTCAGCGAAACCAATATTTCCACTGTTATTACTGCTTGCTGTGTGCTCCACAATATCTGTGAGAGTAAGGGGGAGACGTTTATGGCGGGGTGGGAGGTTGAGGCAAATCGCCTGGTTGCTGGTTACGCGCAGCCAGACACCAGGGCGGTTAGAAGAGCACAGGAGGGCGCGGTACGCATCAGAGAAGCTTTGAAAACCAGTTTCATGACTGGCCAGGCTACGGTGTGAAAGTTCTGTTTGTTTCTCCTTGATGAAACCCCCCACCCCTTGGTTCACTCTACTTCCCTGTAAGCTAACCACCCGCCCCTCCTCCCTTCCATCACCACTTGCAGAGGCAATAAAGTCATTGTTGCTTCACATTCATGCATTCTTTATTCATTCATCACACAAATAGGGGGATGACTACCAAGGTAGCCCAGGAGGGGTGGTGGAGGAGGGAAGGAAAATGCCAGACAGCACTTTAAGCACAGCAGTTTAAAAGTTTACAACTTTAAAATTTATTGAATGACAGCCTTCTTTTTTTTGGGCAATCCTCTGTGGTGGAGTGGCTGGTTGGCCGGAGGCCCCCCCACCGCGTTCTTGGGCGTCTGGGTGTGGAGGCTATGGAACTTGGGGAGGAGGGCGGTTGGTTACAGAGGGGCAGCAGTGGCAGTCTGTGCTCCAGCTGCCTTTGCTGCAGCTCAACCATACACTGGAGCATACTGGTTTGGTCCTGCAGCAGCCTCAGCATTGAATCCTGCCTCCTCTCATCACGCTGCCGCCACATTTGAGCTTCAGCCCTGTCTTCAGCCCGCCACTTACTCTCTTCAGCCCGCCACTTACTCTCTTCAGCCCGCCACCTCTCCTCCCGGTCATTTTGTGCTTTCCTGCACTCTGACATTATTTGCCTCCACGCATTCGTCTGTGCTCTGTCAGTGTGGGAGGACAGCATGAGCTCGGAGAACATTTCATCGCGAGTGCATTTTTTTTTCTTTCTAAGCTTCACTAGCCTCTGGGAAGGAGAAGATCCTGTGATCGTTGAAACACATGCAGCTGGTGGAGAAAAAAAAAAGGGACAGCGGTATTTAAAAAGACACATTTTATAAAACAGTGGCTACACTCTTTCAGGGTAAACCTTGCTGTTAACATTACATACATAGCACATGTGCTTTCGTTACAAGGTCGCATTTTGCCTCCTCCCACCGCGTGACTACCCCCTCAACCTTCCCCCCTCCCTGTGGCTAACAGCGGGGAACATTTCTGTTTAGCCACAGGCAAACAGCCCAGCAGGAATGGGCTCCTCTGAGTGTCCCCTGAAGAAAAGCACTCTATTTCAACCAGGTGACCATGAATTATATCTCACTCTCCTGAGGATAACACAGAGAGATAAAGAACGGATGTTGTTTGAATGCCAGCAAACATACACTGCAATGCTTTGTTCTACAATGATTCCCGAGTACGTGTTACTGGCCTGGAGTGGTAAAGTGTCCTACCATGAAGGACGCAATAAGGCTGCCCTCCCCAGAAACCTTTTGCAAAGGCTTTAGGACTACATCTAGGAGAACCGCAAATGCCAGGGCAAAGTAATCCTTTCACATGCTTGCTTTTAAACCATGTATAGTATTTTAAAAGGTACACTCACCAGAGGTCCCTTCTCCGCCTGCTGGGTCCAGGAGGCAGCCTTGGGTGGGTTCGGGGGGTACTGGCTCCAGGTCTAGGGAGAGAAACAGTTCCTGGCTTTTGGGAAAACCGGTTTCTCCGCTTGCTTGCTGTGAGCTATCTACAACCTCCTCATCATCATCATCTTCTTCGTCCCCAAAACCTGCTTCCGTATTGCCTCCATCTCCATTGAAGGAGTCAAACAACACGGCGGGGGTAGTGGTGGCTGAACCCCCTAAAATGGCATGCAGCTCATCATAGAAGCGGCATGTTTGGGGCTCTGACCCAGAGCGGCTGTTCGCCTCTCTGGTTTTCTGGTAGGCTTGCCTCAGCTCCTTCAGTTTCACGCGGCACTGCTTCGGGTCCCTGTTATGGCCTCTGTCCTTCATGCCCTGGGAGATTTTCACAAAGGTTTTGGCATTTCGAAAACTGGAACGGAGTTCTGATAGCATGGATTCCTCTCCCCAAACAGCGATCAGATCCCGTACCTCCCGTTCGGTCCATGCTGGAGCTCTTTTGCGATTCTGGGACTCCATCATGGTCACCTGCAGCTTGCCACGCTGGCCAAACAGGAAATGAGATTCAAAAGTTCGCGGTTCTTTTCCTGTCTACCTGGCCAGTGCATCTGAGTTGAGAGTGCTGTCCAGAGCGGTCATAATGGAGCACTCTGGGATAGCTCCTGGAGGCCAATACCATCGAATTGTGTCCACAGTACCCCAAATTCGAGCCGGCAACGTCGATTTAAGCGCTAATCCACTTGTCAGGGGTGGAGTAAGGAAATCGATTTTAAGAGCCCTTTAAGTCGAAATAAAGGGCTTCATTGTGTGGACGGGTGCAGGTTTACATCGATTTAATGCTGCTAAATTCGACCTAAAGTCCTAGTGTAGACCAGGGCTCAGAAAGATTAAGTGACTTAAGCAAGGCCACAGAATGAGTTTATAGTAGGACTAGGAATTGCGCCCAGGTCTCTTCAACCCCAGTACGGCATCTTAACCATTAGACCATCCTGAGTGAACTGAGCAGTAAACACAAAACTGACTCCCTGGCTTTTAATCTTGCTTTGATGCGTCCGTTTGACTGAAAGGGGCTTCGTTCCCTATGACAGGCAGAGATTGTGCTAGATGCTGACACAGAATTCAAATATCCAGAAGTAAATAAGGTTTGTTAGCAGTTATAATAAGTCTTTATAAATGTGTTGTATTCAACACTGAAAAACACTGTCATTATTTATATCAAAGGAGGTAATATTTCATGTATGACCCACGAATACAGGAAACCTTTCAGTTCTATTTACTAGCTATTGTTAATCCAAATTAAAAGTGGCTTTGTGTGGCTTGCATGGCACAAAGCAGCCAATGTGAACTGGTGAATCTGTCCCCAGGCGTTTAACTGAATAGTCTTCAAACATTTTGCTTCATTTGATCTTTTGTGTCTGTGATTTTGTTCCAGGTGCTGACAGTCAAAATGGGAGTCAGGTGAGTCATTTTCCCTTACCAAAAATAAATGGTTTGGAATGATTGCATAGTCAAGATCTGTGGCAGGAAAAACACTAAAAATTAAATGGGAAGTATCTGAAAGGGTGAAATACTGGAATGCTACAGGATCCAGAGAATAAATCTCCATGATTCAGACACAGAGTTTCCATTCAGTCAGACTGATAGCATTAAGGCCCAGATTTTTAAAGCTGTCTAGGCATTGCTGCACTCAGCATTGCAATGCCAAATAAATTAAGGTCCTAAATCTCATTTTTAAAAGTGATTTAGGCACTTAGGAATCTAAATTCCATTGACTGTCAAGTGGTTCCCATATCCCAAACCATGTGCCTGAGAGAACTCCACTTACCTTCAGTGACTCCCCAACCCCAATGAGGAGGCAGGAATAAACCCCACAAACAAATGCTGCACTCAACAACAAACAACATTTTCATCTGAGCATAGGCAAGCCCTCGGGTTGTAGTGGGGATGATTCAAAGATGGGGCAGCTATAGGGAGTCACCCGTACACATCCTCCAGCAATATAGTAAAATGTACCCAAGTCCCCAATCCCTGAATATCCAGAATAACACTCTCCAAAGTGACTAAGAGTCCAAACAGCCACCCAGTCTCAGTCCCAAACAGAGTACCTTCCAACGCTTGCAGTGGTACTGGGGCTTTAGTCCAGCATGAGTTTGGACTGCTGCTGAGTTCTGGTCTCTAGTGTGTTGACTGGTGTCTGCCTCCTTAATCCCTGTGCTGGCTGGGGCTCCTCTACTGTGTCCAGGCTGCTCCATCAGCCTGGCTACAACCTTGGATCCAGGCTAAATTTGGTCAGCTCCTCACAGCCATTGCAGCAGTTCCACACCACTCAGTCACAGAGGACACCCCCGCCCCTTGTACGCCTGCCAGCTGGCCCAGAACCAGTTAGCTGGCCTACAGCTAGTCCCTTATCCTTGTTGTGGAGTGACATTGCCCCCCTCCATCAAGAGGCAGGCTGGCAGCAGGAGGCCAGGGGTGGAACTTCCTCCCAGCCTTTAATTAACCAGAGCTCAGGAAGGTGGAGCATTTCTGGGAAGTGACTTCTCTACAGTTATAAAAGTTTTTTGGGTGAAATCCTGGTCCCGTTGAAGCCAATGGCAAGATTTATGTTGACTTCCACCACGGAGCCTGGATTTCACCCTTTGTCTGCATCTTACTCATTAACTAGGATCTTGCATTGTCACAGGTAAATCCTTGTTAACTGCATTTAAGGCTCTGATCCAGCAAAGCACTTAAGGACATGCTTGAGTTCAGTGGGACTGCTCATATGCTTAAAGTTAAGCATCTCCTTAGGTTCTTTACTGGGTTAGCGACATACTGAGACTTTACTTCTTGTCGCTCTCAGCTAGTGCCAATAAAGCACAGCTAAGTCATGTGGTACCAATCATATAGGAAAGGCTGATGGAGTCCTCCATCACTGCAGCTGTCCTCCAGTTAGCATCAGCAGATGAGTAATCCAAAGAGGTAGCAGAAAGTGTTTTCTCCTTAAACAGGGGCAATACAAGGATGAAATATTTAATCATCGTGAGTCCTTCCTAGCGTCAGACTAAAATGCAGTTTAAATTGCCTAACCTGCAAGTTACAAATTGTGAGTCAAGCTTGGCAGACCCAATCTAGGCTTGTTTCACAGGTTATAGGGCCTGCTGTCCTCCTGGACATTGCACCATTGCTCTGGGTGTAGCTATCACAGCAGGTTTAAGGATAAAAGTGGTTCCAAAGGTAACCAGAAGCCAAATCACATGGAGCTTTCAAGATTAAAACCATCACCTTGAATTGCACATGGGAGTAGATGAGAATCCCATGAAGTTCGTGTGTTTGCAGAAGTAAGATCAGGAATGACACTTCGCTTGGTTGGAACCAGTACAGACCTTGAAGCTGGGTCAGGGGCTGTTCTGGCCTGCGAAAGGTAGTTCTTTTTCCAGTCCTGCCATCCTCACTTTTATACAGGGGTCCATAACTGATGCAGCAGTAAGATAGATTTAAATTGGGATTCTTCTTTCTACAATTTCTTTTTATGTTTAACAGCTGCACAATAATTGAATGAAGCCTGCGTGCAATTTTGCCCAGCTAGTTATTCTCACAGTTATAAGATGAATTGGAAGCTGCTACTTTCAGGGATAAGAGAGGCTATGATCACCCTTTGAATGAATCTAACATGTCCTCAGGAACCTAAACTTCCCCACAATAAAGAACGACTCACAACTCGTGTTGGTCAAAAACTTTCATAACTCAAATTTTTTCAAAGAAAAAAAAGAGGTACATTTTTCATGAGAGTTTTCACAAAACATGTTCCCATTTTCCTAGCAGCTCTACAACCTACAGCCCTTTTTGTGTCCATCCCTTCAACACAGACAGGCTTGAAGGGATAGCAAACCCTAGAAAGATGTCATACATCTTGCTCTGCTGGTGTCAGATACTTCTCCATGGGAAAAAATTGGCTTGTTGTTTCCATTGTTTTAAATATTCCTCAGAAATTGATAGCCAGATCCTCAGCTGGTGTAAATGGGGGTAGCTCCACTGACTATGCTGATTCACACCACTAGAGGATCTGACCCAGGGAGCAGGCAAGCCCATTATTATTCTAATTGTACATGAAAGAAATAAGGAAGGGAATTTAAAATAAAATGGCATTATTTTATTTATAGGTTGACTGCAGTGAATTTAAGAATGTAGAGCGAGGTAGAGAGACCTACTGTGCAAAGATCTATCAACCTTATTGTGGATCTGATGGCAAAACCTATACAAACAAGTGTTCCTTTTGTGCTGCAGTCAAGTAAGTACAGAAACAAGTAACTGCTCCTGAGGCATTAAAACTCTGAAAAGAATTGATTTATCTGCCACTTCTATAAAGCTTATTATCCCATAGGGTTGCCCCCATGTTCAGAATCTGAATCTGTTTGCCTATTTGCTTATTTTTGATAGAGTTTCTCCCAGTAATGAGGCCAAATTGATTGAAATACTGATCACTAGAAGTCAGTGGAGAGCTCCCTATCTCAGCAGAGATTAGAGACTAGACAATCAGAAGATGAGTCCACAAAATGAGGTGTTTAGCTAACAAGAAATCTGGGACCCAAACAACTTTGTATAGGATTGAAAAGTATTGAAAGTGTCAGAAGAGGTTACTCATGGAATAAGAATAAAAATTCTAAACAAAAAAGAGGTCCACTGTAGTTAGGAGCCCTCCTGTTTCTATCAGGGTCCATGCCATGGAAGAGTATCATTCATGGATATAGTACTGGTGGTGGCCATCTTGCTGAAAATTAGTGTCAGGCTAAATTCTGTGGTCTTTTATTTAGCAACATCCCCATTGATTTTCCAGCAGTATGGCAACCCAGGCTCATAGAGATAGTGAACAAGTTATCTTCTGGGCTTTAGAAGAACTTGAACAGGAGATAAAAGCATTAAACATTAGATATTTTCCACCATTTGTGAATCCAAGATGGCAATGTCTTAATTCTAGAGATAGGCAAACCAGACTGACTGACATACAGAGTGATTCAACTTGTGTGCAAAACTTGAATCCCAGTTTCCACATTTAGTTAAATTATAGTATATTAATTTAAGTTTCTTTCAACTCTGGGCATTCTGGTTTTGTGCGAAGCCTAAGAGCAAAAATGCTGCAACAAAAGAGGCCGTTTTTGCAATATTTCTGGCTCAACATCACAAGAGGAGATCTTTCTCTCATGAGATTTCCCATCCAAGTTTGAAGGCCCAAGACGTTTGAGTTCACATGAGCATCTATGCTATAATCTGTGAGGGGAAAATAACCAAGGAATGGCTCTATCAATCTAGTAGAAAACTACAGATTCTCACGACATCTCTGTTCACAAGTGGGTCAGTTGGGGACTTCAGTCTATAACATCAAGTTTGCTGTCTCTAATTTCTCTGTGTTTTCATTTTCTCCTAGGAAAAGTAATGGGACACTGCGTCTGAAGCAAACTGGTGAATGTTGAATGAATCCTCATTGTATCTGAGTCTGAAAGTCCTGATTACACTATCTGTATCCACTATCAGTTTGGATCATATCACTGTCTCTTGAGTTTACTTTATTAAACAAGCAAAGCAGGAAAAAATTTTGTCCACTGTTTCTTGTCAAGAGGAAGGGATTATGGACTGTAATGCTGTATATGAGTTCATTCCAGTGTATAGAAAATAATTACAGAACACTAATTCCAGAGAACAAAAGGTATAACACTGCTGTGTTCATGATATACACACAGAGAAATTGGATAAAAACATAAAATACCCTTTCTGGAAAACTGCAATGTAACACTACTTGATTTTTTTAGAAATCAGAACCCTACCACACAAGAACCCCAAAACAGAGAAAGACAAAGCAGGCTGCTTCCCAAAATAGAGAGGCTCCTCAACCTACTATAATATGGGCTGACTCTCTGCAGACTGACTGCTGCTGGACCCTGATTACACGCTTTCTTACACAGCCCTCTAGCATGCAAGCAGGACCAAAAACCCATTGAGAAATTAAAGTGATAGCTTTGTCAAACAATCTGCACTTAAGTTTGATCAGTAGTGGCTCTTTTCACTTCTGATAAGCTGGCTTTATACATCTCATTTGCTGCCCTGAACAATTGTCTATTTTGCTCTTATACTTCAGACTATCACTGTTTTATTGGGCCCTTGGATCACTTATTTTGGCTTTGTTTGTTCCCCTTTTCATTTGTCTTCTGCGAATATTCCAGGAAACAGGTTCACTAGAAGAAATGTTCATGAAAACCAAGAAAGTTTAGCAGATTTTTGCGTGTGTTAAGGGAAAGCAAATTTTGAGTTTGAAACATGTCAGTTTGGTTCAGAATAAAGCACTGGCTAAAACTGCCACAAAATGAAAAAATGAGGAAGAGATCTCTCTGCCCTTATTCACCTTTTAAAGGTGAATTAATTTGGAAGACAAACAAACAGACAACACACCAAACTCCTCATTTATCAATCCAGACCATCATATTGGGCAATCGGCCTTAGCACACTGTACAGTGCAACAGAATGACTGATGGGGAATTTCACAATCAAAGGGAAGAGTTATAACTAGGCTTTGTGAATGGGGTTTCTTCAGACAGCACCTACTGAGCAGAGCACTAATAGATACTGAACACAGATGTGACAACCATCTCCATCATGAAAATAACATGAAAATAACGTGTCTTTTTTGTCTTCACTATGATGATATTCTGCTTCTTGGGTGAGTAAGTTTTGATCCCCTTTGTTGTGACGAAAAGGCAGCTGGCAGTGTAATCATCTGTCACCAACAAGCCTCGGTTAATCTCTTTGTGGCCCCAGACAAGGAGAAGGAGGGCACATTAGTGAAGGGAGCACATTCTGTTCTACTCTAGGGAGGCCTCTCTGCTGATTGATGGGTCACCACCTATTTCCCTCTCTGTTCTGTTGTGAAGGCTGGAGCTAATTGGTGCCCAGGTGTGTTAGACTTAGCCAGAAAGTTTGGAGGTTGGCGGGGAGGAGCATCACTAGGACACTAAGCTCTGGATACCACACTGAGCCCTTGCAATGATGTATCTGTAAACTAAGAATATGACCAACTTCTTCTTAATCCTTTTTTAAATGATTGGCGCAGAAGGAATGGGTCCCTTGTTGGTGCTGTTGCTTTAGGGTAAGGCTACTGGGCTCAAGGGCTGAGTAAGGAGGTTTATCAGATGGGTTTTGGTAAGTCAAGCCTTGTTGTATTGTATCAGTTTCTTTGTTCAGGGGCATACTCCTTGGGTTCTGTTTTAGCCTCTCCAAGTTTCCAGGCTCCACTAAGGCAACATCTTGCATTTTTGAAAGTGTGAGCTAGTGCAAGGCTGTGCATAGCTAATAATACTGGTAGACATAGGCACCGGCTCTGCAGGTGCTCCAGGGCTCAAGCTCCCACAGGAAAAAATTGGGGGTGCTCAGCACTCTACAGCCACAGCTGTTGGCAGGGCAGTCTATCAGCTGTTTGGCAGCTGGCAGGAGGTTCTGGGGGGAGGGAGGAGAGCAGCAAGTGGTTGGCTGGCGGGGGGGCCTCAGGGGAGGGTCAGAGAGGGGGTAGGAAGAGGTGGAGTGAGGAAGGGGTGGAGCAAGGGTGGGGCCTCAAGGGTAGGGGTGGAGCGGGATGGAGAACCCACTGGGAAAAATAAAAGTCAGCACATGTGCTGATAGATCTTGAAGTTCTAGTAATAGAGGAAAGCGGTAGCTCGGTATAATATTTACCATCATCTATGGGATTTTTTTCTTCTCTTATGGTTTACAGCTACCATATCCAGCTCCATATGAATAAAAAAAGTTCAGCTGAGACTCAAGGGTGTTCATTCATTTTGAGTCATACACAATCCGTAATATTGCACATTGTGGAGGTCATAAATATACAGAACCTTTTGTCTGACATCTGGAACCTTCTGGAAATCCAGATTATTTAAGGGAGAGTTCAGCATCATGTGCAGCCTTAGAAATTAGTGCTGAAACAAGCTGAATAAGTGGCTAATTCCAAGAACAACCGATTCATCTCTGGAAGATGTTGCTGAGGACATTCGAGATCAAGTGTTAATTTGACTCCCTGGAGCATATCTTGCCTATGATTAGCTCACTCCTGCAGAGAGGACATCCTGGAGACTGCTGCTGTAAGGCTGTGACATTCTGGACCATGATTGAAGTAAAAAATAAAACCTAAATCAACATTCTGAATTCTTTGAAAGAAACATGTTTAGGAGTCCACAGCTGGCATAAATCAGTGCATCTCCAGTGAGGTCAACAGAACTATGCTGTTTTATATGAGCTCAAGTGTGTCCTCAGAACCAGCTGAGCAAAAACTTCTAGTGGAACAGTAAATCCTGAAGAATGTTCTCTGTCCAAGAATAAACAGATCCAGTCATTATGTACTAGCATGATTTACAGCTCCATTCTCAGCCCATTAGGGCAGACATGTCCATGCCATGTTGTTTGCTGGGTTAGGAGTTTTCATTCCATTTTTTGACAGATGAGTGTTCTGAATTTAGTTTCTTTCCAGCACTGTCCCTCCTTGTATCATCCATGTCTGTGTGTTTGTTCCATGTACTGCCAGTCAGGATGATAAGATGAGTCCACTTATTACTGCTACTCAGCTATCACATTTCCCAGATCAGTATAAATGGTTTGCACCAAACTTTGGATGAGATATTGGTGTATGAGAAACACTAAAACCAATAAGAGAACATGGAAGGAATCAAGCAGGAAAACTACCCCAGTGCCATCAAACTGAGGGAGTAAACTGCTGTGGTCCAGCTATCCATGTAGTCAATACAATCTGTACTTAGACTGTGTGAGATACAAGGCCAGATCCTCATATGTCGTAAATAGATGTAACACCATTAAAGTCCCCCAAAGCTATATTGATTTCCACTAGCCGAGAATTTGGGCCACAGAGAGCAACCAAGAAGGGCAATGGGTACTGTTTGTCCCGGATTTTCTCTTCATCTTTCACAAACTCTTCTGGAGCTTTTATTCAATAGCTCTGCATGTCAGGGTCAAATTCTTGTATGTGTCAGCTCTGCTGGCTAGTTCATGCCAGTAGAGTTGTGCCGCATCAGATATTACATGTGACAGAAAAGGCTGTAGGGTCATCCCCTCCTCCCCACTCTATATAGTACTGAAACTCTTTTCCCCCCATGACTATCAGTGGGTGAGGTATCCAGACAGGCAGGAGGCCTTTGCTTTCTCCTCACAGGCAGAGAGGAAATGAGGGAAATCCTGAACCTGAATGTATAAAGCTGGACCAGAATGAGAGCCATTTATCCATTTCTCTGATCTATGGAGCCATAGAAGAAACAGGTGGCAAAAATAATCTAAAATGTTATAATATTCTCTGGCCAGGAGGTAGCGGGGAGGGACCTGCAAGCCACCACTAGATATCACTAATTGCCCAATAGTCTACCGGTCTGTTTGTGGCACTGATGGTAAAACATACAGCAACATGTGTACGCTTGGTGGACCAATCAGGCAAGAACAGAAATAAATGACTAATTCTGAATGAAAAAAAAAATACTCTTAGAGCTGATCCACCCCGAAGCATTTACCTCCCCAACATGTGGCCACAAAGCAGATGGTATATTTATTGGTAGCTTTTTGTGGATGGGTAGGTATGTGCTAGAGGGTGCAGGATTCAGAAATTTCTGTGAAGTTAAAGCGCTTTCCACCAGAACAAAATCAGGCTGTTTCAAGTTCATTATAGATAATTCCCAACCCAATTTATGAAGCCTCTGCAATGAGCCGTGTATCAGTTGTGAGCAGGGAGACAAGGAGACTTGGTTTTCCATCCCCTACAACTTGTGGAGTCACTTACGCCAGTAAAAAGTAGGACTGGAATGCTGCAATTTTGACTTGGTAGCATTTTGCACCCACTTTGCACTGGACTACATGACAAAACAAGGTACAAGGCAATGGAGAATCAGGCTAGGAAGAGGTGCCCAGGGGGAAATTAACCTTTTTAAAATGAGTGTACCGGCTGTAAAATGCAGGGACTCACAGGCCAGCCCTTTTCAGATATATTATTGAAAAGTGTTAATAGAGCTTGGGTAAAACTTTGAAAAATATCTTAGAGATGTAGAAGCCTAAGTCCCACTGACTTTCAAGGAATCGTAAGCATCTAAATCACTTTTGAAAATAGGGGCTAGGCTCCTATGACATACAGGTGCTTTTGAAAATATTACCCCTTGACTAATTGTATTTTGGAATAAGATCTTGAAAAGTCTATTGTAACATATTTCCCCAAAAAGCTATTGCTGCTTCTCTTTTCTTAAAACTCTTTTTAATCACTGCTGGTGGTTACCATCTTGCTAAGAAATGATAGCTGTAGTGACCTTGGGGAAGCCTCAGTATCAGGCAGATTGTAGCTGGCTTTAGACTAAATTGACTAGTAGAACAAAAGACTTAGGGGGAGACTTCCAGAGGAACAAAGGGGTGTAAGGTGCCCAGCTCCCACTGAAAATCAATGTTAGCTACGTGTCTTACTCCCATTTGTGCCTTTGGAAATCTCCCCTCTAAATATTAAGCCATAATATCATAAAGCTTATGATACTAGAAAAACTAGATAGGCCTAGTGGCAGGAGACCAAAGGAAGAGCACCATCAAACCTCTAGGTTGAGATTATTCAGTTGAACAGTATATAAATATTTGTGGGGGGCGGGAGTGGAGTTTGGAGAGGGATGAGGAGAAGGGTGAATTGTTTTAATCTGAAATAAATTTTTCCTTTATGAAAAAGTCCAGTCGAACTGTAGTAGCAAATTTTTAAAACCAGTCTGTAGACTTCTGTGGCAGAGATATTAGCTATCTGGTTGTATGGACTGGTTTAAGATTCTCTAGAAAGGTTCTCATTTTAATTCTGTAGGGTTTTAGTTCAATTTCTACAGAAGTCTATTAATTTTATCCCTATTAAATTGTACAGGACTCTTCTATAAGGGTTATACCCTCAAATACATGGGCACAACTCTCATCAAAGTCCAGTTGCATATCTGAGGGCAAAACTTGGCCCATCATGTATGAATAACTAGCATCTGTTGGATTAGTTCACTGGAAAATTTGAAATGTTTTACCTTCCAAGACTATACATTTAGATCATTCTCATTCTCTCTCTCTCTTTCTGTGTTTCTTCTGTAGGGTAAGTTGTGGGAAAACTGACAGGAGGAACCCTGCTGCAGGTCTGAGGATGAATGAAAGTGCTTTCACTTCCCACAAGCAGATCACTGCACAGAGACTCTTCTTTGCTCTTTTCAGGATGATGGTGTCACTGTCTCTTAATTTGCTTCTTCAATAAAGTAAACTATGCAAAATCCTTTGTCTGTTTTCATTCAGAAAGTGGGAATGTGGTCTTTAATGTCTCATACAAACTCTTTCCAGATTATAGGAAAAGCATTAATTAGCATGGCTGGTCAAGAAGCTATTTTCTTTTTATAGTGAAAAATTTCAGGTTTATGTCAAAAAGCTGAAACCGCAAAGACTCTCATGTGCATTTCTATGTGTGTTGCAGATGCTGCTCATTCTCAGTTGGGGACTGGTTTCCCTACAGTGGAAGGGCCTCTCCTGATGAAGCTGTAGAGCCAAAGACAGCAGTTGTCTTTTCCAATTCTCCTGATGTTGGCTGCATCCGTCACAGTCCTAGCTATGAGGCATCTTCTAAAGCAGGCTAGTTATCCTTATCCCTTGCCAACACCCAATATGAACCTGGTGGACCTTACTGTTCACAGACACAACTTTGCTACTTTGTGTCACTTGTGAGGTTCCCCCCCATCTCGCCCCAGCCTAAAGGTAGTGTTGTTATTACCTTGTTTCTAGTCATATTATATGCTTGCCTTAAAGTGGTTCTGAAAGACTTGGCCTCTTCCAACACTTGGAATGAAGTTGATTTGGCCAGACAGATTCCATTTCAAAAGAGGAAAATCTGGGCTATTCCTTCCTTACTTTATAGCACCATTCAAAAATATTTATCTGCAGCCTGAGAAATGTTTCCAGAACTTCCTAGCCATAAATAATTTTAGCTTCATCAATCACTGAAGCTTTTGCAGCTCAGAGTGCCCTGGTCCTTTTGTACAACCATTTGTAGACCGTAGCTCATGAAACCAAGATAAATCTAACTGTTGTCAGGAAGCCTTCTTGTACATTGCAGGGGGTGAAGGGCCTCAGGTATCACAGTGTGACCACTGTCAGAACACTATGCTGAATGAATCTCATATGAGTGTGCAAAAGCTTTTTGAAGCCAATAGTTGAAATAAACATGTGGCCAGATCCTGAGCTCACGGAAATCAGTATTGCTCCAGTGAAGTAAATTGAGCTAAGCTGATTTGTGCCAGCTGAGGAGCTGTTCCACAGAGCTGTGTCCATGGCCTCTATATTAGCACAACACTACTAGCTCCTCTCCCCACGGGCATGTCCTTTGAGTGGCTTTCCTGTAATGTAAGGCAACACGAAGCACAGGCAGATGGAGAAGCGTGATGGAATCGGATGTGAAATCCCTCTTCCACTGGAATGCCTCAGAGATGTTGTAAAATAGCTCAAAGAACAGATTGTCAGAGGAATGAAATTCTATAGTTTTATTTTTCCCCTCAGTATCATGCATGCCAGAATCTTCTACCCTAGGGGAATACCGGGGGAGCAGAAGGTGTTCTGGTTGTCAGGAGGAATGTTGTGCTGCTCTGGGTATAGCTCTTCTTTACTATGGCAACTCGTGGCTGATATATGGTCAAAAAGGGATCCTATATTGTAAATTAGATTAGCCCCACAGCTGTTCTAACTTTTGTCAGGGCTAGTATAGCATTAAACTCAGGGAATTGTATATGATTTTGCGATGGGGTGTGCATACCACACACTGGACAAGAGAGGGTTAATCCCATACTGTGGGCAGCGGAAGTCCCACCCCTCAGACTGTGCTGGGTATGCTCCAACTGCTACCTCAGTATAAAAGGGAGCAACCCAGCTCATTTCTAAGCTGAATACTAGAGGGGAAGGTGGAGGAGAGGCTCCAGATGAAGAGCCATCACAGCCCTTGCCTGTGGGACCCAGAGATCCTGAGAGTCGGGCTGGAGGTCTATGGCCAATGGAGCCCGGAGACCCCAACGCTCCAGGGACTGCAGCTTCTGGAAGCATGGTAGGCAGTGACCCAGGGAGGGTATGCAAATGGTATCTCCCACCTGAGTGAGGTCAGTGTGTTTCAGTGGGATGCCCCACTAACCCAGCAGTGGACCGCTCCACCACTGTTAGGGCTCTGGATCAGGGCCTGGTGGAGTTGGATGGACTCAGGCCCCCCTACCCAGGCTGTTGATCTCCCATCATGGTGGCCCCTGGATAATGGCCACTAGACCACACTGCCCTGTGTCCATGGGCAGTTATATGGACTCTGGCCACTAGGCTGCATGGCCCTGAATGCAAGGGCTGCTGTAATTGACTCTGGCCGATAGACCACACTGCCCTGCATCTGTGGGCAGTTATATGGACTCTGGCTGCGAGGCTGTGCTGCCCTGAATGCAAGGGCCACTGTAATTGACTCTGGCCATTGAGCTGCACTGCCCTGACTGGAAGGGCAGCCATAGAATCATAGAATCATAGAATCTCAGGGTTGGAAGGGACCTCAGGAGGTCATCTAGTCCAACACCCTGCTCAAAGCAGGACCAATCCCCAATTAAATCATCCCAGCCAGGGCTTTGTCAAGCCTGACCTTAAAAACTTCTAAGGAAGGAGATTCTACCACCTCCCTAGGTAACGCATTCCAGTGTTTCATCATCCTCCTAGTGAAAAAGTTTTTCCTAATATCCAACCTAAACCTCCCCCACTGCAACTTGAGACCATTACTCCTTGTCCTGTCCTCTTCTAGCACTGAGAATAGTCTAGAACCATCCTCTCTGGAACCACCTCTCAGGTAGTTGAAAGCAGCTATCAAATCCCCCCTCATTCTTCTCTTCTGCAGACTAAACAATCCCACTTCCCTCAGCCTCTCCTCATAAGTCATGTGTTCCAGATCCCTAATCATTTTTGTTGCCCTTCTCTGGACTCTCTCCAATTTTTCCACATCCTTCTTGTAGTGTGGGGCCCAAAACTGGACACAGTACTCCAGATGAGGCCTCACCAATGTCCAATAGAGGGGAACGATCACGTCCCTCGATCTGCTCGCTATGCCCCTACTTATACATCCCAAAATGCCATTGGCCTTCTTGGCAACAAGGGCACACTGCTGACTCATATCCAGCTTCTCGTCCACTGTCACCCCTAGGTCCTTTTCCGCAGAACTGCTGCCTAGCCATTCGGTCCCTAGTCTGTAGCTGTGCATTGGGTTCTTCCGTCCTAAGTGCAGGGCCCTGCACTTATCCTTATTGAACCTCATCAGATTTCTTTTGGCCCAATCCTCCAATTTGTCTAGGTCCCTCTGTATCCTATCCCTGCCTTCCAGCATATCTACCACTCCTCCCAGTTTAGTATCATCCGCAAATTTGCTGAGAGTGCAATCCACACCATCCTCCACATCATTTATGAAGATATTGAACAAAACCGGCCCCAGGACCGACCCCTGGGGCACTCCACTTGACACTGGCTGCCAACTAGACATGGAGCCATTGATCACTACCCGTTGAGCCCGACAATCTAGCCAACTTTCTACCCACCTTATAGTGCATTCATCCAGCCCATACTTCTTTAACTTGCTGACAAGAATACTGTGGGAGACCGTGTCAAAAGCTTTGCTAAAGTCAAGAAACAATACATCCACTGCTTTCCCTTCATCCACAGAACCAGTAATCACATCATAGAAGGCAATTAGATTAGTCAGGCATGACCTTCCCTTGGTGAATCCATGCTGACTGTTCCTGATCACTTTCCTCTCATGTAAGTGCTTCAGGATTGATTCCTTGAGGACCTGCTCCATGATTTTTCCGGGGACTGAGGTGAGGCTGACTGGCCTGTAGTTCCCAGGATCCTCCTCCTTCCCTTTTTTAAAGATTGGCACTACATTAGCCTTTTTCCAGTCATCTGGGACTTCCCCGGTTCGCCACGAGTTTTCAAAGATAATGGCCAATGGCTCTGCAATCACAGCTGCCAATTCCTTTAGCACTCTCGGGTGCAACTCGTCCGGCCCCATGGACTTGTGCACGTCCAGCTTTTCTAAATAGTCCCTAACCACCTCTTTCTCCACAGAGGGCTGGCCATCTACACCCCATGTTGTGATGCCCAGCGCAGCAGTCTGGGAGTTGTCCTTGTTAGTGAAGACAGAGGCAAAAAAAGCATTGAGCACATTAGCTTTTTCCACATCCTCTGTCACTAGGTTGCCTCCCTCATTCAGTAAGGGGCCCACACTTTCCTTGGCTTTCTTCTTGTTGCCAACATACCTGAAGAAACCCTTCTTGTTACTCTTGACATCTCTTGCTAGCTGCAGCTCCAAGTGCGATTTGGCCCTCCTGATTTCATTCCTACATGCCTGAGCAATATTTTTATACTCTTCTCTGGTCATATGTCCAACCTTCTACTTCTTGTAAGCTTCTTTTTTATGTTTAAGATCCGCTAGGATTTCACCGTTAAGCCAAGCTGGTCGCCTGCCATATTTACTATTCTTTCGACTTATCGGGATGGTTTGTCCCTGTAACCTCAACAGGGATTCCTTGAAATACAGCCAGCTCTCCTGGACTCCTTTCCCCTTCATGTTAGTCCCCCAGGGGATCCTACCCATCCGTTCCCTGAGGGAGTCGAAGTCTGCTTTCCTGAAGTCCAGGGTCCGTATCCTGCTGCTTACCTTTCTTCCCTGTGTCAGGATCCTGAACTCAACCAATTCATGGTCACTGCCTCCCAGATTCCCATCCACTTTTGTTTCCCCCACTAATTGCTTCCCCCACTATTGTCTGCAGCCTCTGGGCTGTGCAGCTTTCAGCTTAAAGATGGTGAGGTAGACTGTAACCGTGGCGGTATCACAACCCTGCCACGCCCCAAAGGAGGACATGGTGTGCATACCGTGTGACACGCTTCCCCACTTCCCTTCCCCCTCATCAGGTAAAACTTGGCACTGAGGAGAATCTGGCCCTATATGTGTAAAAACAACTCCATGGAGTTCCATGGGTCTAAGACTGGTGATGTGGTGTGGAGAATGAGGCCCTTTAGAGCTTTTTTAATTCTCCCACTATCCCCTCTAACCTTTTAAAAATACTAAAAGGCTTTTCTCTTCAGCAGGGCCAAATACACAACTCAAATGCAGAGTTTCCAGGCCAGCCCACTTTGGAGATGTTATGAATCAAAGTTAGGAACATTTTCAAAAAGGAAATGGACAGGTAAGTTTTCAAAATACCATAACTTTGATTCATCTTTTTTATTTTAACCAAAATTATAAGGAAAATGTCACCCCAGGATTTGCTCTACATGCAGTATTTTAAGATCAGATTCCTGTTTTGAGAAGGGACAGTAGAAATCAAGCTTATAGTGGGAATCTAGCCTCAACTTAATGCTGCTTCGTAGCGAACAGGAAGGGTTTCATGCGAGGCCACAAATCCCCCTTTAAAGAAAAAAGAAAAATAAAGAACTTTATGGAATTTACCTTACTGAACAAAGAAACAGAGATAGTGATGCCATCTGCAACCGCTACATAGAAGAACTAATAGAAAATGTGTTTCTACATAGGGACTTTCTTATGGAAACTCAAAACAAGAAATCCACTTTTATGCCTTCTTTTTCTCGTGACATGGTCCAGGGTGTTTTAAGCCAAGTTTTCCAAATGCTGCCCTAAAAGAGAGACACACAGACAAAGAGATAAGATTAGACACAAAGATTTCAGTGACATAGTCTTGGAGGGAAAACCTCTCACATTTCCCACTAAACTTATGCAAATAACAGTAGTTATTCACAGGGTATAGATCAGATTCTGCCCTCAAGTGTGTATACTGGCATTAAGGGGAGTTGTGAATGCATACCAACTGGAAGAAGTTATATTCATTCAAAAATGCACTCTTTCCCCAACACTACCACTTTCCCAAAGCAAACACACACCCTGTAGGAGATAATCACGTCAGCATGGCTAAGCCATGGACTGTCTTTGTGTTTATTGTACAGCTCCAAGCATAGTGTGGTAGCTAAGCTAATAATAACTTTTATTTACAATTTGCACTTTTAGAATGCAACACTAGAGAACCCATACTGCTTAATATTGATCCTCTGTAAGAAAGCACTACCATAGCTGAATAGCCCCAGGCACTAGCCAGCACTAGTGATACTTCACTGTTTGGCTGGGACTATTTCTGTAGGATTTGGTGAAGTGGTGCCTTATAAGGGCTCAGTTTTAAGCATGATGGCTGCCTCCAATGTTACTTTCTAAAATGCAAATTGTAAGTAAAACTTACTTTGGAACTATTAAAGAGATGCCATTTGCTTTCCTTGCGATACTGGACTCCGTTTTAAGAAAACAGATGCAGATTTCAAGGTATAGACATTTAGTCTGTTGAGTGATAATAAGTATTGAACTATGAAAACCCCTTGGGGCTGCAATAATGGGCTGGAAATGTCATGAGAAGTGGCCATCTTCAGTTCCCAGAGGAGCCAAATAAAATCAGTCTCTGTCAGGCTCCTTCAAAATTTTTGCTTTCAAGTAGACCAGGAAGGGCAGAGATCGTAAAAACAAAAAATTATTGTGAATGAAAAACAAACTTTCTCATTAAGCTGATTGAAAGTTTTCATGGGAAAAAACATTTCCCAGTGAGAACAACTTTTTGTTCTTTTTTTATAGAAAGTCATCTCTATACACTTGTCGACATTCACTGAAAACCCCAAATTTTTCAGTGAAAATAGATTTTTTTTTCTGTGAAAATGTTCCAAAAGTCATGTAAAAAAGATTTCAGTGGAAAATTTCCTACCAGCTATTACTCTAACCTTCAAAAAGTTTGATTCAGTTTTTGTGAAGGTTTGGAACATTGCTTATTGTCTGAAGAATCGCAGAAAGAGCTGATATCTTCCACCACTGAATAAGGAATAGAATTTATGAGAATAGAAAAACATTTTTACCCCTGAGATTACTCTGCCCTGCCAACTTCACTGTAGAGCTTCTGCTTAGAACCTCTTCCAGTCCCCCATCTGGCTTCCTTCTTCATTTTTAAAGAAACAGTGCTGGCATCCTCCGTTGAGAGCTGGCCGAAACCTTTCTGCCAACACACATTTTCAGCAGAAGGGTCTTCAATTTTTTGACAATCCCCTCCAGAAAAAATCCCTGTCCAAAAAAAATCAAAATAAATTCTTGACAAAAATTGTTTTCACCACAAACTTTTCTGGGGGAAAAAAACATTTTCCAACCCGCTCTGTCTCAATTTATTCAATTAGGTTTGCCCATTCCCAGTGCAAAGATATTTCCATCCTGAGCTAAGAAGAAGAAAATGTAAACATTTAATATTTTCATATGAACCATTTTGTTCTATTACTTTAGTTCTTTTAAAGCCAGATGGCAACTGGTTACAGTATCTAGTACTGGGCTCCCACCAGAGCTGGTTTCCAATTAGGCACAGTAAACATGCCTTCGTGCCAGTGTTAAGTATGTGATTTTTCTAGCCCAGCTGGGCTATTTTTAGCTGTCAGTTGCCAGGGTTATTTAGCAGTTGCGAGTTGTGGTATTTTGGGCTGTTTTGCTGCCCCGCTGCTGCTGGCCGCACTGCTCGGGAGTTGTCAGGAGGGAGCCTGGCAGGTGCATTTTTTCCTCATGTGAAAAGTCGCAGCATCCTTCTTGGAGCCAGGTTAGGAGGCAGAGCGGGCCACACAAGACTGCTGGGGGCTCCAGGCAGGGCCACATGGGGAAGGGGGTGAGGGGTGGGAGTTCAGGTACGGCCACATGGGAAAGCAGGGGGGTTGCTGAAGATGCTTATGCCACGGGGTGCAAAAGGTGTAAATTGGGCTCCCACACAGCTGGGTGCTAATAAAATGGCTTTTCAGTCAGAAGACTGCCAGCTGTAAATTTTAAGAATGCAGCCAGCCAGATTCTGACCAGTTTATACCATTGTAAGTTCAGAGGAGCTCTACTGAAGTCAACAGTGTGGATTTATTCAATAAATTTATGAATACTTATTACTCAGATAGTGCTATATGCACTGGTCTAACTAAGATCATAGAATCATAGACTTTAAGGTCAGAAGGGACCATTATGATCATCTAGTCTGATCTCCTGCACAACGCGGGTCACGGAATCTCACCCACCAACTCCTGTAACAAACCCCTAACTTATGTCTGAGCTATTGAAGTCCTCAAATTGTGGTTTAAAGACTTCAAGGTGCAGAGAATGCTCCAGCAAGTGACCCGTACTTCACACTGCAGAGGAAAGCGAAAAACACCCAGGGCCTCTGCCAATCTGCCCTGGGGGAAAATTCCTTCCTGGCTGCAAATATGGCCATCAGCTAAACCCTGAGCATGTGGGCTCTGATCCATTGAACTTGAAGAGAGAAGGGGAAAACCCAGGATCATAGCAGGTTTTCCTTTATTATTTCTAAGCAAATAAGAATCTGTTCTGCTACTGTAACACCAATAGGCCCCGGTTGTTGGTGGGCAGGATTAAATCTGGGGCCTCTGTAGCTAAATGCATGAGCCTCTACTGGACTTTGTTTCCTTACATTCAGCAAGATCCTCACTCATTTAAATAGTGTCTAATCCCTTTGAACTCCTCTTCTGAGATCCCATCACTCTCATTGTTTCTAACATGAAGCTTTTTGAAGAGACCCCAGGGATCAGACTTAAAGCCAATTTGGCTTTGTTACAGGACAGCTTTTCCATGTAAAAGCAATTGCAGAATAAACCAAAAAAATCTGGAAGCAGATGAGTAAATTGAGAGGTGCTGCTCCTCTGGGAGGAAAACCCTTCTGGAAAAGGAAAATAGATTCGCTCTGAGTGTTTTTTTATTACTCTGCACAAGTGGTTTATTTCAGGACTCACCTCATGGCTCTGCCAAAGGAACAGTAGTTTCTATAAGTTCTGCCATCAGTGGCGCAGACAGGTTCCTGGACTGCGGGGCACGGGATAGGATCATTCTTTGGGTCATAATCACATTTTCTCTGCAAATATAACAATCTAACATTTTAATTCCCTTTATCGTCTTTTCCTCCTATGGCTCTATACTGACTTGCCAGTTCTCCCCTTTCTGCCTCTAACACTAATCTGACCAGGTCCCGTGGCCATATTGTCAGTCTAACTTGGATTGCTAGCTCTTTGAGACATGGGCTCTTGTCTTCAGCTTGATTGTACAATGCCAAGTACATTGACAGTGCTCAATAAATAATAGTAATGTCACAGGAGGGGGGGTTAAATCCAACATCAGAAGTAAGGCCCATTTCCCCATCACCACCAGCAGAACCAGGCCTGTGAACAGAGGAATGACTCATGAACCCAGTCCATGCTAAGGGTGTATTTGGAGGAGTAAGGTAGTGTTGTTTTTGTGAAGAAGTTCAGGTTCCCAAAGATGCATTTAACTGGGTTTCAAAGGGTTAAATACCAAGTCTCTTCCCACATCTCTCAAACTGGCAGCTCTCTGTTGGACCAGCAACTGAGGTGGCAAAATTGAAGGGATTTTTCAGTTACAAAGGTTAAAAATCTGAAAGAGCATAAAGGCAGGAGAAGCCCGATTCATCCTTTTCTTCTAGTGCATCAGCTGCAGACCGCTCCTGTAACTAGGGATGGAGAGTTAGTTCAACCAGAATAAGAACCAGGCCAGACCTCAATCTAATCCTTTATCAAGACTGACCTAATCCTTTAGTAAGGCTTGTAGTGCTTCCAATTAGTGACAGGCTCCTCTTAGCCCCATGGTGTAGCTGGGAGTTAGTCTGGAAAGATCTGTAACAAATTTTCTGGATGCTGGGATCCTATTGGTAAGGAAGTTGCAGGAAACATTATATGGTTGCAGGGTCTTGAGGGTTTGGGGATCAGGAGTTTGATGGGGAATTTGGATTGCAAAGAGGGACACTTTGGGTCTTTTCGGGGAATTGTGTCAAATGGACAGTGGGGATGCAGTAGCCTGTCAAAGGAAGGAAGAAACTCCACATAAGCCTCTGGGAGTATGAAGGGGGTGACAAAGTGAGAAAAGAGTGAGATTGGGCTATCAGGGAAGTTGCTGAGGAGGGGGAGAGCACTTCTGAATCAGAGGGACATCCTGAATTTTTGATGCTTATTGACAGTGTACTGAAGTGAGGGATACAAGAAATCTTGCCCATTGCTTCCTAAGGTCCATTGGATAGGGCACTGGGCTGGGAGCTAGGAGACAGGTTTGAGTCTCAGTTGTACCACTGGCCATCTATATGCCTGCAAATCACTTTCCCTCTCTGTGTGTTAAGGTCTGTTTCATTCAAAACCCCTACGCTGTAGGGCAGGGGGATATAAATGGTCCCCAATATGCCCCACCTCTACATATGAGGGTTAAAGATTTTACCCTTTCTTTCCCTACGTAGACCCTGGAAGGGAAAAGTCATTATTCTGGCTGTTTTGATTTATCTGTGTTAAGGAAAAGGTAGTATATGTGACTCCATTTTGGTTTGGGGCCCACCATTGTCTAAAAGCAAGCACATCATGCACCAGGAGGAGTGTTCCTTAGATACTGCATTCCTGTGAAAACCCTCCCCCTTGTTTCCAGCCTGTCTCAACTCCCAGTTTCTGTTCTTTGTCTGTTCCTAACTCCCTGCCTCCTGGCCTTGTGATGTGGGCCTCCCATCCTGATAAGAAAGGTTACTGATGCATTGCTTTAGGACCATGTTGTGTAGCTGAAGTAATAATTTAGCATGGGGAATGTACCTAGCAGGGATAGGTGGTAGATAAGGGTTTGTCTATTGGCTAAGGTTTCCGATGCATGAGGGCAACATGCTTTGCTAAAAGGTATATAATCTTTGTATAACCTGCATTCGGGGTCCCCTTCTGACTAGCAGGGGGGCACCACGCTCGATCATAATAAACTTAACATTTTTGGGAACTTTGCAGTTGCTTTGTTCGTGTGCATCAGCCTAGACTCGAACTGCCTGTGACCTATCAGGTATAATTCGCAACATCTGCTGCTGCTGGAGATGTAGGAGAGAGAGGCTCTTATAGCTTTCTGTCTGATTTGTAACATGAACTGGTTGCACCGTACTGGCAATAACTGGTTCCTTGACTCAGTGAACAGAAGAAGTCAGTCCCCAGTATCTAGAATCATCTGTAGTGGGAAAAGATTCATCCTAATAAGGTGTATATAGATAAACAATGGTTTGAAATTTCAAACTCTCTCCTTAATATTTTCCCCATCATTTCCCTTCCCAGTAGCTCTTTGATACTCAAACAATCCAACTAGGTAGTATATCACATCGAATTATGCATAGAAAACCAATGGTCTGACCATGTACACCCAGTGTAACTGAATCCCAAGAATTTACTCTCTCTGTTTATTGGCACCAAGGTAGTCCCTTTTTGATGATCCCAGCCTGTTCATTAGCTATTTTGGAGGGGGGGAGATGATTCCAACACAGAGTTCATGATCACATAGTGCTTACAAGTGTCTCTTGAGACAAAGGAATGTGAGGGTTCAATAACAATAAGAGCTGGACTCACTTTGCCATTGTGACTGGCAACATCTGAAATAAAATCAGACATACCAGATAAAAATGAAGGAAAAAATTGAAAAGAAATTAAATGCAAAACATGCATCTGTCTGGAGCAAAACTGAATGCAGCTTCTAATGCAGCAAACACCAGGAAAAGCAAGTTCCCTGCACTAATGGGCCATGCACAGAGCTGTATTTCTTGTTAATAAATAACGGTGGCATTTAACAGAGCCCATTCTTCTGGGTTTGGTGCACCATAAAACATTGCATTCCTAGCAAAATGCTCAGAAAACAATAACATAGATCTTGGCTACTTGGATCATTTATTGAATCTGAATATTTAAAATGGATGCTGTCACTGGTATAGTCTGTGACATCACTGCAAGTGGAGCAGGAACCTCAATGATGCCCCTTTTTCAGGAGCATGGGATCATCACAAGCCACTAATAAGGGGAATCTTCAGGATAGTAACAGTCACCCTAAATCTATGTTACTGTCTACTTTATGGGCATCTAACACCCACTGAGGTCAATGAGAGGCTTTCCATTGACTTTAGTGGAGCTTGGCTCTGGTCCATATATTTTAAAAAGGACATAAGGAGAAGATGGATATAGTCTATGCTAAAAGACACATAAATGCAAGAGCTCACTGTGGTGCCCAGGACCCCATGTCCTGTTGAGGTTCCAAAACTTGGACATACTGTCAAACACCAGCAGCCTTCTCAACAAGGTGAAGGAGAAGCCTTAGATTGAAGAACTAATATATCTGAATGAAGAACTCCAGAGTGAAGTGCATGCCTACCACTCCTTCTCCTTCCTATCTGAGGCCAGGACATGATTGATTAATGCTGGCAGGTGGCAGAGAATTGGGCCACCCCTCTCACTACAGGGGTTATTAAAAGTTACTCACCTGAGCAGCAGAAAACTGCCAGAGTAAGGAGCACAATGACACCAGCTATCTTCATGGTGGAGACAGTTGCTGTCTCTCTGGTTGAGTCTCTGCTTACTGGATTTCTCTTAATAAATTCCATGAGTTGAGCTCACATACAGATATATATACATCTGCATGCAGAACTCCAGATTCTTCAGTTTGATTATGAAATCACCCTCATGGCTTGATACTGCTAATGGAAACCAGAAGATTTTTGAGGATCAGTTCCCAACTTTCAGGAATGCTTCCTCATCAATATGATTTCCAGAAAAGGAGGATGAGCATAAGTTACATTCTTGATCTTTGCACCATGGAGCTTGTTAACAAAATTTATTGTACAATCAGTAATCATCACTTCAATCCCACCTGAATATTTTCATGGTGGTACATTTCAAAAGGAGCAACTCTACAGCGAGGACGGCAATTTCTCAGCATATTTACATCTTTATTGAGTTCCAGCATCATGCACATTTCCTTGCAGTGGGGGGTTTACACTGGATTGAGTTATGTTCTGATAGATTTATTCAAAATAATTTCACAATGAGAAAGTCATGGTTACCAAAGCAATTTGTTGGTATGACATTTATTTTCAAATAAAAATAGGATTTGGGTCAGCACTGGTGTACGGATGAAGCACAAAGCAGCAATTCTCTTGTGTCAGTGAACGATGTATCCTACAAAAAAACATTGATACAACAGTTTGTAGTGTATTAGGATTTTTCAGATCATGTCAGTGAATGGATGAGAGTGTGTTTGCGGTGCATGGGTGAACATGCTGAATAACAGATGAACAATGATTGTTTAACATCCCATGGGCATCTAATGGAGACTGGCAATCAGCAAAGGCCCTTCAAGTACAGTCTAATGTCACATAATGTGTAATGAATTTTTTTCAGCTCTTCTGCCCTCTAAAAAGACGTAATGGAAGTGCAGGTGAAGAATGTGTTAGCAGGTAGCTGAACCTATCATTGGGGACTGAATCCCTCTCACTCTTAGAAGTAGAAATGTGCAGACAAGGGGACATTACTTTCTGTAGGAAGCAGAAATACATCAAAAAGACATGGGAGGCTTGAGGTGTAAAATAAATATAATAAATCCCGAGAGCATAAAGCAATGAATGGGGAACTCCTAGAGGAGCAGGGATGAGAGGGAAGAGCACAAGGCAGGGAGCAGGAGGAGTTACTTAGCTTCTGCCTATCACAGCCTCCTGATTCCTTGCCTTAGCCCTGGTCTGGGCATAAATTAGAGCAGTCTTGGAGATGTTTCAACTTGTGGCAGCTGGGAACAGAGCTTAAGGGACCATCTGCCAGTTGAGCAAAGCAGGAGTGTAATGCATGTTGCCCTCCCTCCTCCTTGCCCCTCCCAATCTCCCACTGTGAGGAGGGTGCCATAGTGGATCCAGACACACCAGTCCTCCCCACACTGGAGATTCCCTCACGCTGACAGAATCGACAGGAGAGGAGTTAGGGTCAGATTCCATCCCCTTTGTGCTGCAGCAATGGCATTCTGACATTGGCAAAGAGATCTAAAAGACATCAGCAATTCACATAGTCATCTTCTTGCCGGGACCCAACCGAGAGTGAATTTCTATGGCTGAATAACAAACTATTTGAACTGTGGCATGTAGAATGAAAATACCGACCTAACTTTAACTGCTGGTATTGCAGTAGAGGAAATTATGTCTTTTTTCCAGAAACAGAGGGGTTAAAATTTATAGCACTGAAATTCTTTGAAAATCCAGTAAAGTTACTACTATCTCCCTAAACTGAGGGTGAGATACTGTAGATAAGGCATCTGCCCTGGGGAGAATTACAATGAAAAGTCTCTCCAAGTGCACCTCTAGGCCAATAACTCAATACTATTTTCCCTTTTTGACATTCCTCCTTAGTTATCTTGATCCGTTTACAAGTGACACTAGCTGGAGATACACTTAGGAGGAAACCTCCCCAATCACTAAACACTAAAATAATCTCTATAAAGATAGAAGAGAGTATCAGTCAGAACATAATGTCAACAAATCCAGTCAGGCACAGGAGAAAGACTCTGTAACAACCTGATAGCAAGAACTAGGCTTACATTTGTGTGTGCATTTACTGCTCATGAAAGACTGTCCTTTGGGCCATACCAGAGCAGGATCCCTCTCTATCTGCCTTAGCCTTGTCCTAGAGGCATGACCTCTAGGAGTGACAGAATAATGCAATTCCTGTGCCACAGATTGCCAACCAAGGTGTCCAATAGTTTTAGTTGTGCTGGCATGCTGGTAGTTTCTGTGACGAGGACACCTGCCCTCTAGGACGGGGTCTGAGACTCACCAAATTTATTTCACAATGGTCACAGAACAGCCAGCATATGGTAAGAACTTTGGGTCACTACTGATCAATGCTGGATTTAAACTAGAACTAGTATGTGAAGAGTTCAATGAGATACCAGGCACTAAAGGAATAAACTCAACTGTCACACAGAGAAGGGTTACACAGCACCTATAGGTAGAATGTAAAAATCCATGCTAAACTTAAAGAAATGACTTTGCAGAAATCCCCAAGCAGCACACCAAACAGATGCAGAAACTGGGGAACATGCAGATATTGGCAGGAAGGTATGTTCCTTAAGAATTCTCCTGAAGAGCTGAGCTGTATTGCAACACACAACCACAAACTCTATACTGAGAGCTGAGCTTGATTTTCAGAAGTGATGAGCACCCAAAACTCATACTGACTTCAGCTGGACCAGTGGATGCTCAGCACTTCTGAAAAGTAGGGCAGTATAATGTGGCACTGTCCTTTCAACCAACTTAAAGAGTTCTAGTGACACTTCATGCCTTGGTAGAAGCTTAAAAAGCAACTAGAGACAATGGGAGCTAAATGTAGAGGCAAATTCAGAAGTGCATGTAATGGAGACCTTTAGTGTAGCTTCCATGCTGAGATGATTGGAAGAAGGAATACATTATACCTTCTTAGATGCACCTGTGTATTTGTCCCAATAATAGTAAGCAGATTTGTTTCCATTTTAGGTTTCTAGACATCATTTACATAGTCTGACATGACCCTGGCTCAGAATCCTCACTGTCCAATCATTTCCCTCTTCAATTAGTGCCATTCTGTTATATTTATCATATCAAATCCTCCTTTTCTGAATCTTCTTCATCCCCATTCTCCTCATCCCATTGTTCTCTCCCTCCCTCCAACCAACCCTGATACATCCCTTCCCATACCTTTCCCTTCCTCTGAACTCCTTTTTTTCTTATTATTGAGCCCAATGCCAGATCCTTCTTTATGACCTGAGATCACAATCAAGTTCTCAGATGATCTCCTTCATCCTGAACTTGGAGACTCCTTCTGTTCTACCAGTTTTCCTTACCATACCTGTTCTCCTACCAGTCTCTCTTTCTTGCTCCCCAGTCCAATCTCCTTACCACTGAACAGCCACTGCTGACATTTCCAATGCATGTTAGGATGTCAGCAAATACAGCAATCTCTGCAAGGTCATTTGTTGTCTTCCAGCCTGGTATGCTAGAGTGAGAGTTTCCCTGGGTCAGAGGACTCTACTGCATTTTAGATCATCTATGATATGTGAGAGTTGAAGACAGCAGCACACCTGTGCCAAATCCGGAATGCAGGTCCCAAACTTTGTTTTCTGTGGAAAAGGTACAAACTCACAAAAGGTGCCAAATTAAAATTCCTAAGTAATATAGGTGTAATCCATACACCTCCTGGGTGTGGTGCTCTGTCTCCTCTAGTGGCACTGAGGCCACTTAGAGATTAATGAGTCTGCTACAACCTTATCTAATGGCCACATGACTTTTAGCTCAGGCAGTAAAGGCTCATGCATTTAGCTCCAGAAGTCCCAGGTTCGATCCTGCCCGCTGATGACCAGGATCTGTCAGTGTTACATAGACAACAAATACAGACCAGGAAGACTGATTGCCATTATAAAGGCAATCCACAAGTATACAGCAGGAGATTGTTTGAAAAATTCTAGCTCTAACAGGTCCTGAATGGGAAAGTTAGATCCTGTAAGATACATTTAAAATTTCAGCAAAGGGACAAGGGATAAGTGATTAGGAAGTGTGGGGGGAACTTTGTGATCAGTGAGTAAGCTGATTATGTAAGAAGGGGAGTGTGGATAAGAGGGTTGATGCAGATAAGAGTAATTGGGTTCACGGTGGATGTTCAGTGCGTCTTTTAAGTACTTTATAAAAGGATCCAATTTATTCAGTGCTAGGGCAAAGGGTCAATCTTCTTCCTACTTTATCCAAACCAGTCCCTCATCCCTACATTTAGGGATCAACCAAGCCAAGAATCTCCCTTAAAACAATAAGAGGACTATTTGTTCAGCCACTTTCCTGTTCCATCACCTGTGGCCCTGCATTGTCCTGCTGCTGACCTGTGTAATTAAAGCCTACACGGTCTTCATTCACTAATGACCAAAATCTCCAATATTCAGTGGCTGAAGTTGGGCTTACCCTGTATTTAAACACCTGAATCAGAGTGGGCTGATTTTCAAAGGTGCCAAGCACCTTCAACTTGCACTGACTTCAAGTGGAGTTGCAGGTGCTCAGCACCTCTGCAAATAGAAACAGATTTAAGAGTCTAACAAGCCCAGGTTTCAAAATGTTGGCCTACGGTTTGGAAGGCACTTTGAGGTTCCAGCTTTTAATTTGAGGAAGTCAAAATGCCAAAAGCAAATGGTAAATATGATCATGCAAAACAGCCCTCACCTTGCCCACAAAGCCTGTTGATGCCATCTTATCACCAGTTACCAACAGCAAGAAGAAGCTTGAGACGTCTCAGAGAAATATTGTCACATACCACGGTAAAGATGATAACCGGCAAACCCCTATAAGTGTCAGCTGAAAAAAATGTTGAAGCAGCAAGATAATCTGGACAATCAAGTCTGTGGAATGGAGCAATCACTTAGAAACAAAGGATGGGGGGAAATGGAAAAACTATAAGTGACATGGCCGAGCTAACAAGACAATCTGTCAACAGATGGAACCTAATGGTTCCTGTTCCAGGGTTCAGTCAGTGGAAAATTAACAGAGCGAGACAGAAATGGGAATATAATAGAAGACAAAGGAAATCCCCTTGGACTCAGAGGGCCTGATCCTAAAGTTTTAATACTGTATATTGAAGAAAATCCCATATATCACTGAGTTATTAAATTGTTGCTTCTCACAATAATAATTTTCTTTTTTTACAGCTATCCTCTATAAGATAATATAAACACATATCAGAGGAACAGCCGTGTTAGTCTGTATTCGCAAAAAGAAAAGGAGTACTTGTGGCACCTTAGAGACTAACCAATTTATTTGAGCATGAGCTTTCGTGAGCTGTGGCTCACGAAAGCTCATGCTCAAATAAATTGGTTAGTCTCTAAGGTGCCACAAGTACTCCTTTTCTTTTTATAAACACATAGTAAGAGACAGTCCCTGCCAGACAAGAGATGGACAAGAAAGATAAAGGGTGGGAGGTGAAAAAGAAGAATGGTAAAGTGACTTGCCCAGATTCACCTTGTGGGCAAGAGGCTGACTCAGAACCGGAACCCCCAAGTCTCCCGATTCCCAGACCACTGATAAGCTCCTGAAAGACATCAAAGGCAACAAGAGAAGTTACCTACTTCACCACAGGACTGCTGCTCTGTAACATATTCTTTTAATCAGACCTCAGTCCCATGTCTCAAGCTAATGAAAGGAGTTAGAATGGTGAAGCATAATAGTATGGTAGTCATGTTCACTGCTGTTCTAAAAACTGAGTCTGTTAAAATAATATTTTGGGGTTCCTTAGTTCTCAGTGTCCCCAGCTCAAAGGCCTGATCCTGCTTTCATTGTCTTCCATAACAAACCTTCTTGTAGATTTAAAGTATTGGGACACAAATTCCCTCCGTTTACAACAAAATTTGTTTTTACCTAATTGCCAGTGCTGCAAATTTACTGTGGGATCTGAAAACTGAGCTTTGTTCTTTCTAGCTCATGCACTGTGGCCTGTAATAAAGACTCTATAGCTGCTCTCAGTTACACCTGGGCAAACCTATTGTCTTCTTCTTCACTCAACTACAGGTCTGCAACTCCATTAACTGTAATAGGTTGACACAGCTGCTACCGATAGTGAATATTACTCCAGCAGTTGGAACTTGATGAATATTTCTCCTGATGGTATTAGAGCCAGTGCAGAATATAGCAGTCTCCTATAGCTGTACTAGCTCTGCTGTGCTAAAAGGAGTAAAATGTAACAAAAACTATTTTTGTCAATAAAGACAACATATATTATTATCTATTATTAATAATCACTACTACTACAAGTAGTGTCAAAAATGTGCTAGGTGCTGTAGACATATCTAGGGAGATAAATCCCCGTTCCAAGGGCTTACAATCTAAAAAGAATAAGCAACAAACAAAGAGACAAGCAAAGTAGTCAGGGTGATATAGGCATATGTCTTGTCAGAACTGCTTATACACATGCATACTCACATGACTGTGACTTCTACTGACTTCAGTGGCCTTTGGATCAACCCCAAAAGGAGCTGATTTAACATAAGAACAGCCGTACTGAGTCAAACCAATGGACCATTTAGCCCGATATCCTGTCTTTAGACAGGGGCCAGTGTCAGATGCTTTGGAAGGAGTGAACAGAACAGGGCAGTATTGAGTGATCCATCTCATTCAGTCCTAGCTTCTGGCAGCTGGAGTTTTAGGGACACCCAGAGCCAGAGCGTGGGGTTCTGTCCCTGACCATCTTGGCTAATAGCCATTGATGGACCTATCCTCCAGGAACTTATCTAATTCTTTTTTTAATCCAGTTAGACTTTTGGCCTTCAGAACATCCCCCGGCAACAAGATCCACTGTGCGTTGTGTGAAGATGTACTTCTTAAATAAGAGTTTGCCATTTATACATAAACATTTTTTCCAAGCAGAACAGCTTATACCTGCTGTTCAAATGCTGAGGGTGCCCTGATGGAGCCATAGCAACTGGAAAACCCTTCTGATAGAGGAGACATTAGGTCAGCACCTGTCATTACTATAGGCAGGGCATTATAAGATCCTGTTTTCAGTTGTTCATAACTTTGCCAAACTTCAATCACTCGTGCTGAAATTAACTATCCTAGATGCCTGCCTCAGGCTGAAATTATCTGGAAAGTTTCAGATAAAACACATTTGCCATTTACAATACAATTAGAAAAAAAAATGTTGTTTTGTCCATCTTAAAAAATTTCATCAATTTAATTAAGAAGCAGCTCAATACTTTGGAGGAGGGCCTTGAAATTTGGTTGGAGGGTGGGGAGTGTTGCCCTGGTATCAGAGATGTGCCTTTTGCTGTTTCTGTGAAAATCTGAACAAATTTGACCAAGTTAAGAGCCTCTGAAAATCTAATTTTCCACATGCTCAGAAGAGGCTTGTTAGGTTTGGCAGCGAAATTCATCAAAGATTCCATTTTCACTGAGAATGCTCTGACCCCTCACAGCTCCTACATCCTGAAAGGACAGCACATGTGCCATCCCCACAGAGTGACTGAGCATGATATTCCATTCAAAGGCTATGGAGCTGAGCAAGACTTTCTCTGCAGTTTCTGCTGCTCTCCGCTCCAGTACTGGGCACAGGAACTGAGAGAAGGAATATTGTCTCTCCTGTGTTCTCAATGCCCTATCTGTTGGCATTCAGGCATGTGGAGGAGAAACAGCCATACTCCAATACAGAAGGGTAAGGAATGTAGGGAGCCAGCAGGGTGAAGCGAATGGATAGGAGCAGAAGGAGAGGGGAAACTTTGGGGGCACAGGGAAAGAATGGTCTATAACCACTAGAAAACCTATCCCTCCAGAACCTGGAATTGAATCCAAGAGTCCTGAGTTTCACTATTCCTTTGCTTTCAGCAAATAGCTGTGAAACCTGCTGGTTAAGCGTCCCATTCCGCACTACTGCTAGTCCACATCAAGGATAACAGCCTACTATTGCTACCAGTGACTCCATTAGCTCAAAAGGTAGAGGTCTATGCTATAGATTTAATGGTCCTAACCCTGCAAATGACCCATGTTGGGGGTTGCTATGGTTTCATATGATGGAATTTCTTTTTTTTTTTTTCAGTTTGTATTTTTAAAATTAGTTCATTACACTGAAAGAACAACATTAATAGAATGTTCAGGTTGCTAAGTCAAGCCCTTAGAAGCTAGGAAATGCCAGCATTAAGGTTCCCTGTGCAACCTTAATTCGGCTCCCTCATGTGTATGCCTTATGATGCAGTCTGTAATTATATGATCAGATCATATTTTTTTCTACAATACCCTGCCTGATTTAGTGCACGGCATGGATAGTATTCTGGGAATGAATCAGGGTTGCGTAGTGAATGAGGCAGTTGTCTGGAGGATCTCAGCCTTGTTTGTCCAAGAAGTTGGAAGATGTGGGGTGAACGAGGCAGGGAACTTCAGGAAGAGAAAGAATGGTCTCATGGCTTGGGTAGTTGAATGTCACCCTGGAGAATTGAATTGGATCCCTGTCTTTGCCATAGAATTCCAATGTGGTACTAGTCAAACTGCTTAAACCAAACTCTTCACAGGAAGTTACTACTTTGTGTGTTCCTCATTCTCTGGGTGCCCAATATGAGATGCCTGCAATCTGATTTGCAGAAGCGTTCAGTGTTCACAACTGCAACTGACACTGATTGGAGCTGTGCTTTGAACATATAAAGTACCATAAAAATGCTATGTACTCTGAAAAATCAGGTCTTAAGGCACCCCAATTAGTGGACACTTGTGGCAATATGGCCTGAATTTCTCACTTCCTCATTGTAACATGGGGACAGTACTGGGTTTACAATGGCTCCAGTGGCTCCATGGAGCTAGGCCCATGCTCAGAATGGGCCCTGGCCTGCTCCGTTTGCACTGCACCCCAAGACCCCGGTGGCTCCCCAGCCCACCACTTGCTCCTCTCGGCCTGCCCGCGCGTTGGTCAAGGGCTCCTCTCTGCCCCCTGGCCCAACTCCTCTGCTCCTCTCTGCCCCCTGGCCGGACCACTCTGCACTTCTGGCTCCGGGCAGTCTGTGGGGCCTCACCTGTCTCCCCAGAGCTGAGCCGCCTGGGACTGGTGCAGAAGCCTGGCCAGTCTCAGCCAGGTGAGGAGGGGGAAACAGTGTGGAGGGCTTGGCTGGGCCCCTCCAGGCAAGTGCGTCTTGAGGGACCCAGCCGGGGCAGATCCTGGCCTGGCTGATTGCGCCACTCCCGAGGGGCTGGAGCAATTCCTGGCCCGAAGACCAGCCTTGGCTGCGCTGCCGGCTCAGCCCGGCAGACAGTTGCCTCCCAGCAGGGTCGGTGAGTGCGGTTGGGAGGCAGGGCTTGGGGGAGTAGGTCTGTCGGGTGTATGAGGGATGCTGGGCTGTGAAGGGGCAGGGAGGATCTGTGTGTGTTGGGGCACTAGGGAGCGTGTGTGTGGGGTGCTGGGCAGTTGTGGTGGGGCTGTGGGCAGGGGTGGTGTTGTGCAGGGCGCTGTGCATTTGTGGATGGGCCTGGGAGGGCGCTGGGCATAGTGGGTCTGGGGAGTCTCTGGACATAGGGAGTTGGGGGGTGTTGGGCAGGGAGCCTGTGTGGTGTGGCATGGGCCTGCGCCCAAGGGGAAGGGGCATGCTGTCGGCACAGGGCCAGGCAGGCCACTGTGCGTCTGGCAACAGCCGGTTTGTAAATAGTGCCCTCGCATTGGGCGGAGCAGGGCCGCCCCTGCCACGCCATGCCCATTGCCTCTGGCTGGCCCCTCACTCCAGGGACTGACCTCCCCGCGCCATGCTCCATTGCCTCCATGGGGGCCCACAAATATGTTTGATGCCAGGCCCACAAAAGGTTAATCCGGCCCTGCATGGGGATAAAGATACCTCCTAAACTCACAGTGATGTTGTGAAGATACATTTATTAACGTTTGTGAAGCACTCAGATACTATAGTGGTAGTAGTCTCTGTGAAGCCCATGGCCTACATCCCTTGCTTCACAGAAACACCCACCAGGAGACTAAAAATTTTGTATTCAGCTCAAGATTTGGATTGTGTGCTTTAAATAAGGCTACATACTTCTGTGGAGGGTAAAAAAATATTGCTCTTTCATTGAATAAGGCAGGGCCCTTTGGAAAATGTAGTATATGATCATGTAATTAAAGATAGCATAGGCAATCTTAATTCTGGCATTTGCTAACTTCGAAGTGTTTGACTTTGGCACTTGAGCATTCTTTTATTAAATTTTTTGGATGTGATTATATTAATGCTATATATCTGCAGAGTGTTCAATCTTATTCAACACTTGAGAGTGTTTCATGCTGAATTATTGTAACAGAGTGGTCTGCCTCTTTAAGGTCCAGGGAGCAGCCAGCCCTGTTCTGGAAAGGAGCCAGGCAGGTGCTGGGAATCATCTGATCCAGTTGGACAGCATTTAGTGATTGGGGCTAATGATTCCCACCTACGGGATGTAAAAAGAGCTCCAGGGCACAAAAAGGGCTTGAATCAGGGGAAGGGTGCTCTCCTGTGGCTGTATCAGAAGGTGGTGAGAGGGTAGAAAAGCCCTATGGACACCCCCCTGCCTAGACTGGGGGAGGGTCTAGTACATTAACCTATTGGAAACCCAAAGGCCATGCAATCTTAAATGAGGAACAGCACTGTTGCTATTATTATTTTCTCTTCTCTTTTCTTTTAATTTACTTATTTTAAGGATTATGCAGCTCTCTGAGAAAAGGGCTACTGTCTGAAAAGGGTGTGGCCAACTTTTTGTCCTAAAATGGTCACTGGGTCCACCACCCTGCAACTGAGTTGTGGCAAGATGGTAGTCTGTAATGATCAAAATAAACTGGTGATTCAATTTCCCTTCCCTCTGTAATCAGTCTCAAATGTGCCTATTTGGGTAAAGTCATGATAATTGTTAATCTCTGCTATCTACAAGATTCAGGGTCTGACTCCTATTTTCTCCATTTTTCAGGGAATGCATTTGAGAAAGAAGCATTCCTCACTGGGCAAGACAGCCTCTACAAACTTTGTCTGGGTTTCATTTTCCATGACAAATTGGAAAGTGCTTTCATAATCTAAGGGAAAACATCTGACTTCTTGGGCATCTATATACATGTACTCCATCTGTGGAGTTTACTCTAAGAGCATCAACTGAGCTGAGCCCTCGCAGACCCAACACAAATTAAACCACCATCTCCAACATGAAGGTAATCAGGGTTTTAATGCTCTCCATTCTGGCATTTTTCTGTTGCTGCTGCTTCTTTGCCGAGGAAAGAGCCCCGTCTTGCCACTTGCTAACACTCTCAAATCAAAGACAGATACTCAGACTAATGAATCTCTTCAAACAGATTTGGGTGTAACCGAAGAATCAGTTTAAGTAGGTGCAAGACAAAATGCTACAAAAATATGCTCTTTTGAAAATTAGAGAGACAAGGTGGGTGAGGAAATATCTTTTATTGGACCAATTTCTTTTGAAAATGTCCTTCCAGGAATACCTTTTTGTTTAGTTAAAGCAATTTCCTTGACTTACTATTTATTAAATCGTCAGCTATGCTCTTATTAGTTACTATCTTACAATTTAAATTTCCATACACATGGTCCATAAAAGAAGTAAGCCATCACACAATAAGTTTGCTGAATTAGGTAGCTACAATTGTATATTCTGCAGGTAGATTTAGTTTCATTTCTGTCCAGAACTTTACTTGTGTTGATCTTTTGTGGCTGCTTTTCTTGCAGATGCTGCCAGACACCCAGGGATAAGGTCAGTCTGACTCTTTCTGTTAATTATCACCTTCTGCCAATCTCTGGTTCAAGATAAACATTTTGTGACAACATTGTGCCATGATCTCTGTTTTGGAAAAACACTAAAACATAGGAAAAAAAACATGAGTTCATCAAGTGCCATAACACTGAAATTGTAAATCCATTGGATCCAGATCCATGGTTTCCATACAGTCAGAGATTATAGTTTCTGACATAGTGTGTCATTAGACAGTGTGAAATACAGAGAGCAACCAGGGGATGAAATAGTGAGAGGGGAATATCAGATAATCCTCAAGACTCCAGTTGTTTTCCATTCTTAAAAATGACCCTTTTTCTCTGCACCTGATACATTAACTAGACTTTTTTGCCAGCATAGGGGAATCCTTGCTGAACTGACATTTAATAGTGTAGGCACCTTATTCTAGGCCAGGGATTGGCAACCTTTGGCACATGGCCTGCCAGGGCAAACCCCCTGGCAGGCCAGGCCGGTTTGTTTACCTGCCACATCCGCAGGTTCGGCCCATCGCAGCTCCCACTGGCTGCAGTTTGCCGGGCCAGGCCAATGGGGGCTGCAGGAAGCAGCGGTCAGCACATACCTTGGCCTGTGCCGCTTCCCGCAGCCCCTGCTGACCTGGAGCAGCGAACCACGACCAGTGGGGGCCGCGATCGGCCGAACCTGCAGACGCAGCAGGTAAACAAACTGGCCCGGCCCGCCAGGGGGCTTACCCTGGCGGGCCGTGTGCCAAAGGTTGCCGATCCCTGTTCTAGGCGAGAGGCCTCTAAACTTAATTGGGAGCGTTCCAGTCAGGGAGATCCTGAGCGCTGTAATCTAGCCTTGGAGACTACAACTCCCATGATGCCTTGGGAGAGGGGAAGAGAGGGGCTTCCAGAAGGAGAGCTACAGTAGCCTCTCTTTTGGGTAGGGAACTGAGATCCTGGTCAGGGGAGTGGAGGTTGCTTTGAGGAACTCTGTCCAAGCTAGAAAGCCAGAAGCTGTTGCTGTGAAACTGCTGAGGCTATTGCTGGGCTTCATTGCAGGCAGGACAGAGACTGCTACTGTGCCCAGAACTGGCTGAGGTTGGCATGTAGTGAAGACGGTGTGAATAAATTTGTTTGTTGTTTGGGAAAGTGCTTGCAGGGGAAGGGGGATAGCAAGGATACTGTAAGGGGTCTGATAAGAGACGGAGTGGTCTTACTGTCTAACCAGGATCCAGGGTTATGACTTCTGGTTATAATAACGCCCATCTTGTAGCTTGGAATGATCCCAGGTTAGAATCATTCTGTGCTTTATTCCCTTGGCGGGACTGTTTTACTGGACCAACAGAGTGCAGTCTGCAGCTTCAAGGTCTTCAGATGCACCCATACAACTAGCCAGTGTCTAGAACTGTGACATTAAGAGGAGTGCACGCACAGAGGCAGGGTAAATGTAAGTTGGTTAAGTTTCATTTATTTCTGTAAATGCATTTATTAATGGATTTAGTGATGTGCCCCCTACTGATTTAAAGTGGCTGTGACATTTTAATTAATCTCAGTCTGTTATATCATGTTTTTCTAAATTGTTAAGTAAAGGTGTGTTATCTAAGAGGATATTGGCTATCTATTGTTTATAACTGTACTTTGGGGTTAGATCCATTGTGTAGATGAGCTCAGGTTTACCAAGGCATGCCAGGACCCAGCCAGCTGGAAGCACTGCCAAGATTAATATCCTTTGTAAGTAAAAGGACTGCAGCAGAGGGGTGGATAGAGGATTCCCATCTATCCAACATCACCACTGGGATACTCAGGATCTCCTTTACTCTCAGGCACCCAGGCTAGTGCTGCCTGCTCCCAAGTAACCAAGGAAGCAAAGGGGGGAGTGGGGCTTACAATAGTTTTGCTTATCAGGGCTCATTTCTTGTATTTACCAGTTCTGATGTTAAGTTAATGCCAATGAAACTGAGCTGGGTCACATGTTACAAGTTATGGCCGTGATCCTGCAAATTTCATGTGACTAAAATTATACACATGCATGTGTGTTTGCAGGATCAGGACTTATGTAGGAGAGGCTGAGAGGGTCCCTCCCCTATGATAATTCAGCAACTCCTCTCCATTGTCACCAGTTGATGATCAATATGGATAGACAGGGGAGTGACTTCCCCTTTCCCATTGTGATCAAGAATAGTGAATGGTTGAATTCTAAAGTGTCACTTCCAATCTCAAAAAGTGGAAAAGGTGGGAGATTTATACCAGGCTGCAACCCAGTTAAATATCTCCCAGCAAGCCAGACAAGATGTAAACCCTTTGGGGGCAGTCCAATCCCTGCCAATAATAATCTTGCTCCCAGTGATTCCATATGACACTCAATGATGACCTATTGTTATTGACATGGAAGAGTATTGGGTGTCCCATATTGAAATAAGACACATGGCAGAAAATTAGTATTTATTTGATCCTTGCCATTTGAAATAAGTTCCTCATTTATTTCAAAATACCTTGTTAATGTCTATAGGAAAACTTGGGCTCCCAACTGAAGCACTTACATACCTGCTTAATGTTAAGCATCTTAAATCCCATTGACTTCAATGAAACTATGTTCATTTACACCTGCTAAGAATCTAGATTTGTCTCTAATCTGTCCCCCTATTTCCCTCCAGGTCAGGTGGTAAACTCCATTTTAAGCATTATCGCAAATTTTGAATATTTGATACTGCTGATCACTGAAAATCCACTACCTAGCACCCTACACAACTCTAGTCTACCTCATCCTTCCTTGCTTCTCCATTGCTTTCAGTTTCCTTTAGCAGATCCACAAACAGACCTATTCTCTGCTCATCCTTTGCTTCTGATAGTATCACTGTCTTGATCTTCTTGTTCAATAAAGTAAACCCAGCTGAATTTTTTGTTTTGTTGTTTTTACTAGGGTGTGGGGTAGGGGTATTGCTTCTGATATCTCATACTAAGTCTTTACAGTTAACAGGAAAGAAAAAAGTTCTCCTTGTAGGATTGACCACAATGAGCTGACATATGTTTAAACAAAACTTGCCCTCTCTACACTAGATGCAAAGTCTTTTTTTAAATTGTTAGTCAAAATGTGTTAGCTAACATGCTTTAAAATGCAACCTGTTTTTCAAGTGTAGACATCGCCTGTGTATTGGAGCATAGTCCTGAATGCTCCTACTAGAAACATAGCTTTGTTACTTTTCTGGTTCCTTGCTGGCCCAAGATAATTTTGGTCTCCTTTTGCTTTTCCACTCCATTTCTGCCAAATGGGTTCTGTTTGCTGATCTGATCATCTCAACTGTTCTTACATTCCTTTTTAAATGGAACTGATCTGCCTTTTGATACACGGATGGTTCCATTGGAGAATGACCTTGGGAAAATCATTTCACTTCTGTGTGCCTTGGTTTCTCCATGTGTACAACAGGGGTAATAATTCTGAGAATAATAAATCACTTATCAAGTTTTTTGTTTTAGGGTTGTATTAAAAATAGAAATGAGCAAATGAATATCAGCAATCCCTACTGGCCACCATTATTAGTTGGCAGCTAAAAGTCGCTACAAGTCGGGCAGTGTAAACGCTGTTTGTCAGCACTTTTGCTGACAAAACGCTTCCACCCCTTAGAGGCAGGGTTGGTGTTGTCGGCAGGAGAGCGCTCCTCTAAAGTGGCTAAAATGAGCCATTTACACTGCCACTTGCCCCAGAAGAACTTTTGTCTTGGGGGGGGCGGGGGGCTTTTTAAGCACCCATGAATGACAAAAGTTTTGTTGTTCAATTGGTAGCCGCAGCAGCTCTTTAACCAGGCTTGTGTAGTCACGGCAGAGCGCTGGGAGAGAGCTGAAATTTGCAGTGCTGGGGGGGAGGGGGTGTTCTTTCACACCTGTGAGCGAGAAAGTTGCAGCACTGTAAAGTGCCAATGTGGCCAAGTCCTAAGATACAAATAGGTCATGAGGAGGGATTTGAATGAGAAGAGGATAATTACTTCATAGATTAGCTCAGGAAGGGTACTCCATGTGAAAAGGGCTATGTGGACTGGAAAGCACAAGATGTTTGCAGCAGATTACCTGTCATTCACCTTTTACGTGTTATAGAAATGTCCATGTCTTTACTCTTCACCTGTGGGAGAATTTCTGAGTAACAAGGCCTTGTTTAAAGGCATTATCCATGCACATTTTTAAGTTTAAGGAGTTAACATATATTTGAGCACCTCACGACAGAGGCTCAGAATATTCTGACCTTACTGGTTAGGTGATTATTCTGTACTGGCAACACAGCTATGGTACTATTACCATTACATTTTCTATGTGTACTTATATATTAAGTCCAGCATTAATGTGTCAGAAACTGAAAACACAAACACAGTTTACACCAATGAACAAGAAAAGGTGCTTAGATCCCACAGCAGTAATCCTGGGGGGAACTTCAGGTCTTTAAATCTGAAGGAAACCAAATGCCAAGAACAAAAAGTGAAATCTGGTAGTATAAATTCTCTCAATCACAGGTCTCTGCTGTGCAAGGCAGCATGTGGGTGCCATCTTATTGCAAAGGGCCCCACTGCAACAGGATACCCTGAGCCTGACAAGTCTCGCAGGGGATATGATTGCCACATATAGTAACCCAGTGAAGTGAATAAGCCGCAAAGCCCTATAGCATTAGCTAAAGAAAAGTCTGAAGTGATGTCAGAGAAAGTAGTCAGTTGAATGAAGCAATAACGGTTGGTTCTGATGCAGGATGCTCAAAGGGGAAGGCTCCTTGTGCCCTTCTCTCCCTGTGCATCAGCATAACATTCAGATACAATCTGGCCTAAAAGCTTTTTATCCATCTAAGGAACAACATACTGTAAGAAGGCTGAACTGTGAAACACAATTGAAGGCCATCACATCTGTCTTCCAAAAGCCATGAGTGTGTCTTGGTGCAAGAACTGGAAAGCACTTTTGATGGCGAGGACATAAAAACACTTCAGGCCACGCTGTCCTAGCCGTACACCTATCTAACTACCATTCAGTACACTATATTTGGCTAAATTATAAGCCCCTTGTCAGAGGGTGACTGAGTCTTCAAGAAAGGTGGGATTAGTCCCCCTTATGACTAAACAGTTGTGCCCAGGTTAGGCCTAATGAGGGGTGGGGTAACGCCTGGTGGTGTAAGGAGATGGTGTGGCAGGCTCGTAGTAAGGGATTGCGGGGGAGGAAGAGAAATAAGGGAAGGAATTACAGAACGGAAGCTAGTGTCTATAGTGTGCTTTGGAACAAGAGTAGGCTCTTGGGATGTAGCTCTGGGGCCAGTGTTCCTGAAGAGGAATGGGGACCTGAGAAGCTGGATGAAGATTGTTCTTTGTCCTTGCTGTTGAATTTTTTGTTAATGTGACCCTTGGAAGAGGATGCTGTTAGGCATATATAGAAAAGTTGGTGGACTCACTGGTAACCCATTTGGAAGGAAACTGAGGCAGGGCTGCTCCAGCACCCTGCTATTGCCATGTGGGAGTGCTCTGGATGTGGTGACCCGCTTACACCCCTCTATCTGTGTGTGAGGCATAGATGGAGCAGATAATGGTCTATATACTTTGACTATACTGGCCTCCCTGTGGAGCCACTGTAAGAAATATGCCCACTGGGGGAAATAGTTTAGTTTTTACTATTGTTATTGTCTGTTTTTTAAATATATGATTTCAGGCATGTCACACATTTGATGCAGTTTTCAGGGAACTTGGCTGAGAAAGAAGCATTCTTCTGAGACTGGAGCAGTCCCATAAATAGCCTTGTCTGGGTTTTATTGTCAGTGACAAATTAGAAAGTCTCTCACAATCAAAGTGGAGAATCTGACTTCTTATGTGTGTTTACATACCCGACAGCTTAATCTGTGCTGTAGACTGTGAGAGACTCTATTGAGCAGAACAGTAACAAACCGAGCCCAAACTTAGCAGCCATAAAGATAACAGATAGCCTAGTGCTCCTCTCTCTGGCACTTTTCCTCTGCTTCTCCAGTAAATAACCATTGCTGCAGCCTTACAGAGCCCTGTGCCTGATACCTCTAACTCTTGGGAAGGGTCTGACTATTAAAAACAAGCTCCATAGAATGTATATTGCTAAAGAGTGGCTGATTTCTTTTTGAAAGATGGGTCTGATTTTTTAAAAGGGCCTCAAACTGACCTCCAATTTTGCATCCATAAATAATTGCATTATCAACTAATTGTGGACACCAATTACAGCATTTCTGTGTCTGATTTTGGGACAGAACTTAGATAGATTTAAACAAATAACTATTCCTGCAATAAACTTTGGATATAAAAGTGTCTGTAAAATTGGGTCCTAAGCATAAAACTGAGTCTCTGGCCAGTAACTCACCAGCAATTATTCCAATCCCTCATGGTGCTGAAGGGTCCTGGCTCCAGGTGCTATGAAATCACAGGTGATGGGAGAGCTGACTCATTAGTTGAGGAATGGTAAACAATCAAAATGTCAATAGGAAACAATTAGAATGTTATAGTAAACAATCAAAATTCCATCCATGGTTTACTAAAGTGACTGCAAATCTCCATAGCAACACAGTGGGCCCTTTTTTCCCTCTCACATTGCTATAAATCAAGAGAGACTCCAATGAAGTCCATGGAGTTACACCTATGTGAAATGGATGTATATAACAGAACAATCAGGCCCATGGTGGATTAATGCAGGAAACCTTCACTTGGTCATGTTTATTGGGTTACAAAACTTCATTCAGTCTTGCTACTGACCATTTAATGTTTTTAACTCAATGTCCAACTGATATTTTCTTTCATTTTATGTCTTGTCTGTGTTTTGGTTCCATGTGTTGCCAACCAGGATGATGAAGTGAGTCCAGCTCCTAGTTGTTTATTAATTTCTTGCTTTTCCCCAGTCTGTGGTTGGTAACAACACTGACCATTCTATCTGTGTTGGAAAAAAACTAAAACTCATGGGAAAAGAGAGATGAATAAAGCAGACCAAACTAGCCCATTGCCATAGGCATGAGAATAGAATCATAGAATATCAGGGTTGGAAGGGACCCCAGAAGGTCATCTAGTCCAACCCCCTGCTCGAAGCAGGACCAATTCCCAGTTAAATCATCCCAGCCAGGGCTTTGTCAAGCCTGACCTTAAAAACCTCTAAGGAAGGAGATTCTACCACCTCCCTAGGTAACGCATTCCAGTGTTTCACCACCCTCATAGTGAAAAAGTTTGTCCTAATATCCAATCTAAACCTCCCCCACTGCAACTTGAGACCATTACTCCTCGTTCTGTCATCTGCTACCATTGAGAACAGTCTAGAGCCATCCTCTTTGGAACCCCCTTTCAGGTAGTTGAAAGCAGCTATCAAATCCCCCCCTCATTCTTCTCTTCTGCAGGCTAAACAATCCCAGCTCCCTCAGCCTCTCCTCATAAGTCATGTGTTCCAGATCCCTAATCATTTTTGTTGCCCTTCGCTGGACTCTCTCCAATTTTTCCACATCCTTCTTGAAGTGTGGGGCCCAAAACTGGACACAGTACTCCAGATGAGGCCTCACCAATGTCCAATAGAGGGGAACGATCACGTCCCTCGATCTGCTCGCTATGCCCCTACTTATACATCCCAAAATGCCATTGGCCTTCTTGGCAACAAGGGCACACTGCTGACTCATATCCAGCTTCTCGTCCACTGTCACCCCTAGGTCCTTTTCCGCAGAACTGCTGCCTAGCCATTCGGTCCCTAGTCTGTAGCTGTGCATTGGGTTTTTCCGTCCTAAGTGCAGGACCCTGCACTTATCCTTATTGAACCTCATCAGATTTCTTTTGGCCCAATCCTCCAATTTGTCTAGGTCCTTCTGTATCCTATCCCTCCCCTCCAGCGTATCTACCACTCCTCCCAGTTTAGTATCATCCGCAAATTTGCTGAGAGTGCAATCCACACCATCCTCCACATCATTTATGAAGATATTGAACAAAACCGGCCCCAGGACCGACCCTTGGGGCACTCCACTTGATACCAGCTGCCAACTAGACATGGAGCCATTGATCACTACCCGTTGAGCCCGACAATCTAGCCAGCTTTCTACCCACCTTATAGTGCATTCATCCAGCCCATACTTCCTTAACTTGCTGACAAGAATACTGTGGGAGACCGTGTCAAAAGCTTTGCTAAAGTCAAGAAACAATACATCCACTGCTTTCCCTTCATCCACAGAACCAGTAATCTCATCATAAAAGGCAATTAGATTAGTCAGGCATGACCTTCCCTTGGTGAATCCATGCTGGCTGTTCCTGATCACTTTCCTCTCATGCAAGTGCTTCAGGATTGATTCTTTGAGGACCTGCTCCATGATTTTTCCAGGGACTGAGGTGAGGCTGACTGGCCTGTAGTTCCCAGGATCCTCCTTCTTCCCTTTTTTAAAGATTGGCACTACATTAGCCTTTTTCCAGTCATCCGGGACTTCCCCGGTTCGCCACGAGTTTTCAAAATAAATTTCCGGGATTCAGATATGTGGGTTCTATGTGGTCAGACTGAAATTCATGGACTGTTGTTGTATGGGATACAGTCTGTGGTTAGAGTGTGAAGAACAGCGAGAAACAGAGGAGGTGAAATGTTAAGAAATCATGAGGCTTGCTTGTTAACTAGAATCTTTCACCATCACAAGTGAATCCTTCTGAAACTGACATTTGATAGTTATTCATATGAGGCATATATTCTGAGTTTATAGGCTCTGTTGTCCAGTTACTGCCAACAGCTGGGTGACACAGCACAAATCATACACTGTAGGAAAGGTTGTGAGCATCATATGGAAACTCTCCCATCCCTCAACTCCTACTGCTATGGATTCACCATCATCTGTTGGAGGGTGACTTGTCCCTGATGCTGCTGGGAGACTCATCTTTTCACACATCATGTTATACTGGAAGAATATCTCAACCCAAGAAAATGGGCTTTGTTGTTGCTCATATTTAACTCTTCCTGGGAGAGAGGAGTGGGGTTGACCAGTCTGCCTCAGAACACCAACAAAGAAGTGGGGAGGGGAGAGGAGGGGGGAGGGGGAGGCGTTGGTCAGACAGATACTGAATATACAGAGCAAGACCCTCAGTTCAAAGGGGTCTTAAACCTGGGGCTTCCTCTGTGGTAAAAAAAACAAAACCAACCCTCTTCCATTGGGAAAAAGCCAACCGAGTTTGCTCTGTAATTCCCACTCCTCTCCCTCTCTCCCCCAAGTCTGGTGGCCACAGGCTAACTTTCTGCGTACTCTGAATTCTACTTTGGCATTGTGAAGGTTCCATCACCTCTGCTCCTCTGTTGTTCTTCTGTGCACAGCTCTTTTACCCTGGCTTTGGTCCGTTGGGGCTTAACATTTGTCCCACTGAAAACTACTCATAGTTTGACAGCAGACAGATGCAGCAAATATGTCAAATGTTCCTGCATTTCTTCTCCTATAGCAGGGGTTCCCAAACTTGGTTTGCGGCTTGTTCAGGGTAAGCCCCTGGTGGGCCGTGAGATGCTCTGTTTACTTGGGCATCTGCAGGTACGGTCGCTCGCAGTTCCCAGTGGCCGCAGTCCACCTTTCCAGCCAATTGGAGCTGGGGGAAGCGGTGCTGGTCGGGCCACCGCTTCCCGCAGCTCCCATTGGCCGGGATCGGCAAACTGGGGCCACTGGGAGCTGCGAGTGGCCATACCTGGGGCACTCAGGTAAACAAAGTGTCTCGTGGCCCGCCAGGGGCTTACCGTGAACAAGCCGTGAACCAAGTTTGGGAACCCCTGTCCTATAGGAAAGGATTCTAGTTCATGTTAGCCGTATTGCTCTTTTTTCTCAAACTGTGGTTTCCCTCTTATAAACTGGAAAGATTGTGTGGGACATTGGAGACCAACCTCTCTGTTTCTCATATTGATAATTAATAGTCAATATGTAATAATTTATTGATAATCAATAGCCAATTAACAGCCAGTAATTGAGAAAATTTTAATTGTGATTATAGTTTTGATGAGAGTGGTTGTCTCGAGTTTAGTTTTAATTAATAACAAAACTCAGATAAGTCAGCTTTTGATTGGATTTTATTGATTAAAAGATAGTAAAGACAGAATATTACACAGAGAGGCCTACAATTACTCACAACCGTAGAATACCTTCCTCTGTAGTTGTCTCAGACAACCTGCTTCCAGTCTGCAGATGGTCTCCTCCCCCTTCACAAATGATTTCCTTGTTACCCCTTCTTCTTTACCACAATGACCCTTAACTACTTCCTCCTTTTGGTACATACTTCTTCTTATCTTAGGTTATTTCCTAAGTCCTCTGTTCCCTTGTAACTTTCCAACTGTCTCAACACCTGGTAGTTAGTCATTGTTTATTCCCTTATTTGGATCATTTTATTCTTTATACATTTTGCACACATTTCGTGGTAAGTATTACTAAAATATCTGTTACAATAAGTTCAAAATACATGGTTACTGCTTGGTACAATTCAACTCCTCATAGTTAGCCAAACTGCAAAGCATCGTAGGACTCTAGCTCCCAGGCAAGCCTTAGATTTTTCCTTTGGCCGGTTTAGATGGCAGGCCTTTTTTTATGTTTAATCTCTTATGGCATGTATCAGTAAGAGGAAACTGAAAAAATAGACACTTCCCTTTTGGCTAGCACTCCCCATGTAGCATCCATTGGGGTTCTTTCTGTCACTTAAAAAAAAAGAGTGAGAATGATAATTCCCAATAAAGGTTGGTATAGTATGATCTTATGTTTATATTAGGGCTGTCAAGCGATTAAAAAAATTAATCGTGATTAATCGCACTGTTAAACAATAATAGAATACCATTTATATAAATAGTTTTGGATGTTTTCAACATTTGCACATACATTTATTTCAATTACAACACAAAATACAAAATGTGCAGTGCTTACTTTATATTTCTTTTGATTACAAATATTTACACTGTAAAAACCAAAAGAAATAGTACCGGTATTTTTCAATTCACCTAATACAAGTACTGTAGTGCAATCTCTTTATCATGAACAGTGAACTTACAAGTGTAGAATTATGTACCAAAAAAAAAACACATTCAAAAACAAAACAATGTAAAACTTTAGAGCCTACAAGTCCACTCAGTCCTACTTCTTGTTCAGCCAATCGCTAAGACAAACAAGGAGATAACGCTGCAGATATTTGCAGGAGATAATGCTGCCCACTTCTTGTTTACAATGTCACCTGAAAGTGAGAACAGGCGTTCGCATGGCACTGTTGTAGCCGGCGTTGCAAGATATTTATGTGCCAGATGTGCTAAAGATTCATATGTCCCTTCATGTGTCAACCATCATTCCAGAGGATATGCATTCATGCTGATGATTTCTGCTCAATAACAATCTAAAGCAATGCGGCCTGACGCATGTTCATTTTCATCAACTGAGTCAGATGCCACCAGCAGAAGGTTGATTTTCTTTTTTGGTGGTTTGCGTTCTGTAGTTTCTGCATTGGAGTGTTGCTCTTTTAAGACCTCTGAAAGCATGTTCTGCACCTCATCCCTCTCAGATTTTGGAAGGCATTTCAGATTCTTAAACATTGGTTAAGTACTGTGGCTATCTTTAGAAAGCTCACGTTGGCATCTTCTTTGTGTTTTATCCAATCTGCAGTGAAAGTGTTCTTAAAATGAACATGTGCTGGGTCATCATCTGAGACTGCTATAACATGAAATATATGGCAAAATGCAGGTAAAACAGAGAAGGAGACATACAGTTCTCCCCCAAGGAGTTCAGTGACAAATTATTTAACGCATTATTTTTTTAATGAGTGTCATCAGCATGGAAGCGTGTCCTCCGGAATGATGGCCAAAGCATGAAGGGGCATACAAATGTTTAGCATATCTGTCATGTAAATACCTTGCAATGCTGGCTACAAAAGTGCCATGCGAACACCCTGTTCTCACTTTCAGGTGACAATGTAAATAAGAAGCGGGCAGCATATATCCCGTAAATGTAAACAAACTTGTTTCTCTTAGCGATTGGCTAAACAAGAAGTAGGACTGAGTGGATTTGTCAGCTCTAAAGTTTTACATAGTTTTGTTTTTGAGTGCAGTTATGTAACAAAAAAAATCTACATTTGTAAGTTGTACTTTTACTATAAAGAGATTGCACTACAGTACATGTATGAGGTGAATTGAAAAATACTATTTCTTTTGTTTATCATTTTTACAGTGCAAATATTTGTAATAAAATAATAATATAAAGTGAGCAGTGTACACTTTGTATACTGTGTTGTAATATAAATCAATACATTTGAAAATTTAGAAAACATCCAAAAATATTTAATAAATTTCAGTTGGTATTTTATTGTTTAACTGCACAATTAAAATCGTGATTAATTTTTTTAATCACAATTAAATTTTTTGAGTTAATCGTGTAAGTTATCTCTGATTAATCGACAGCCCTAATTTATATATAGGGTAATGTCTAGAGAACCTAGAGAACTCTACTTTCATGAAGTGCTTGATGAGAGAAGACTGTGTGCGTGGAGGAAGGAATAAAGCCTGAATGTTGAACAGTTTTGGCTCTCGCTCTTCTTATACTTGAACACTGAACATATATAGAGAGATTTAATCAGGAAAATAATATAACCTCTGAGGTAAGTAAATCTGGGCAGTGATACTTAGGGAGGCAAGAACCTGAGAACTGCTTAGACAGGATCCATCATTTTCCTCATCTGTTCTATTTGTCTACAGCTGCAGCATCCATGGGTATGACAATGCTGAATATCTTGAAATAGTGCCAGGTAGACAAGGATCAGGCCCTGTAGGACTATAAATCAACAGCAACGTGTTGAATAGAACCTGGAGCAACTGAATGTTTCAAAGGGGAATGAATTCTGAGCTATGAAAGAAAGGTAACTGTCATCTTGGAAACTGGTGGTTGGAGTGGAACAGTCCATTTTAAGAAATTTGGAGTATAATTGGAAATACACAGCAATCAGCCAATACATGCTGCATTTGTACAGTGCTCTTGTAGGGTGTGAAGGAACCTAAAGAGAACCTAAGGTGTGAAGAAACCTAAAGGGTTTCTTAACAATGCAAAGACAGTTTACTGGGTAATTTATGGGGCCCATAATGAAAATTTCCACAAAAACCTGTACATTATCAAAAGACTCACTGTGGTCTGTAGTTTTTTTTTTTTTCTCTTTTTTTTTTCTGGTCATGCATCAACCCACAATGCTTATGAAAATGCAGAATTGTTTGGCACAAAAGAACAAGATGCCAAAGGGAAGGTTGAGAAAGAATGTATCATTCCAAGCACACTGGGACTTCCTCAAAAAAAAACAACAAAAAAACCCCTTGTTCTGGTATACAGTATCATTGGTGGCTTTTGCATGTGATTTTCTAATCAGGATGGAGGTTCTGGCCTTGAGTATAAATATATGAGCGCTCCCTCTGGGGTGGACTGCATCTACTGAGCAGAGCAGAGCAGTTAACCTAGATTGAGCATCTCCACCATGAAGACAGCTGGTGTCTTCATGGTCCTCCCTCTGGTACTTTTATGTTGCTTCTCAGGTGAGTACTCTTTGTTGTAGCCTCTTTAGAGTAGGGTGACCAGACAGCAAATGTGAAAAATCGGGATGGGGTGGGGGTAATAGGAGCCTATATAAGAAAAAAAACCCAAAATTGGGACTGTTCCTATAAAATCGGGACATCTGGTCACCCTACTATAGAGCCATGTGTTTGCTGCTTCCTAGTCCTCTGGAAGCCTTGACTATTAAAGGATAAGGTCAGTGATATGCTTGTTTTTAAGAAGAATCCTGAGATCCGGCCTGTTTTGCTTGGATAGTAGACAATCCAGGGAACCGTAAGAGTACAGGTTAATGTTAATGTCCTTTGACAAAATCTCCCCTTTCCCATGGTGCTGTGAAATGTACCATATGACAATTGGTTGCAACTAGAGATGGTGGTAAAACATTCAGTTTCAAAATATCAATGAAATTCAAAATTCAAAAAAACTTGGGGGAAATTTCAGTGATTTTTGGTGAAATTCCTTCCCTCCCCCGGCACCTTCATTTTTCAACCAGCTATTCAGAAGGTAGACATTCTTCAAGTTTTTGAATTTTCTGTTTTTTAAAACACTTCTTATTATGGCAAAGTTACCATAAAATGTTAACATGCTACATCATACATTACTTATTAAGGATCAGGTTAATATTCAAAGAACTTGGATTCAGATGCCATGTGTATAACTGGGACATCAAATTTGTGAAAGGACTCATTCCAAAAAGAATTGAAATCATTTTGAAAGATGTTACTGAGAAGACTAAATATTAAGGACCTGCTTAACATCCATTGACTTCAATGGATTTCTAAGCATAAAGTTAACTTCCTGGCTTGTAACTTTCCTGCCTTATTCCCACTCCTCTGCACAACGCGTCATGTGAAGCACTGGATCCATGCGCTGAGAACTCCTAAACAGTGCCAATGACTGAAAAGGTTTTTGAATGATCAGGCTTAGAAGAAAAAAATATTTTCAAAAGTTGTAAGGTACTATTAGTTACCCTGCATCTTCAGTGGAGTAGAAAACCTGAAAAATGTATAGTTATAATAAGCAAATGATAAGCCCCTTATTATATTTTCAAATGGTGCAAAACCCCACATATGGCCCATTTGTTGCAGAAAAAGAGTTCAATGGACATTTTTCTTGAATTAATGCTTATAACCTGATTTCCGTTGCAGGGATTTGTCTCATTGTACATTGAGTATCCATATTTTTCTTCTAGGTATTGCCAGTGAACCTCCGAATCAGGTTAGTCCAACTCTTCCTGTTTAGTAATTTTCACTCTCCCCTAATCATTAGGGAATTGCATTGTGGCCAACTTTTCCGTGTCGGAAGAAACACTAAAACTAGTTAAGAAGGTCTTCAGATATTAGTGATGAGTGCAGTCTAGGAACCTACTTCGAACAGAGTAGTGGGCAGGGCTGGGTTAATCAAAAAGCAAAATGACCCCAGTTATTATCATTATTGCTATTAGTTATTATATATTGGTACTGTGGTACTGATATTTCCAGCTGGGATATAGGAATACTTATTTTGGGGGTGGATTAAAAAGTTCACTTTCTATAGGAAAGAGGATATCCCCATGTGTTTCATATGGTCAGTCGCTGAGTTTACCACATTGATAGTAGATAGTAATGCTGGCTATTATGGAACTAATATACCCCTAAAACAGTAACGGTTATCTTTCATTCATCTATATGTCTAGAAAATAATATATTTACAGTTACAGAATGATTGTTGTGCTTATCCAAAACCACCAAAGGGCAAAACCCGCTGCTGTACATAGTGTTTTTCCTTCCAAATGCTTTACTAACTACACGATATTCATAGAGCATCATGGAAATGCAACTAGCACTTGGGCAGAGAGTAGTTCCAAACTACAGAGCACAGTACCCCAGTGGTAGGGAGGGGAGAAGTACTAGCAAAGACACATGGAAAAATCCTACTCTCACCTGTGTCACAACTGTTCTTCTACCTTCTAAAGCCAGGGCTGGCATTAGGGGGTAGCAAGTATGGCAATTGCCTGGGGCCCCATGACACAGGGGTCCCTGTGAAGCTACATTGCTCAAGCTTCAGTCCTGGCTGGCGGGGCTCAGGGCCCTGGGCTTCAGCCCCATCCATCTGCCCTGGCCTAAGTGAGTCTAGTGCTGGTTCTGCTTGGTGGACCCCCTGAAACCTGCTCGCGGCTCCCGAGGGGGCACCAGACTCCTGGTTGAGAATCACTACTCTAATACACCCCAAAAGAATGAACACTAATAGTTATCATCATGTATTCATCTGTGTGTCTAGAAAATTATATATTTACAGTTGCAGAATGATTGCAGTGCTTATCCAGAAGCAAAGGGCCAAACCTTCCTCTGTACGACAGAGTACCATCCTGTCTGTGGCACCAATGGTGTGACATACAACAACATATGTTTTTTTGTGCACCAGAAAATGGTGAGTAAATAAATCAATATTTTCTATTAGCAAGAATTAGATCTACTGCGGCAAATGATACAGGAATGCTGAAAACTTAGAGTGGTCAAAGAATATTAATATGAATATATCTGTCCCAATCACATGTTATACATCCCATGTACTTCTGTGTAATTCCACAGTGATCTTATGAGATGTATTGCTGTGCAGGGACATTCATTTTGATCTCTTTTTGTGTTTCAAGGGAAACTGGAGGCAAATTTAACCTACTGCATAAGGGAGTATGTATGAAAAAGGTAAATCCAAGTGTATTCTATTTTTCATTAGCATAGTGTTTTTCCTTCCAAATGCTTTACTAACTACACGATATTCATAGAGCATCATGGAAATGCAACTCTCACTTGGGCAGAGAGTAGTTCCAAATTACAGAGCACAGTACCCCAGAGGTAGGGAGGGGAGAAGTACTAGCAAAGACGCATGGAAAATCCTACTCTTACAAAAAGGACCATGGGCTTTGTAATGCTGACTTACAGGAGACAGAAACTTGGTATGCCAGATCTCATCACCCCCAACATAAACCCCATTGCTCTCCCTGCCTCCACCTTTCCTCCACACACACATTGACTATAGGCAACTGGTTTATCACCTTTGGGAGAAAGAAGGGCTGATCTAACTGATAATATTTCAGCCTCTGATTCCAGGCAAAAAGATGTATTTCAGGGTTTCAATTTAAAACACAAAGCCATCCCCTCCACCTGAAAGCAAAATATATTCCAAATCCCAAGGCTGCCAACACAGTAAAGGGGAGTAAACCAAGACATTTATAAGAATGAAATTGTAAAACTCTATTAGTAGTATCCATGTAGTCTCTCTTCATATTCTTGTACTAATGAGAATGAAGTAAACAGTAAGTGAACTTTTTAATCCACCACTAGAATAAGTATTCCTATATTCCAGCTGGAAATATCTGTACACTGTGAAGTCATTAATAGCAGTTGACTCCAACCAGATTCAGGGCTTCACTGTCTTACGGCACCACATAAGGAGATGCTGTTTCTGCCCTGAAATGCTTCCAAATCTTCACTCAGATAAATGAAGAAGTAGTTATCAGATTGATTGCAGTAGATACCCACGAACAAAAGACCCACGCAAGATATCCTGCCCATGAATCTATGCACCAGTCTGTGGAACTGATGGTGTCACTTATAGCAATGAATGTCTGCTGTGTGCAGAAATCTTGTAAGTCCTTGAATATTACCTTTGGAATAACTGAATCAATGGTAAGAGATGCTAAGAATAGTTCTCTTGTATAAGCATTTTCTTTATACAGGGATATATCAATGTCCTGAGGTAGCTGAGTCCCTGACTCACATCCATATTCTTTTGACCTCTTCTGGTTAACCCCTATGTCCCCCGGACACCATAGCTAATATGATCCCCTATCCCAGGGATGGGCAAACTTTTTGGCCTGAGGGCCACATCTGGGTGGGGAAATTGCATGCAGGGCCATGAATATAGGGCTGGGGTTGGGGTGCGGGAGGGAGTGCGTGGTGTGGGAGGGGGTGCAGTGTGAGGGGGTGCAGTGTGCACAAAGGGCTCAGGGCAAGGGGTTGGGGTGTGGGAGGGAGTGCATGGTGTGGGAGGGGGTGCAGTGTGCAGAAAGGGCTCAGGGCAGGGGGTTGGGGTGCAGGAGGAGTGCAACAAGGGGCTTAAGGCAGGGGGTTAGGGGACTCAGGGCAGGGAGTTGGGTTGCGGGGTGCAGGAGGGGTTTGGGGTGCAGGCTCTGGCCCAGCACTGCTTACTTTGAGCGGCTCCAGGGTGGCAGCAGCGGGGCTAAGGCAGGCTGCCTGCCTGCCCTGACCCCATGCTGCTCCCGGAAGCGGCCAGCACCACGTCCCTGCCACCCCTGGAGGATGGGGGGAGCAGAGGTCTACGCGTGCTGCCCTCGCCTGTGGGTACCTCCCCCACAGCTCCCTTTGGCTGCGATTCCCCGTTCCTGGCCAATGGGAGCTGTGGAAGGTGGTGCCTGCAGGCGAGAGCAGCGCGTGGAGCCCTCTGCCCCCTCCTGCCCCAGAGGCTGCAGGGATGTGGTGCTGGCCGCTTCCGGGATCGGCGCAGGGCCAGGGCAGGCAGAGAGACTTCCTTAGCCCTGCGGCGCCACGGGGGTGGCAATCCCATGGGACAGATCCAAATCCCTGACGGGCTGTAGTTTGCCCACCCCTGCGCTATCCTCTAGCTCAGGGGTTCTCAACCTTTTACTTTCTGAGGCCCCCTTTCCCCCAACATGCTATAAAAACTCCACGGATCAGCTGTGCCACAACTAGTTTTCTGCATACAAAAGCCAGGGCTAGCATTAGGGGGTAGCAAGCAGGGCAGTTGCTTGGAGCCCCACACCACAGGGGGCCCTGTGAAGCTAAGTTGCTCAGGGTTCAGGTTCAGCTTCAGCCCGAGGTGGCAGGGCTCGGGACCCTGGGCTGCAGTCCTGTGTGGTGGGGCTTTGGCTTTCTGCCCGGGGTCCTAGTGAGTCTAGTGCCGGTCATGCTTGGCGGACCCCCTGAAACCTGTTCTTGGCCCTCCAGGGGGCCCCAGACCCCTGGTTGATAACCACCACTCTAGTTAATAGGTTTATCTTTGTGCATGCACCTAACTACAAATCCCAGATCACAATGGGAATCCATGATTGGTTAACATCAGATCCATGCTGACTTCCATCGGGATGATGAGCCTCACATTCCCAGTAACTTCTGAGATTATATCAGAGAGAATTTGATCATTACAAATCATCCCTCTGAAATATTCCATATGTTCTTAACTATTTCTGTAATTTCATAGTGAATTCTGGAGAGTTTTACTCACCAGGTAGACAATTTTATTATTCACTGACAATAATTGTCTTCTCTCTTTCAACTTTTCATCCTGTAGAAATGGGGCTACCATAGGTCTGGCACATAAAGGAAAATGTAAGGAGAAGGTAATGGCACATTTTTTATTAATTATCATTAAAATTGACATGTCACACAGTATAAATCCTGGTCACAAAAATGTTGATAACACTTGATAGATGGAAAAATGCTACTCTTACACAAAAGGCTTTGGGATCTGTAATGGTCACTTAGAGAAGACAGGACCTTGATTTTCCAGATCTCATGACCCCCAACACAAATCCCACCTCCTTGCCTTCCTCCCTGCCCCCACCACCTCTCCGCACCCAGATTAATTATAGGCAACTGATTTATCACCCTTGGAAGAAAGAAGGGCTGATCTAACTGATTATGTTTTTTCAGTGAAGCAGATGGTGTTTCTTATGACAGTGAATATGGTGGGGCTTGGAAACCATGGTGATTGGGGCATTTTAATTATTTATTATACAGCAAAGAGATGGGTTGAAAGTATGGCCTTTGTGGTAAAAGGAAAGCTGGGGAGATATGAAACTCGGGTTCTATTCCTGTTTATGTCACAGACTTTCTGCATGACCTTGGGAAGGTCTTGTAATCTCTCTGGCCCCTGATTCTGCTTCTTGAAGTGGTCAGTTCATGACGCAGTGGCAGCATAATAGAAATTAAAGATCCCCACAGAGTACGCCTGTCTAAACGTTTTCTCCACAACCGTCTCCATTATCAGAAGGTCTTATAATATCTGTAGCCCTGATTATACTTCATGACATGGTCCGCTTATGCCACAGTGGCAGCATAAGGGGGTTTAAAGAGCCTCTTTACTCCCATCTCAAAGTGTTCTCAGCACAGTATCATACTAAAGTAATAGCTGTGGGTGCAGAAAAGTAGGAATGGAGAATCTGGCCCACTCTGACTTTCTTCCCAATATGTAAAATGGAGATCAAATTACCTGCTTCCTAGAGAAGCCTCATTGCTTAAAGAAAGGTGCTATGTTAGCTCAATAGATGAGTCTTACAACAGATGACTTATTACTCCCAACAACAAATGGGGTTATAATGTCATATAACTATGTAAGCAGAGTCAGGATGAGCTCCACCCTGACATCTGGTGGTGAGGTGTGGCAAGTTGTGGAAAAGAACTTCAGGGGCCAATCTCATTTGCATAGGCACACCCAACCCGCCTAGAGTGAGGCCATAGCTGCCCAAATGGTTACTTTGGCTGCTGTGGGATCCCCAGTGTCTCTGTTATTGGGGCAGGAGGAATAAATTGTTATTACCCTGATTATGGGAACTGTGCTTGGAACTGTACTTGGCCTTTTGTTATGATGAAGGGACTCACCATCAACTAAGTAGCACTCGCTAGGCAAAGATCATGGGTTCCAAAACTCTGTGAATTGAGAGAGACTGGGGACAAGTATTAATACTTGGTGGCATGGGCCCCTTGGTGAGGCAAAAAATTGGCAAAACATGCCAGATAACTGATCAAGATATCAGAGAGGATTAATATGAATATGTCTGTCTCGTCAAATGTCTTGTACTATACAGTCCATTTCCTTTATTTTTTTACATGTGACAATGAGATGTTTTATTTTGAAGAAATACACATTATGCTTAATTTTTCTCTTTTCAAGAAAAATGTTAACATTGTTAATTCTTCCATTAGTTGATCTAGAGAGAGACAATATTTAGAGTTGTTAGGATGAGTGACGTATAAAAGCTTAACTAGAACAGAGGGAACTGGAGTTAACATTGGCATAAAACATGAAGGCGTATGTAACCGAAAGGTAAATCTACACATATTATATTTACACTAATATAGTGCTTTTCCTCCCAAAGACTTTACAAACTATAGTATGTACACATAACACCAATTATGTAGTCATCACTTGGGTGGAGAGCAGCAATTAATTTGCACACAGCAAACTAACCAAGTAGTGAGGGTGGAAAATATTGACTGAGGAGATATGTAAAATCTTACTCTGACAAAAATTGTCATAAAAACTTAAATGTTCATGCAGAGGAAACAGGACCATCTGCTGATTCTGAGAGACCTATGCACAGTAAATTGTGGGGGGAACTGAATTGATCTACCATGGAAGAATGAAGGACTCTGTGGAATTTTATCTTGTGAAATCTAAATCAAATAGATGATGTTTAGATTAGAAGGCATTTTTGAGAATTTGCTCATACAAGACTGTTGCATTGAGATCATTATCTCCATTTTCCCTCTGTTCTAGTTAAGCTTTTATACGTCACTCATCCTAACAACTCTAAATATTGTCTCTCTAGATCAACTAATGGAAGAATTGGCATAAAATAGAAAATATTATGCTTCAGTATAAATGATAAATTCTTCTGATTCCTTTATGTAAAGATATAGTTGCCATTTGTCCTGTTCATCCAGCATTCCTGATGGCATTACTGTCTTGAATTGGCAGTTCAATAAAGCAAATTTAGCAGAAATTTTTGCCTTTGTTCTTTTATCACCACAAAACATTGTGGGATTCCTTGAGGGAATCATTGAATAAACAAACTTTTCTCTTCATTCTCTATGAAATGAATAATCCAAAATTAAAAGAATCAATTTGATAATAAATGTGTTCTGGGATTGGATTCTGGTGGGGAGTCCACAGGAAACACACACAGTGGAGGACCTGAGTTAATATCAGTCTTCCCCTGGAATCAGTCCAAGGAGCTGCTGATCAAATAATAATCCAGGCTGCACCCATACATTCACCTTTCCCTCCTCACCATCCCCTTAGATAGCTACCTGGGCAGCTATCAGGATTTTCATCAGTCCCTTCATGCTGGGTAAATACTTTGAAGGTATGGACAGATTTCTGGTAACGCAAAGTTGTGCCTCGAAGATACATGCAACACTAGTCATCCAAATTAACTTGCCAACCATCCTTAAAGGTGAAGTGTACATTGCATATGCTAAAGTGTATATTTTCATAATCCAAGAGAGATCTGTTAAATTGTTGATGTCCTAAGCAAACATCTAAAGACCTAAGATTAAAATCTTAACAAGATGCTTTCCTGTTCTGTCACAATAGAACTCATTAAAAATCTTTCATTTCCAACATAATGGTCTTAGATTTCAGTTTTTTTAACCTTTTGAATCTACTTTATATAGTACTTGTATTAAATTGCTGTGGAGGTGGTTTGGGAATTGAGTTGTTTGATTCTGAAATGAACGGTGTCAGGAATACATCAAAAGAAATGATGAGGGATGAAAGTAATATTAAATTCTTACTGGTGTGTGGACCAGCTCCAGCCCCCGGAAGGGGTGGGGCCTCAGGCGGAAGGGGCGGAGCTAGGGGGTCAGTCTCCCACAACCAGCCCATCCGTGTTGCCTGGTACCCGCCACCCGGGGCTCCGGCGACGATTTAAAAGGGCCCGGGGCTCCAGCTGCTGCCGTGGTAGCGGCGGCCAGGAGTCCCGGACCCTTTTAAATCTCCAACCCCGGGGCAGCTGCCACTTTTCTCCCCCCCACACCCCTACCAGCAGCCAGGGGGGCAAAAGGGGCAATGACATTAAAGCGCTGCTGCGGAATGCTTTAGCATGGGCTATGTACTGGCCCGTACCAGCCCACTTTCACTCCTGGAAATGACACCTTGTTCCATGATGCTCTTATGCCTTTATAACAGCTGAGGGATTCCTGCACACAAACAACTTCAGGGATGGGAAACAGAGGTGGGACTAGCTGAAGATACAATACAGTATGCAATCTCAATTTTCCAAATCTTATAGGAGGCCTGGAGTAAGTTTTGATAAGCAAGGTTGTGGATTATTTACAACGTTAGCAATTAAATAGCTATTAGGAGATATGGAAGTCTGGGTAACATGTTCAGAGAATCAAGATTCTACAAAATATACAGAAAATATTCTAGATTTTACGCCCTGCAAAGTTCTGACACTTCTATCCCTCCATAGTAATTAATGCTAATCCCCTCATAGGACAGTCCCATTTATCATCAGCAAAGCAGCTCTTCCCTTCTTTAGGTCTATGTATTCTTGTTAGAAATGGGAAGTCAGAACATGTCCTTCACAGGCAAGGGAGCTTCTGGTGAGTTTTCACTGTAGACTTTCACTCTCACATATTAGTCACCCTGAATTTCTGCCAAGGAGTGAGGCATGAAAATTTTGTTTGCCAAGTAAAGTTTGGTTCTTGTCCTATGTCCTTCTACATACTCAATATCCTAATATCCAGATGCTAGCTGTATCTGCGCTTGCGAGAGAGTAGGTATGTATGTATGCTACGCTGGTGCCATCTAGTGCTGCAACTAATGTTCTGTCAGCAAGTTCTAGATTTTAAATTTCTACAGAACATCAACAAAGAACAAATTTATCTTTTCAGCAGAGTCTACCAGCTCCCCACTGCTGGTTTTCACTGTTCAAAGGAGAGGCCCTGTCAAGGATGGCTGGATGCAGCTACCTTCAGTTCAGACCTTACACATCAGTGCTACTTCTGGGTCCATGGGAGCATTGCGAGTAGCGTGAGATTGTTTGTCTTCATGGAAGATTGAATGCAGGTTCAACCACAAGTTTTCCTCTTAACCCACTCAGTAAGCAGACCCCCAACTCATCATTGTCATCAATCCATTCTGGCACCACCCCCTCCTCCTTATCCTCATATACATGGTGAAGCACACAACATATCCCAATCACATGTAGGGAATTAAACATTTTATTAAAACTGTTAAAAAAATTATATAATACATAGGTTGAGAGAAGAGTGTCTGTACATCTGGGTATAGTGCTTAGATTATCCACAAATACAAAGTTTGTTTTTAGAAGTCATGTGATACATAGAGTACATAATCAGCAATAACCCAAATTTAGGAGAATAAATTTAACAATACGGTTTAGGTATTAGAATCCGAATACTCAGGTACGTCACTCATGAAAAATTGTACAGAGATTTGGTTGTGGAAAGCAAAATATATCAATGAGTGGAAATTGTCCCTCAGTAATCACATGTAGGGAATTAAACATACTACAGTCTAAATGAGTCTGTATGCAGCACTATTTTGCTTTCAGTAAGCCAAAGGTACATTCCACCATCCTGCACTTTCTCAGTGTGTCATTAAGGAGAACAATGGACTAGCTCACCCAGGTGGAAAGAGGCCAGACATCTAGAGCACCTTGCCAGCGCATCTTGTGTAGGTGTCCATGAATGTGCCACAGTGTCCACAAGAGCTTGTGTGATGATGGTATCATACCCTTTCGTGTGAAGATACTCACTTGCTTCAAATGGCATTCAGAGGATGTGTATATAGGCATGCTGCCAATCACACCTGCACAGCTCAAGAACCCATCCATGCAAACACCACAATTATTTCAGGGATATTTCCAAATTCTGTAAACCTGGCCTCGAGCACAGCATTAATTGCCGCATGAACTTCCAAGACTACTGAACCAGCCATGGATTTGCAAAGCCCGAACTGATTGCCAACAGTTCTGTTAACAGCCTGGAGTTGCCAACTTCCACAAGGCAATAACAACATGCTTCTGGACCATTAGTGACTCTTTCATCTGGGTGTCCTGCCACTCCAGGGACAGGGCAAACTCCTCACACATGGGAAAATCCTGGGCTCCTACCGGTTATCCCATGTTTCTAGCACAATGTAGTGCACCACTCTGCACTTGCAGTCATGGTCTAGAAGCAGTGGCCTGCATGGCTGGGGAGAATCTACCCTGAAATACAGCATCGGTTCAGCCCAAGTCTCCATGGTCCCAATCTGTTGTTGTACTTCCGCGTGTTACTGCAAGTTACTGCCTCTGTCTTCTCCAGGCTAACAGCCACTTCTGAAAGGCTTACTACCATCTCTCGACAGCACCTTCTGCAGAGGCCCACCAAAGAAACACTGCACATTCCAGAAGAATTGGCAGCTGTTGCTCCCAAGCAGAATCCATACCTTCAGCCCTATCACACCACTTCAGGTCCCACAAGGAAATTTATTTCCCAGGCCTAGACCATTTCCACCCGCAATCCTCAGAGTGGGTAGCTAATTTGTCTCACAGCACCCTGTGAAAGCAAGCATAGAGTGACACAGTGAATTAGTGCCCAGTGACGTATTGGATATGCTCCTATGTACCTGTATTATTTCTCACAACCAGACAGAGCTCTAGTGCTGACGTGGGGCGTGCCCATAGCATGCAGATGCAGACAATGTGGTTGCGCTCTAGTGAGTGAGGCTACTGTGCATAGACTAACTTGCAGTTGCTCAACCTGTGGTTAGCCTGAGTAAATACATAGCCACAGGCTTTCCTACTCCACACCATTAAGTCTGGTGTTTTGGCCTTCTCTACAGTGCCTAATTTGTGCCAGAGCTGAGCCCTGGCACCTCTAGGCTTGGCAGTTCAAAGCCCCGTTATCTCTGGGCTTGCCACGTTAGTTATGAAAGTAAAAAAATTACTTGAGCCCTGGCACCTAATTGCTTGCGCCCCAGCACCTCCTTCATTACAAATTAAGCCCTGCTTCTCTAGTGGTGGCTGGTCCACACACAGAGGTTGAGGAACCTGCTACATTTGTTGCCAAGAGTGGTGAGCTCTTTAGTGCCGGAAAAACCAGCCTATGCTTTTTAAATCCAGCAATCCCAGTTCAAATCCCACTGCTGATAACCCACACAGGAACATCACATTATACATGCAACATTTGCAGAGCTCCCAACCTCGCCAGGTCACAGTTTTCAAAAGTGGACAGTGATTTAGGCTCCCTCATTTTTGGGTGCCCAAACCTGAGACATTGGGTCTTATCTCCAGGGGTGAGGAGCACCGACAGTTCCCATTGACTAGGCCCAATGTGACTCAAATTGAGTACCCAAAACATGAGGCACTACCCAAAATCAGTGACTACTTTTCAAAATATGGCTGTAGATTTTTAAACTTTCCAATAGATTATTTTGTATTGTGTGCTACCTAATTTAACTGGTATTTAAAGTACAATAAATACTCAAGTTGTTTGTAAAATTCTTGTAGGGAAGAAAAAACTGATGTTTGTAAACAGGAATAAGAAATATCTATTTATAGAATCTCACAGTGCTAGGCTAGCCCTGAGGATTTTAGGAAAATTTGGAGAAAATAATCATTAAAACCTTCCAGTGTGTAAGAGGGAGAGCTGCAAACCTTTAAAAAATACAACTAATTATTTTACTTTGGTTTTGCCTTAGACTTTCTTGAAAGACAGAGAAGGCTTTCAGAGCAGTGAAATATGTGAACAGAAAATTAAAACCTGGTGGGGCTACCATCTGTGAGTTTTGGAGAACACCTTGTATGGCATGACTCTTGCACTGCCCTACTTTTTTAGAAGGTTTTGGAGCACAGCCAGGAATTGCAGATTAATTACTGCTGATTCATTGGTTCAGGTGTGGCTTGTTAGACACCACTTTTAATATAAAGGAGAAGGCTTCTAACAGAGTCCAAGTGGGCATGGGTGGAACACAGAGAAGACAGAAAGAATCCCAGAAGCTGCTAAACCGGAGGAGTGGGTTTAGGCTGGGAGTGCTTATGGTATTGATTTGCAGTTGCCCTTTTATTTATAAATCAGCCCTCAGGAGGGTGATTTTTTTGATTCTCTGAGTATGTTGTTTCTATCTGGAGCTCACGGGCCACTCATCTAGTTTATACCCTAATAAGGGAGAAATGTTCACAACTGATTTTTTTACCTGCACAATGTGTTTTCCCCATTATACTTAGGGCCAGATCCTGACATCAACTGGAGTTGAGGCTGTTCAGCATCTCGCAGGATTAGAGCTCTACAGCACACTTCCTTAACTTTATACAAGATACACAGTAATGACTATACTAGGGGCAGTGATGAGCTGCCAAAACCTTAACAACTGGTTCCTGCCTCACCCCATGAGGGAGTCGTTGCCCACCCCCGACCCCCAGGACTTCTGCCCTATCCAACCCCCTGCGTTCCTTGACGCACCCCCCCACCCCCCCAGGATCCCTGCCCCATCCACCCCTGACTGCCCCCAGAACTGGGCAGAAGGGTCTCGTGAGCCACCGTAGTGGGTGCCACCCCACCCGTAAGAGCCAGAGGGACCTGCCGGGGGGCAAGGTGGGGAGTCCCGGTGGTGCTTACCTGGGGCAGCTCCCAGGAAACATCTGGCAGGTCCCTCTGGCTTCTAGGGGCGGGGGAGCATAGCTAGGGGGGAGCAGGGGGAGTGGCCGCTCCCCCCCGCTGATCACATCAAAAATGGCGCCTTAGGCGCGGACTCCCTGGGTGCTCCGCGGCTAGAGCACCCACGGGGAAAATTTGGTGGGTGCAGAGCACCCACCGGCAGCTCCCCACCCCGTCCCGGCCCCAGCTCACCTCACCTCCACCTCCTCCCCGGGCTTCCCGCGAATCAGCTGTTCAGCGGGAAGCCTGGGAGGGCTGAGAAGCAGATGGCGGCGGCTTCACACTCAGGCCGAGGGTGGCAGAGGTGAGCTGGGGTGGGGAGTGGTTCCCCTGCGCCCCCACCCCAGGTTACCTGCTGAAATGCGGGCGGCCCTCCTCGCGCCCCCCGCCCCAGCTCACCTCTGCCTCCCTGGGCCTGAGTGCGAAGCTGCTGCCTGCTTCTCAGCCTGTCCCAGCTTCCTGCAGGAACAGCTGATTCGCAGGAAGCCTGGGGGGGGGGCGGAGAAGCAGAGTGGGGCAGCGCGTTCAGGGGAGGAGGCGAAGGCAGGGCGGAGGTGAGGTGAGCTAGGGACGGGGCGGGGAGCTGCCGGTGGGTGCTCTGCACCCACCAAATTTTCCCCTTGGGTGCTCCAGCCCTGGAGCAGCCATGGTGTCGGCGCCTAAGGTGCCACTTTTGGCCGGTTAAATTTAGAAGCCCTTTTAGAACCGGTTGTCCCTCGCGGAACAACCAGTTCTAAAAGGGCTTCTAAATTTAACAACCGGTTCTAGAGAACCAGTGAGAACCAGCTCCAGCTCACCACTGACTAGGGGCACATGTATAATCTTAGGCTTTCAGGGAGTTCCTGAGGTATCAGTACTACCCAGGCGCTCTCTCTGAATTCATTCTCTTGATCCATTTCCATAGGTTTCTGAGAGATCTTACCCCATTAGCGATTGCTTGCTTCCCCCTTATCCCTATATAATGTGAATGCCTCACATGGACTCTAGAGTTCTGTACAAAGGACAATGGGACAAGTGACATTCATTGAGTCCACAAATCCCCATGGCAGCCAGTCAATACTGAACATATTTTCACCTACTGTCCAAATACTGGTCACACCAAATAAGTGTTTCACAAGCCATGACCCACTCATAATGTGATTCATTTTGAAAATGTCCTTTAGAAACAGAGGTCTTTAATATAAACCCATACTGCTGAGTGTCATGTTTTGATGTAGGACCTAATCATAATCTACATAGACTGGCTACTGTATTTCACCAGCCCAAGCTAAGGAATCACTATTAAAAATGTGAACGGTAGCAGAATGGTCCAGTTTTATGGCAGTAAACTGGAGATAATTGAGTGTAAATCTCTGCTGCTGATCTGAGGCAGGGTCACCATGTGACGCAAACTTTCCTCATATTTTCTGCAAATTATGTTTTGAAATGAACATTCCTACCTGCCTGCAACTGCCTGCAGAGAAATTCCTGTGTCAGTAATATCCTTTGCAGATGATTTGCTAATCCAGGTCCCGAATCTGATTACTTCTATAGATATACAGAACTATATATATCTGTGAACACAGTCGGGGGTTAATTGCAAGGATACCTACCCAGCAAAGTACTAACAGAATCAGCACAGACCAGACACCTGTCTTCACCATGAAGCTAAAAGGTGCCTTTGTGTTCTTTTTCCTGGCATTTTGCTGCTTCATTTTAGGTGAGTAACTCTCTCTACTCTGCGTCATGTATTAAACCCTATGGCAGACACCTCTGGCATCAGAAATCTTGACTATTAAATAATAATGTTGCTTTCACTTATTTTCTTAAAGAGAAGATGAAGGTAAACATTTTGAAAATTGGGTGTCAAAAGTTAGGCACTCAGTGCCAGATTTATAAAGGTTTTTAGGTCCCTAAAGATGCAGATAGGTGCTTTTGAAAATCTCACTGGATACCTATCTGCATCTTTAGGTGTCTAAATACCTTTAAAAATATGGCCCTTCGAGCTTGGTTTTCAGAGGTGCTGTGCACCCTAAACTCCAACTGAAGTCAATGGGAGCTGCAGGTACTGAGCATAACCCTAAATAGGTGGTCTGATTTTCAGAGGTGCTGACCAGATCTCATTGAAGTCAGTGGGAGTTACAGATGGTCAGCACCTCTGAAAATTAGGCCAGTAAGTTTGAAACTTTTGGCCGAAAGCCCTGTCGTGTATGTGAGGTGTGGCACTTTTCCTCACATTCGGAGTTGGTGCCCAGTGGTCTTGGCCAAAATTTTCCCTCCCCTTTGTTGTGCACTGGGATGTTGACTATTGCTCTCCACCCTATAGGTGGCTGCACTTCAGCACTAGATATTGTTTGTAAAGCTTCTGGGAATTGTATGGGATGAAAATGTGATGACAGGAAATTACATAGATTTAAATAATTTAGACACAGAAATCAACAATTTGCATTCAGCTGGGCTAAGCTAGTTTTTGCCATGTTTTAAAGGTCTTTTAGTTTCATTCTGTTAGGTGTTTTAGTTTTGCTATGCTTCTCCTTAGCAGAGCATAACTCCTAAAACAATCAGTGATGTGAAATAATAAAAAATGCTTATTAATTAATAAAGTTAATACACAACCCATAAATGCCAGTAATATTAGGTGATGTTTGCTGAGTTAGAAAGTGCATTCTATTTTTCTACACACAGACTATTGCATTTAATCTCCTTCAAAGATTTTGTCTTATTCTTTCTTTCCTATCCTGTAAGCATCCTTACAGCTCCGTAGTTAAGGGTGCATTGAAATCTGCAACTAAAGCAGAAATAAGATACCTCTGTTAGACACTTAAATGATGGAAATTATTTTTTAAAATTTACACACCTGCTCTTTGGGATCATTTAAATGTTTTATAATAAATTCTAGGATACATTCTGCTAACTTTCAAGGGTCCATTTTAAATATTTCCTTTTGTAAAGTCCATATTTAATACAAACAGACATCTATAGACCATCTCAGATCATTGGCAGTATTCATATTTGTCTGTTGTTTTTTCAGGAGTCACCGCTCAAGGTGGGCGTCAGGTAAGTACAGTTCTTTGTGTTTATTAACAGTAAATTTCCTAGGATCTCTGTCTACAAACAATATTTTGGCCAAATTCTCTGTGTTGGGGAAACTCTTCTCCCCTAAAACTATGGGAAAAGCTGGTTGCATCAAAAATGAGAACTATCCCATTGCTCTATTAAAATTAGAGGGTATACCTGCGATTCAGATAGATGGTCTCCACACAATCAGACTGATTACTTTTATACACTATTTTAAATGACACAACCACTGGTTAGAATGTGTGAGATACAGAGAAACAACTGGGGAAATATTTTAAAATATGTCTGTTGCCACAGCGAGAGAGATTTCTTTCTATATCATATATGTAAATTACAATTATTTACTTAACTGACTTGAAACTGGCAAATATTGAGGTTCTTCTTAGATTTTTAGCTCTGAGCCTTTGTCTTCTGGTTTATCGTTATTAGTCTCATTATGGCAGTGACTTGTAACTGTGAAAAAAACAAAATAGACCTTCTCCTGCGAAATATCTGCAGTATTTTCCTTTTCTTCCAGCAAAATGAACTACTTTTTCCTCACCCCATTCTAGATTTAGGAAACAGTGAAAAACATAGCCCCTGTGTGTGCTTTCTCTTCTCAAAAGATCTAGTGAAGAGTGCAAAATGTCCACTCAAATGTCACCTTATTAATTTTGCAGCCTGACTGCAGGAAATACAAAAATCGAGATGGGACCTGGAGAGGAGGCTGTCTAAGGAACTATGCACCAGTCTGTGGAACAGACGGCATCACTCACAGCAATGAATGTTTGCTGTGTGAAAAAATCTTGTAAGTACTTTTATCGTTTCTTTGATGAAGTGAAATCACTGGTGGGAGCTACTAATAACAGCTTTTCTATTTAAGTATTTTCTTCATAGAGGGAAACATCAATTCCCCTAGGTTTCTTATCTCTTGATTATTATTTAATATTGATATTTTTTGTAATGCACAGATCAGGATGGACAGCCCTTTGTTTTGATTGTGTTTAATACCCGAGTGTCCTCTTCCGCTTACCTTCCAATATTCCCAGGCCCAGATCCCCAAAGGGACTTTTATGAATACTTAAATAGTCAGAGTCATTGGGACAGAGTGAGCAAGAGAATGAACCTATAGCCTGGTAGTTAGGGTACGTAGCTGGGAGACCTAGGGTTCAGTCCCCCTGCTCCAATGACTCTTTAATCTTTTACCCACGGTGGAACAGCTTCATCGGGGGAGACTGAGGGAGCCCTCATCAGAATATCCCACATCTCTGAAGTTAGAGCACCTCTTGAGAAGTGTGGGAGACCCTAGTTGAAATCCTTTCTTCTGCCTCAGGCAGAGGAGGGATTTGAACATGGGTCTCCTACATCCCAGGTGAATGCTCTAACCAAAGGGCTAAAAGTTATAAATTGGGGACCATTACCACCCCTCCAGATTTTGAATGGGACCCAGACCTGAAGGTAGCCTCTGAACATGCCTATTGGATTGGGCCCCACACATGAGATAGGCAGGTGAAAGGCTGTCTTTCCCAGTTAGTGAATCACTCCGGGGCTTAGGTGGGTTTAGGAAGCAGTATGCATGCTCAGAGACAGAAACTTAAGCACCTAGGGATATTTCTCCCTCAAAATGTAGGTACCAAGTGAGTTTAGGTGCCTGCAAGGTTTGGTGGGAATTTTGTGGATCGCAGTGGAGCCTAAAACTGGGACTTAAGCACCTAAATCCCATAGTTCAGTGCCTAAGTCTGGCGTTTAAGCACCTAAGTACCTTTGTGGATCTGGGTCCCAGTGTCTTCTTGATCTGCTTTAGGCTCTAGTTAAGATGTTCATAAATTCCCCAAACTACAAATCCCTGAATGTGGCAGGAGTCAGAGTAAGAGAAGGGACCACCTGGCTAATTTAAACCTGGCCAATAAGCACTGCATGCTTGATAACCTATGTGATAGAAAATGAAAATGTATAATGACTGTGCCTTTGCCAGAAAAACAGCACGTGTGTTTCCTGTATTCTTTTAATACTCTCTGCTTCAAACTGCTTGCCCAGTAATATATTTTGTTGTTTATTCACCTTAAAGTAAGATACTCCTTCCCAACTTTATTTCTACTGATCGTACTCTTCCCTTTTTGAAATCCTCTGTTTTGTCATCTCTGAATTTTCTTTTCTCCAAACAGATTAAGTACATCAGGCTTAACTTCCTGCTATCATATTTATTGTTCTACACTGCCCCCTGTCCCAGGAACTAATGTCATTCCTGGGGACAAAGCTCAGACGTGTACTTCTTAGTGGATCAAATCCTCCCACTGGGAAACTAGCATTGCTCCACTGATGTCTATGCTGATTTGTAACAGCTGAGGACCTTGCCCCTTGTTCCGTATGGGCTTTTACAGTTCACTGTCATGTCCAGTAATGGCATCATTTCTCCAGCTCAGATCCTGTCTCTCCCACATACATTCCTCTCATCATGCCCTGTCTCTCCTGCCCACGTATGCACATTGTCCCAGAACATCTCCCTCCTGGGCATGGAATGTGCTGTTGTTGCTGTTCCTGCCGCTCAGGGCCAGCAGACAGGTGGGTAAGGGAGTGTAAAGCTGCCAGTACTGGATGTCTTCTCCTCGCTGCCTGCCTTATTGGGCTGCATTGAGAGGCACAGTAGGGTTGAGGAAGCCAGCACAAGGAGCAGTGAAAATGGGACTTGGAGGAACGGGCAACTTTAGTTGTGTTCTTAGCAGCCCTGAGAGTAGTGCCTAATAGCCAGGAGGACAAATCTTGCCCATTCCTTGCAGCCCAGCTGACTTTACAACTGGTATGAGCAAGAGAAATAGTGAAGCAAACCTATGAGTGCCATTCTATACACTTAAACACCAGCAGTTACATGAGCTTCTCAAGACTCTTTTCCATTGCTCCCAGGTTATCATTCTTGGGAGCACAGTATATTCTTCAGTCATTATGAATGTGTAACTCCCAACAACGTGGGTGTGGAATGCATTTTTATAGATTCTGACTTGGTTTCTTACTGAAGAGTCAGACTACAAATACCAGCACCCAAGTGGGCAGCCTGTGGATATGGCTGACTAAGGAAGAGACAGGTTCATATTGGAACAAATGGTAAAACATATCATAAAAAATATACACGAACAGGGCTGGCCCACTCTATTATCTCAAACTGTATCATTTATAAAAAAGAAAAGGAGTACTTTTGGCACCTTAGAGACTAACCAATTTATTTGAGCATGCGCTTTCATCAGATGATGAAGTGAGCTGTAGCTCACGAAAGCTCATGCTCAAATAAATTGGTTAGTCTCTAAGGTGCCACAAGTACTCCTTTTCTTTTTGCGAATACAGACTAACACGGCTGTTACTCTGAAATGTATCATTTATGTTAATCTAACTAATTTAACAGCATCCTTATAACAGTTTTTACTCTTGAGGGTGACTACCATGTACTTACTCATAATGGCTAATCTTTCTTTCTCTTTTCCAGTGAAACTGGAGTCCCCATTGGCATAAAGCGCAAAGGAGAATGTTAGCACAATGGTAAATCCAGGGCTTTTATTGATTAATTCAGTGTCAGTTTCCTTTGTTTGATGTGTGGAATAGAGGACTATTTGGAACATTTTACTGCTCTGGACTAAGGCACTGAGTTCATTTTGTCTGTTTTATAACTGTCTCTTCTCCCCCTGTAGGATGAATAGTGGATGAATTGGTGTAAAGCACAAATAGGAGGTGTTGTAAGAACTCTGAGCAAAGAGTCTCAAATCATCCTGTGCACCAGGGGCTCCTAGTGGCTTCCCCGTGTCTCCTTATGTTTGTTCAATAAAGTAAACTAAAAAGTTTTTTTTCTTATTTTATTTTTCAACACAAAGCAGTATATGCTTTTGCGGGGGAATCATTAAATCAACAACTGATTTTACATATCAGCCTTCATAACATAAATAAACCACAGATAATAAAGTATGTTCAATAATGGATAGTCTTTGAGGTTGGATTTATTTAGATCTGTAGGAAACACACATGATGGAGATCTTGAGTCAATAGCAATTTTCCACTGGGATCAGTCCAAATGGATTGATTAAAATAGATATCCTGAATGAAGAAACACGAATGCCACCAATACACTTTGACACAGACAACTAGCCGTATAACAATCACTGACTTTGTGGCTGTGAAGATAATGTATGACTATTTTTCAAGTCAAAGTTGCATGCTTGATCATGATTTTTACAAATGTTTTCATTATAATTTTTTCAGACATAGTTTATGTGAAGAAATGTTATACTTCTAGCTATTCATTATTCAAAATTTGCTACTGAACTTGTGAGAATGGTCACTTAAGTCACATGTTATTGTTTCTGTTCCCATACTAGTTAAGCAAACACTTTGGAACTATCTCTGCTTCTCCTCCAAACAAATGTATTGTGTCACAAACTGAATTTTGTTTCTTGATTAAAAGAATCTCTATGAGCCCAAAATTCCTTTTCTGTGAATAGTCATATGCATAAGACCTTGCTCAGATGAACGCTTGTGGCAAATGAACAGAAAAGGGCTTGTGCACGGGTGGATTGAAATCTGTAAGGGTGCTGTGCACGTGCTGCCAGCTGTCCAGTTTTATGGGCTCAGTTGTTATTCCATGCAAAAAAAAATGGATAGTCCATTTTTTGTACCTTAGTGATAGTGTCGCTACATCCACCGGACTCTCACAATGCACAGCTGAAAATCATGCACAAGCAGGCTTAGACTCAAATCCTCAAAGGTATGTAAGCCCCTAGATGCTTTTGAGGATCTGGGCCTTTCTCTCTCTCTTTCCCTCTCCCCAGCCAGCCTGGGCTCAGACACTGGGGTACAGATGTAACAACACAATTGTGAGACATCAGATCTGTGCCATGCTCCAACCTGGTCAGCTGCCCACTCCCGGCTGGCCTTGGGCCCTGGGCAGCTGCACTGCAGCTCCGGGCCGGCCCCCAGCCCTGTACAGAGTGGGGGCTGAGCCTGGCAGGGATGGTACATGGGATGGATAGGTTTGCGGGTGGCTCAGTCTGCTCCCGCGGGGCAGTAAACCTGGCCTCCATCGGGGAGTAACAGTCTGGGGTGGTGCTGGGATTCCTGCTACTCCCTCCCATCGCCCATACAGAGACGCCATTCGTCTGAAGACAGAGAGGCCACAACCAAGATGGCGGCGATTGGGCTGCAATGGAAATATGCACGAGGTGCCGCATCCAAGATGGTGGCGCGGGAGGGCCGCAGAGAGGGTTGATTTTCCCTGGTTCTGGGGTCAGGGACCGGAAGCGCAGCGGACGCAGGCGGAGGCGGAAGCGGAAGCGCTGGGTGGCCGGAAGTGTCTGTCGGGGTTATCCCTCCCCCTCGCAGTCACAATAACAGGCGGCACTTGGCGGCCAGGTAAGGGGCGGCGGGGCCGGGAGGGGTAGGATTAGGATTAGGGTTAGGGTTACATGCGGCTGCTCTGGCTCCCCGCACACGCACCCCCGGGGACAGGAGGGAGGCGCCGGGTCGGGCTGGCCCTGTGGAAGGGAATGGGGAGCGGCGTGTGCCCCGCTTTCCTGGTGGGCGATGGCCTGGGCCGTGATCGCTGGCGGCGATGACCGTTGCGGGCGCTGGGGCGGGCGGTCGTTGCTGGGGGGGTTGACTGACTGACTGACCGACCGACCTCTCGCCTGGGCCTGCCGCTGGGAATGGGGGGAGGGGCCCTTTCCCATCTGCAGTGGCCTGGGGGAGACCCGCGGTCTGGATGACCTTTTCCCTGCTGGGGTGGGTCCCCTCTGCCGTGTAGAGCGAGTGTCTTTCTCTCGCTCTCCCCGCTTCCTTTGGGATTTGCTTCCCTGACTCCCCACCGGCACGTACTCTGCTGTAAGTGCATGAGGCTGCCTTGGGAGACCCTGCTTCATCCCTCTTGATGCCGTGCTCTGCCTCATCGTTCCGAACCTGAGGCAGGTGGAGGTGCTTTCTAGTTACTGTCCCCTTTTTCTTGCTTTTTCTTCCTTGTTACTTCAAAGAAAGGGGGTTACATTTGAGTAATGTCTCATCACAGCAGAAAACAGGCCTGAAAAATAGTGATGTCTCTTCTAAAGTACCACCTGGAAAAGGTGGAAAAATCCACTTTTCTCAGAGACAGGATGCAATAGAAAACTAAGCTCCCACAAAATAAATTATAGGAGGATGTTTTCCCCTGTTCTCTCCCGCCCCCTGCAAAAAAAAAAAAAATCCCCAAGCAGCAGTCACATTAAATGTGACTATCAAAGATATAGTAGGAGATGGGGATTATCTGTCTTACATTGCTTTTTGCCTACTGCACTAAAAAAAATTTTACATTCTTTAGGATCACCTCACCCGATAACAGGAATGTCATAGTAGATAGCATGTGATTATTGTCTCAAGTGGTTCTTCTTAAGTAGTCCCTGGTGTCAGCACATATTTATTTGCTCCCCCTATCTTCCAGGTCAGTGCTATTATGTCTACTGATGAAACCAAGTTTTGCAATGCTCAGACTAGCAGTTTGATCTGGGTTGTATTCTGTTTTGCAAACTGTCAACAAAATTGACAGCTCATTGATTCCACAATTGCTGGTACAGTATTTTTGGAACTGCTCAGTTTGTTTTCCAAAAGGAGGCTAAGCTGACAGTTCTGGTTGTTACTAATCAAAACAGGAGTTTTCTAAACTTATCAAGTTGAACACAGAAGTCACTAATTGAGAATATAACACATCAAACCATTGTTCATGTAGGATCTTTTTTTTTACCTTACCTATATTAAATTGAGAAGAATAAAATTCTCTGCATTTTCTGCCTACTTTGTTTAAATATTAAAGGAATATGTATGGATTGTTTAGAAGTCAGTTGTTGTAAAACAGCAGAACTAAAATAGTGAGAATGTTAGTTTTAAAAACTTGTATGTAGAAACTTATTCCCTACGCTTATTTCTGGATACCCCACACACTGCTCTACGAAGATTACATAGTTCTGGGTGACGAGGCTTTTTCTGTCTCAGTGATGAGATCTAATTCAAAGCACAGTCATCACCAGAGAAAAGTCTGGAGCTGCTCATGTAGATTAACTCATACCTTTAGATTTTCTGCACTGGACTCCCACAAGTGGAGGTGGCTCTTTTACTTCTCTGTGGAGCTCTTCCCTGGTTTCCTCCTCCTCCACTTCAAACCACTGACTTACCTTCTACTTGACTTAAATCTTCCTTTTTATGTGTTATCTTATATCAGATGCTCTTTTTATCTTGAAATATCTTACTCTCTGTACAAAACTAAAATGTTTTCCATTCTCTGCTGCTGTCTGTCTGTCCTCCAACTGGAGGAGTATGGGGAAATTCACTTGGAATCCATATCGCACAGAGAAACTTTGATACCCATTTATAAAAATTTGTACCAAAGTCCCCCAGTGTCTCTGGATCCTATTTAGGAAATCTTGTCTTAAAGATGGGCTGGATGGCTCAGTTGGGATCTTGATCCTTGCTTATTGGTTGACGATAAAATATTTAGTTGGCCTGTGTGTTCCTCTTTTTATGGAGGTGTAAAGGGTGTGTGGTTTTGTGGGCCCGTGTGAGAACAGTACTGTGATCTTATAGTTACAGAGATGCTTATGTTTAGAAGGCTTTAAAAAAGGATCTTGTCACATTAAAATCATACAATTAAGGTAGATTTGTTACAAACAACCTTAATATTAATCTGACAGTTTTATAAACCTAATCTTCCTTGGTTATGTTATGTACTTACTACATGCATTAATCTACCAGGTTGGGCAAAATAAATAGAATAATCTCATTTCTTTATGGGCCTTTTCTAGTCAGTTTCATTCTCAGTCTTGTATGCTTGAACAATGCTGCAATATTTCAACTGAAAATATTGTAACTGATGAATATATAAACAAACATTTCTGTTGATGTTGGGATTTGTAAAAGCTAAGTTTTGTAAAATCTACAGTATATGTAGGGCCAGATATGACTTAACAGTATCTCTTGAGGGGAAGAAGGGTGGCATAACCTTGATGTGTGTTGTATGATTTCAAAATTTAGAATGCTGACAAATAAAACCTTTCCCCATCATTAGATCTGAGTGAAGTTCATAACGTTTTGAGGTTTTTTGTCAGATGCAAAACTTGCATTTGGTGAACACAATTTTTCTCTAATCTGTTATAAGATGCTCTTTATATGTCCATCAACCTGCCTTTGAAATATACTTACTTCAGGTTAGGACAGTTTATCAGAGCTATACCCTTCAGTCTTTTTTTTTATCTATTCTTCATCTACTAGTTGACCGAAGAAGGAAGAGAACCAAGATCAGTTAAATGAACTGGTTGTGAGCAGCTAAAGACCCTAGGTACTGGGAAAATAAAGAATGAGGGGAAATCATGTAATGTACTATTTGTATTGTGGCTATTGGTAGAATCACAGTAGAAATACAATATGTAGTTAAATGATAACATGTTTAACATCGACAATATATATAGTGTTTCGTAACATTAACCACAACATTTGCAACAGATGATTTTGATAACTTCATATTTTTACACTCTGTTTGTTGGTTGATGAATTTTAGTTTGTGGAAAACTGAAGAAAAATCTGTTGCATATTATGAAGCTAAGAAATGCATTTCCTACTAAACACTTCTTATCACAGGAAGTGATGAAAGTTGACACTTGACATGTTAGAGGACACACTCCACTTAAAATCTAGTCAGTTTACAAAAGTTAACTCAAAGTATTTTCATGTCCACCTGCCCTGAGTCTTCCTGCCAATTATTTGTTGTTCTACAATCATTTTCTTGTTGTGGGAAAGACCCCCACAAATAGTTTTGTATGAATTGAATTAAATTGAACAAAATAATCTTTCATAAAAATAATAATTTACCATCATGATCAGGAGAAAATATAGACCATCCAAAACTTGTGTGTATCACAGTTTTGGAGTCTTTCCACAATTTTTGTTGCAGTCTGGAAATTCTGAACTTTCATTACAAAAATGTTTTCATCTCTTGCTGTTGAAAGTTAAATCCATGACAGAGTTTATTGGTTTAACAATACTCTGTCAACGTAACTGTCCAGAAAACAGTCTTGAACTAAACAACATCAGTAGCAAGGATGTGAACTCTTCCTACCTCATGCCATTCATCTCTGTGAGCTGTCAACTTAATTAGAGTTATTAAACATGGTACTTTTTCTTTAAAACTAAACAAATTAATGCAAAAACTGCTAACATTTGGTTTGGATTATTTCAGTAGCAGAAAATGCAGCATCATTAACTCAGCCATATTGCACATTAGGTATAAAATTATGGTGAAACAACATTTACAGAAATATAGTAAGCTACAAATTTAACAGTGAAAATAGAGAGAGATTAAATGTATGCAACATTGCTGAGTTAAGAACTTTAAGCAAGATTGTAAGAGCCTTTCCTTTTTAGGACAGAATAATTTAATTTTGGATTGGACATAGTACACTGAAATGTGTCCACTTTGGTTAGTAATTTTCTGTATCTATTGTTCCATGAGCTGTCTTTGCTCATTGCTATGTGGGTGGCAATTGAAGAGACATTTTATTGTTTTCTAAGTTAGAGAAAGGTTACTACAGAAGTAACCTATAATTAAATTACTTGGATATGTACATAAGAGATCCAGGTGGTATTCTGTTTACTAATTTTACTTGGTTCAAAGGGACTTTCTAGTTAGTCTTCATTTGTTTGGCTGGAATTTTTTTCCAGCTTTATACACAAGGCAGATTGATTTATATCTTGCTAGAACAATCCTTCCACTTTTTAGTTGATCCATTTGCATAATGGCATTCTACAGTTAATTTTTAGTGGCAGATTTTGTTGAGTCCTTCTGTTTATATTTATGTTTATTACTCTCTATCCTTTCTCCCACTTTTTGTCTTTCAGTTGCACTGAATTTGTATAACATTGTGAAAATTGATCCTTTTAATCAGAAATCATTGCAAATATGGGGCCTCGACGGAAAAATGTGAAACCGTGCTGCATGAGTAGGGAAGTCTCTGAAACTACCAAACTAGATGAGCCAAAAGATTATATGAACCAGCTCTCACATGAAGTACTTTGCCATATCTTTAGGTAAGAAGCTGTATTTTTTGTCTCCCCATACCTTCCACTTTGGTATCTGTGAATAAAAATCAAATGACAGGCGTTCAGAAAATACTAGCTGTACCGCCGTTAGTTAGATGGGAATTAAATTTAGTCCTCAGTATTTGTGGATGAGGTTTTGCTGGACAATACAGAGGAAATGTATGGGATTTCTTTCTTGTGGAACTCTACCTTTATTTCTTTTGTTAAAACTAAGCACATAGGTGGCACTATATAAATAAGTTATCTCTCCAGAGAAACACGCTTCATATTCTTTGATATAGTCATGTACACTGAAAACTACCTTATGTGAAAATTGCTATTAGTATCATGTAGAAGCAAGCAAAAGGGCAGAGAAACGTTATATCTTTTATTTTTTATTTTTTAAGTTAAGTTTGACTAAAAAAAGTCTGCAAGTGTACACTGATGATAGATACAATATTCATTCTAAGGCAAATTATCTTTTTATACCTTGTAGATGCATGTCTAAAATTTGTTGCATAACTGTTTCACTCATACAGATTCCCTTACTGTTAGCGTTGCAATCTTGCCATTCAATCTTTCCTATATGTTTTAGGCATGATCGTGCTCCAGGGTGTGCAGCCATGCACTATAATGTCTCTGATAAATTCAATTACCGTGCATACATTACAAGTGATGCATGTCTGGGTATATTGAAGCAGCACTGACCCTGCCGCTGAGAGTTTTAGTCAAATGGTTCATTCCATTTAAAAAATAAATGGAATACTCTAACTAGAATTTTACAGATACTCTTAGACTTTGAATAATGTGGCTGGCATGTAAATATCTTGCTGACAAGTTTAAAATGTCCCACAGATTGCAAGTATGTTTGTGGGGCAGCTCCTACTAAACGGATCCCCATTTACAATGAACTAGAGAATTAAAATGCACACTTCAAAGGTAGAAAGTTTCCAGATCTCCGGGTATGGCAACTTTGCAAGATTTGGTCAGAAATGAAATAGGCTCCTACACGTACTAAAGTATCACGGAGTCTCCCTTCTCTACCTCAGACCCTTATGGACACGGCAAGGCCACTGTTCTGTTTTTTACCTTAAGTGCAGTGGCCCGCCTGATGAACAAATTGCTACCTCTTCTGCCTAGCCACATTACATAGGTTGCTACAGTACTATCTGAAAAATCTTATTTGAATCCATGCTAGATGTGAGGAACGTCTGGGTTTGTATAGTAATCCTCTGGATGTTCTTTGGTGTGAGAGAAAATGAATGAATGTCTTTGATGAACAGAGTTTCTTTCCATCCGAAAGGTACCTTCCCCTGCAGGATATCATGTGCATGGAATGCCTCTCCCGGAAGCTGAAGGAAGCGGTCACTCTGTACCTGAGAGTGGTGAAGGTTGTGGACCTCTGTGCAGGCCGCTGGTGGGAATATATGCCCACTGGTAAGAAGTACACTTCATTTGGGTATTATGTTAATATTGTATTGATGAGACCTAGCTGAGCTATGATATCATTTATACAGAGACATATGGGATGGGCTTTTCGAAAGCAGCCAAGAAAGGTGAGTGCTTACCTCTCGCTGACTTTCAGTGGTAGTTGGTGCCTTCCTCACTTCGGTACTTTTGAAAATCCCACCTGTATGTGTGTTGAATACTACAGTGATGAAAATGGGGCTGCTCCATAACAAGTTATGAATAATGTAGGTTTGTTGTAAGGGGGTTTAATGTATGCATACATGGGGCAGTTCAAGAAGAGGCTGTTTGCATGCTGGTAAGAAAGAGTACGACTTCATCTAGCTATCCATTTGCCAACTGTTCAAGGTCAATATAAGAGCCATTCACTTGGAGGTTCTACCTCCAACCCTTGCTTAGCTCACCCATTGAATTTGTCAGGGGTGGGAGGAGCAAGCATCTGAACAGTAAGACTTGCACTGGATTTAAAGATATACTCGTGGCTGGGGGGGAGGGGAAGGCAGGGGAAGGAGAGCTACGGTGACCGACACTCCAGAGGTTGCAGTGTCTGGGAAGTTAGACTTACAGGGGTTCCTGTCAGGAGGATATTGGGATAAGATATACATGTATACAGACTGTTTATTGTTTTTAAGTCCTGTTTCTCTTGTATTTTGTTCCTACTGTTATGACTAATCAGTACTTTGGTTAAGAAGGCTGTCTGATCACTGTATTTACCACTGGTCACAGATTCTTAAAGGGAAAAACCACAGGTACCAAAACCCTCAGACCTGCTGCTTTAGCACCGTTGATACATGGGGTCCTGCAGACCAGGGCCTCATCTAAGAGTGGGAGAATAATGGGATTCCCCTCAGGGGAAGGTAAATGGACAAGGCCTGACGCTCATGGAGGTGCACTCAGAGAGACCTGACAGAGGACAGAGATGCAGCTAGCCCTATAGTTTTGACAGCTTTGCCCTGGAGGATATAAAGGCAACAAAACATATAGGATATTAGTTCATAAAAGTTGGGGATGGAAACCATCTATTATATCATCTAATACCTTTTCTGGCATGGGAGGGCTGAGGATTTTTATTTTTTAAAAAAAAAGAAAAGGAGTACTTGTGGCACCTTAGAGACTAACAAATTTATTAGAGCATAAGCTTTTGTGAGCTACAGCTCACTTCGTTGGATGCATACAGTGGAAAATATAGTGGGGAGATTTTATATACACAGAGAACATGAAACAATGGGTGTTACCATACAGATTGTAACAAGAGTGATCAGAAAAGGTGAGCTATTACCAACAGGAGAGCGGGGGTAGGGGAAACCTTTTGTAGTGATAATCAAGGTGGGCCATTTCCAGCAGTTGACAAGGATAGTAGGAGGGAAAATAAACAAGAGGAAATAGTTTTACTTTGTGTAATGACACATCCACTCCCAGTCTTTATTCAAGCCTAAGTTAATTGTATCCAGTTTGCAAATTAATTCGAATTCAGCAGTCTCTCCTTGGAGTCTGTTTCTGAAGTTTTTTTTGTTGAAGAATTGCTACTTTTAGGTCTATAATCGAATGACCAAAGAGATTGAAGTGTTCTCTGACTGGTTTTTGAATGTTATAATTCTTGACATCTGATTTGTGTCCATTTATTCTTTTACATAGAGACTGTCCAGTTTGGCCAATGTACATGGCAGAGGGGCATTGCTGGCACATGATGGCATATATCACATAGGTAGATGTGCAGGTGAACGAGCCTCTGATAGTGTGGCTGATGTGATTAGGCCCTGTGATGGTGTCCCCTGAATAGATATGTGGACACAATTGGCAACGGGCTTTGTTGCAAGGATAGGTTTCTGGGTTAGTGTTTTTGTTGAGTATTTGCTTCAGGTTGGGGTGCTGTCTGTAAGCAAGGACTGACCTGTCTCCCAAGATCTGTGAGAGTATGGGTCATCCTTCAGATAGATTGTAGATCCTTGATGATGCGTTGGAGAGGTTTTAGTTGGGGGCTGAAGGTGATGGCTAGTGGCATTCTGTTATTTTCTTTGTTGGGCCTGTCCTGTAGTAGGTAACTTCTGGGTACTCTTCTGGCTCTCTGTCTGTTTCTTCACTTCAGCAGGTGGGTATTGTAGTTGTAAGAACGCTTGATAGAGATCTTGAGGGTGTTTGTCTCTATCTGAGGGGTTGGAGCAAATGTGGTTGTATCGTAGAGCTTGGCTGTAGACAATGGATCGTGTGGTGTGGTCAGGGTGAAAGCTGGAGGCATGTAGGTAAGTATAGCGGTCAGAAGGTTTCCGGTATAGGGTGGTGTTTATGTGACCATCGTTTATTAGCACCGTAGTGTCCAAGAAGTGGATCTCTTGTGTGGACTGGTCCAGGCTGAGGTTGATAGTGGGATGGAAATTGTTGAAATCATGGAGGAATTCCTCAAGGGCTTCTTTTCCATGGGTCCAGATACATACATAGATACATAGATATTAAGGTCAGAAGGGACCATTATGATCATCTAGTCTGACCTCCTGCACAAGGCAGGCCACAGAATCTCACCCACCCACTCCTACAATAAACCTCTCACCTATGTCTGAGCTATTGAAGTCCTCAAATCGTGGTTTAAAGACTTCAAGGAGCAGAGAATCCTCCAGCAAGTGACCCGTGCCCCATGCTACAGAGGAAGGCGAAAAACCTCCAGGGCCTCTTCCAATCTGCCCTGGAGGAAAATTCCTTCCTGACCCCAAATATGGCGATCAGCTGAACCCTGAGCATGTGGGCAAGATTCACCAGCCAGATACCCAGGAAAGAATTCTCTGTAGTAACTCAGATCCCATCCCATCACAGGCCATTGGGCCTATTTACCATGAATATTTAAATATCAATTAATTGGCAAAATCATGTTATCCCATCATACCATCTCCTCCATAAACTTATTGAGTTTAATCTTAAAGCCAGATAGGTCATTTGCCCCCACTGCTTCCCTTGGAAGGCTATTCCAAAACTTCACTCCTCTGATGGTTAGAAACCTTCGTCTAATTTCAAGTCCAAACTTCCCGATGACCAGTTTATATCCATTTGTTCTTGTGTCCACATTGGTACTAAGCTTAAATACTCACAATGTCACACACTCAGACCCTGATCCAGAAAGTAGCATAAGCATCTGCCTAACTGCAAGTACACGAATAACCCATGTCATTAGGACTATTCATGTGCTTAAAATCAAACATATGCATATATGCTTTAAGAACAGGAGTACTTGTGGCACCTTAGAGACTAACAAATTTATTTGGGCATAAGCTTTCGTGGGCCTAAGGTGCCACAAGTACTCCTCTTCTTTTTGTGGATATAGACTAACACGGCTGCTACTCTGAAACCTTATATGCTTTGTATGACTGGGGCCTAAGTCTCTGGCGAAGCACAGTTTTTTCCTGACTCCTACCCAAGTCTTAAACATCAGAGGTGAAACCTTTGCCCCTTTGAAGTCAATTGCAAAATTCCCATTTACATCAATAGATCCAGGATTACACCCCAGGTCTTCTTATCCCTATGCCTGTACCTTAACTACAAGGTTATCCTTCACAACACACTTATGCCCTTCCCCTACCAGAGAAAAAAGGTTCTTTGTAAATATCAAATTGTGCTTCTTAGGTGCCAGATAATGATTTAGAAGTATATAGTGCCACGTGTCTCGTTTTTAAAAATATTTCTGACATTGTTATTCCTACACGTATATAGATTTCAGTAGAAAAAGTTTTTTTCCAGAATGCTATAAATTATTATGTCCGTGTGAACAGGAAGCAATTAGGTTCAGTGCAAGTTCAGATTCTACTCCACCTTTTTCCTTCACCGTTCTCCATCATAGGTTCCAGTGCCTGGGGTTTAATATACACGAAACTGGATAATTTTACAGCACGTTCTGATCAGCTGTGTAGGGGACATTAAGTAAAGTTTAAAGCTCCAGTGAATTCTCAACAGCAGTTACAAAAGCTGGCATATGAGTTCTCAGAGCATGTTACTGTTCAGATGATGAAGATGTCATCAGTGTAGCGCAAGTAGTGTAGGGGCATTAGAGGACGAGAGTTGAGGAAGCGTTGTTCTAAGTCAGCCTTAAAATGTTGGCATACTGTGGGGCCATGCGGGTACCCATAGCAGTGCCGCTGATTTCGAGGTATACATTGAAGGTATACATTTTTGTTATACACAGAGAATTGCAGCATAAGTTCTGTCTGTTTACTGTCACATGGTTACTGCTACATGTTTACTGTCACAAAACATTCAAAACTTGTGTCCTCCTCATAGGTTTCACTGATTCCAGTTTCCTAACGTTGCTGAGGAAGATGCCAGACATTGAACAACTCTATGGTCTTCACCCCAGGTATCTTGAAAGGCGCAGAGTCCGTGGCCATGAAGCTTTCAGCATTCCTGGAGTGCTAGAGGCCTTGCAGGCCTGCCCAAATCTGCTGGTAAGTGTGCAGGTTCAAAAGATAAATGCCTTTCATCAGTTGATATTATGATCCTTGATAAGGCTGCAGAGGAAATAGATGGTTGGGATTAATTAACACAATTAATGATGTAACTTCTTGCTTGGATGCAGTACTGTTGTGCATTTAATCTTTGTCTTGCATTGATGGCAGCTGAAGTAAACGTTTACAAAATGTGTTGCTAGTTTACAAATGGGTGCTGTTTTTTTGTAGTCACTTCAATGGGAGTTACAGGTGCTCAGCATTTCTCAAGATCAGGCCATTAGTTACAGCAGTATTGCAGCTAATTAAGTAGTTTCCTATGACCACTTCTGCTTTTAAGGCAAATGGTTCTGCAAATGTCAAGGGAATTCGTGCATTGCCTCAAGCTCTGAGCATTACCGAGAAGTTTGCTTGGTTAAGAGAAATATTATTTCTGCTTAATATGGTAATTGGAGCCTTGCCTTTGCTTATTATTGTACTTTTATCCAGGGTGTTGAGACCTCTCATTTGGAGCTGGTGGAAGCCATTTGGACATACATGCCACAAGTTCATATTTTAGGGAAGTTTCGTAATCGTAATGGTGCTTTTCCAATCCCGCCCGAAAACAAACTGAAAATTCCTATAGGAGCTAAAATTCAGACGTTGCACTTAGTAGGTAAGAGTTTATTGGTGAGTAGTTTCCTTAGATACAAATGAACTTAAAAGATTTGAAATGCTGCATAATCTGGAACCTATATTTGACTCTAGGACAAGCAGAGTTCCAGAACGCAAACTCCGGTGTGACTGTGTTGACAGATGGTGGTGAATTCCCAGTTCAAGAGCCCATAATTTTTGAAGTGTTCCATTTGCTCTTGGGGCACAATCTGTAGAGATGGGTGTAAGTGCCCCCCATCAAAGTCAAAATCATTTGCCCTGAGAGATGTGTTGTTAGACCCTAAAAATCATGGACTGATTAGAGACACTGGATTAATGGTTTATTACAACAATCTATAACCCACTTGCAATCCCTACCCTCCTGCTTTTCCCCCACCCCTCATGACTGGAAGGGTGTTAACAGGCCACGTCACTTGTATGGTCCCTTGAAATATGTGTTAACTACTTATGCTAAATAATCTGTTCCATCTTGAATTTAGCTGTGACCACTCTGAGGGCTTGTCTACACTTACAGTGGCAATGCTACAGCCTTTTAACACATCAGTGAAGATGCTACTTAGGCTGACACTAGGGCTTCTCCTGTTGGTGCAGGTCAAGGATCAGCAATCTTTGGCACGCGTCCCAGGGTAAGCCCCCTGGCTGGCTGGGCCAGTTTGTTTACCTGCTGCGTCTGCAGGTTCGGCCGATTGCAGCTCCCACTGGCTGCGGTTCACTGTCCCAGGCCAATGGGGGCTGCAGGAAGCGGCAGCCAGCACAGCCCTCGGGCCACACCGCTTCCTGCAGCCCCATTGGCCTGGAGCGGCAAACTGCGGCCACCGGGAGCCGCAATCGGCCGAACCTGCAGACGCAGCAGGTAAACAAACTGGCCCGGCCCACCAGGGGCCTTACCCTAGCGGGCCGCGTGCCAAAGGTTGCCAATCCCTGGTGTAGGTAATCCACTTCCCTGAAAGGCAGTAGTTACATCAACCAGAGAAGCCCTCCCATCAACATAGTGCTGTCTACACTGGGAGTTAGGTCGGTATAACTGCGTCGCTCAGGGGGTTGATATTCCGCACCGCTGAGTGACGTAGTTATATCGACATAAGTTGCTTGTGTAGACACAGCCTGAGGAAGTTTCCCAGACCTGAAGAAGAGCTCTGTGTAAGCTCAAAAGCTTGTCTCTCAGCAACAGAAGTTGGTCCAATAAACCTCACCCGTCTGGTTTCTTTAATTACCCCGAGCCCTGGTCTACTCTATAGAGTTAGGTTGGTGCAAGGCAGCTTGTATTGACCTAACTCTGTAAGTGTTTATACTAAAATTTCGCTCCTGCTGACGTAATTTGCGCACTACATCAACTTAATAACTCCACCTCCCATGAGAGGTGTAGAGTCAATATTGATGTAGTTAGGTTGACACAATGTCATTATAGACACTGCATTGCTTACCTTGACCATTACTGGCTTTCAGAAGCTGTCCCACACTGCCAGTTCAGACAGTGCAAGCGCTCCTGGTGAGGACGGGCACAGCCGACACAAGGAGCAAAGCGTAGACACGCACAAGCGATGTAATTACTGCGGCAACTGTATGCCAACCTAACTTAGGTTGACTTAATTTTGTAGTGTAGACGTGCCCAGAGATTCATTCTACAGTATATGTCTGAAAGTTTGTTTAATGTGGGACCTGATTTGGTTTTTTGTTGTTGTTCCTGTATTTTAGGGGTAAATGTCCCTGAAATTCCTTGTATCCCAATGCTGAGGCATCTTTATTTGAAGTGGGTGAGGCTCACCAAACCACAGCCCTTTAAAGATTTCCTTTGTATCAGCTTACGCACTTTTGTCATGAGGAACTGTGCAGGTAAGGTGTGCATCTATATTGGAAAAAACTAGTACCTGTACTAGGGATATTGTAACTGCATTCGTGCTAGACTACCAAAGGGCACTAGCTCAGAACATGATGGTAAAAATGCCTGAAACCTGTCTACCGTAGCACTTACACCTGTACAGCTGCACCATTGCTAGCAGTTGCTGTAGTAAGGTTACTAAGTTTACTAATGCAGATAAGATCTTGGGATTGCCCATCATGCAGTACTCCAGAAGCAATCAAAGGCTTTATTTCACTTTTGATATTGAGGAAAAAGTTCTCCTATGCTGTATTGCGTTGTTACATTAATAGAACACCTCTAGTTCTTAGTTCTGATAACTTGCTGAACTGAACGGGTGCAAATAGGCGTATCTGATGGCTGCATTATTTGAATGATGTATTAAATAAGCAACCTTCTGTGTATATGTTCCCTATCGGAAGATTTTTTTTCTCTGCAGGACCCACAAATTCTCTGAAATATGTCCCCTTAGTGACGGGTTTGGCTTCTGCCCGAAACCTGGAGCATTTAGAACTGGTTCGAGTTCCTTTTCTTGGAGGACTTATCCAGCATGTTGTAGAAGATAGCTGGAGATCAGGTATACAACTTCCTACTGCCCTGAAGAATAGAACAAAATTACCTCTGGCATCTCATGGGTACCGATCTTATTCTACAGTTTGTTCTTTAATTAGTATGCTTTTAGCCATGTTGAAAGGGTGTTAATAATGGGACTTTTATTTTTGGGTATTGTTTTAATCTTCTGTATATAACTATATGCTTTAGTGACACATTTTTGTATACTAATACTGAAAACAAATAAAAGCTAAGTTAAATTGAAGTTCTATATTTCTATAACAATGGAAACTATTAAAGAATTGCTACCTTTTGACATTCCAACCAAATGTCAATCTTTACTGTCATTTCACTTTCTAGAGGGTGGAACTGGCAGGAGTAATTTGAAGGAAGGTCACTTTTAATTTAAAAAAAATAGCTTCTTGGTAAACTTCTGTTGTGGTAGTCAGGGCTACCTCCTACCAGTAGGTGTCAACGTAAAGAAGCTTATATTAATTTTCTTTAAAATGGCATGTATTCTTGTTGTTAATTGCAATTCTGCATTCGTAAAATAACACCAGGAAAGTGAGTAATGTTTTAATGCCACAACCCATTGACTAAAGTGAAATTTTGCTTTTCTTTCCCATTATCAGGTGGTTTTAGGAATTTGCACACTATAGTTTTGGGAGCTTGCAAGAATGCTCTTGAAGTGGATCTTGGCTACCTCATCATAACTGCTGCACGAAGGTACTTGCCTTCCCCAGCCATTGTCTTTCCTTTCTGGTTTCTCTCTCTTCAAATCACAGTTGTTTAGGTAATTTAATAAATTCCCAGTGTTTGAAGAACAAGAAGTTTTAAATGTTCAAGAGAAAAGCCATGTGAACTTTTACAATCTATAACAAGAATATCAAATGGCTAGAGGAAAGGACTGGGAATTACCATGCCTGGATTCTGTTGTTAGGTCTGTCACTGACTTGTTCTGTGGTCTGAGCCAAGTTACTGCACTTTGTCATCTGTAAAATGAGTATAACAGTATTTTTCTAGCAAGTGTGTATGAGGCTTAATTGGTATTTATAAATTGTGTGGAGTTCCTCATTGCTGCATAACTGCAAAATACTGAAGGATGCAGGTATCCACTGGATTTCACCATTGTCAAGTAAATGTTTTCATTTTACTGCCTAGAGTGGAACAGAGGCATTCACTCGGATGTTTTCTGCACTAAACAGTGCTTTGTTGCATCTGACCTTGAATGTGAACTGTACTTGATTGCTTTTAGGTTGCATGAAGTGCGAATTCAACCTTCCCTGACCAAAGATGGTGTCTTTTCTGCACTGAAGATGGCAGAACTGGAGTTCCCACAGTTTGAAACCCTTCATCTGGGATATGTTGATGAGTTTTTGCTACAATGTATGCACATTTTTGAAAAAAATTCTTAAATTACCTGCTGAGGGTTAGGATAGTGCAAATTGATAGTTTTGGTGTATTTTTCTAAGACTTGCTTTTAAAAGAATATAAATAATTATTGCTCTTGAATCTGGTGACGTTTAGTCAAGTATGATTTTTCTGTACCCCCTGAAACTTCCATTGTAACTGGGACAGAGACTTTGCTTTGTCTAATGAAAATAATACTCTGGTCTTTGTGTCAAATGGGATTACAGTATGGGACTCAGAAAAAGCTTATTGAAAGGCTGCAACTTCTGAAGCAGCAGATTGCTGAAATCTTCTGTTGTCTTTCTTTAGGCAAAATGACTAATGGGGACTTGGTAAAATATGGCTTGGCTGATGTCGTTGAAAATCCAGGAATCATCACAGACATTGGAATGAAAGCTGTAAATGAAGTATTCTCTTGCATCAAGTATCTGGTCGTGTACAACTGCCCACATCTGCACAACCCAAACAATTGGATCACAGGTATTGAATGCTTTTGGAATGCTGGAGATACAATGTGAATACCTCACATCAGGATGAAGATTTCTACTTAAACTCCTTTCAGTAAATGAACATCATAATCCTGCAATTTAAGGAAACATCTGAGACCAAGAAATGGTCTATTTTTTTTTTTAAAGATTTGGTAGTTGAGGGCATGCCTTCTGTGTGTGTGTGCGTGTGTGTATATATATAATATATATACACACAAGCAGAATATTGTTAATTTGCACTGTAGATTGGGGTAATAGTTAGGAATTATTGATGTTTGCAAATTAGTAAGTGAGAAATATAGTGGAATAGTGCATCATATAAAATTATGATGTACCCATTTAATAAAGTTAGTCCAATTTAAAAGTTTTCATGATAATTCATTGTGCTTGAATTCTGACTTTTTAGGACCAGGTCTGATGATGAGAGTGTATTTTCGTGTCTATCGCTGATTCTACTCTGGTCCCCTTTCCTGAGAGTTGCTAAAAGTGCAAATTAGTGCTAATTACGATAGTGATTCCTGTGATGCGAATGCTTGTCTGTTATGAGCTAGACCGAGACTACAAATGCTTTTCATACAGGTTGTGAACAGCAGGATGGATTTAAATCACTAGTCAGGAAGGCTCCATTTAATCATGGATTTATACATAAAAGTGCATTCTTGTTGGTTGTTATAACCTTAATACATATTCCTCACAATTCAGAGATAGATGTAGGTTTCATTTTTAGAAGGTACACTACATTTTTAAGTGATTTATTTTGAAAACTTTTCAGATTAGTTTTACAGCTATATCAGAAAATGAATGGTTGTTTGGTTGTTTCATTTGCCAAAGGTAATTGAAGCAGATATTTATGAAGTCATTGGGAGGTGAACTATCTCCAATTCAAAAGGTTAATCATTAATATTTGGAGGATTTTCTTGCCATGCAGTATTAGGAGGAGAACATCACCAGACAGACATTTAAATTGTTTTATTTAACTAAAACAACAACGTTATGTAGTCTGGATTTTTTCTTCAACAGCAAACATATAATATTTTAACAAAACAAGCATATGAATTTTTGAATTTAGTTAAACATTCACATTTTTTAAAATCATGTTTGTTTTTGTTAAAATTGTTTTTAACTAAAATAGTTAAATGAAATATTAAAAAAAAAATTAAATCGACTATGTCAGCCAGGTCAACATGAGAAACTTAAAATACTGGCTTCTGCAGCTAACTCAGTTAAAATACTGGCTTCTGCAGTTAACTCAGAAAACTGTCGTTTTCACCTTCATCTTCCTGTTTGTTCATAAGCTGGAAAAGAAAAACAAGGTTTCCTGCTTTTTCAGGTCCCAAACGATTTCTCAATTTGGAATGAATTAGTCCAAAGGAAGAAAATATTGTTTCTACACCGGCAGAAGAAGCTACTGCTGTGAAAAGTGAGATTATCACTTCAACAGTCTCTGAATCCAAGTGCTTAAGTGACTTCCACCAGTTCCCTGGTGTGACTTTCTTTAAAACATCATCAGCAAACATGTATTTCTTGAATGGTTCACCCTTAGCTCTGAAGTTTATTATAGCTGGCATTATGGAGGGATGATTGCTGGATGTCCATGTCATAGCCATCTCCTCCTCTTCAGCGGTTAAGGTTCCACCTTCGTACCAAGTATTGAGAATATTTGCAAGAAAATGAGCTGGAGATAGTGCTTATCCCATTTGTTTTTTTAATGCTTGTAACTTAACTCTGTCATTGCATATTTCTCTTTTTAACATCTCACTCAGCTTCTTCCAAATTTCAACAGCATCAGCAATAAAACAGCTATTTCCCTGAGTTTTGTTCAAGGCTACAGAAATAGGCTTCCAGGTACTCAGCATGTGTTCACCATTTCTCTTAAGCCCAATGTTGAGAACTTTGGCTGTGACAGGGCTATCTATTTTTTCATGATTTTGTTCACAAACTGTCATCAGATTCAGCCAGTTCTTGATATAGTGCTCAAAACAGTCCACTGCTGAGTTCCATCGCACGTCTTGTGGGAGAGTTAGCTTGGTTCCTCCCACTTTTTTCAGAGCAACTGCTGCAAAGTGGTTGTTACAGAAGTATTTTGCAATTTCAATAACATTAACCTTTATTTCTGGAACACCGAAGTCTTTGGGTAGGATGTGCATCAAATGAGCACTGCAACCGTATGTTATGAGCTTGGGACTCTCTTCACTCTTCTAAACTTCTTCTTATCTTAGATACGTTTGCAGCCCTGTCTGTGACCAAGCTGCATACTAGACATTTGAATTTTTTTTCAGTTTGTTATAGCTTTTACTACTACTTCTTGTAAATATTCTGCTGTGTGTGCATTTCCTGAAGTATCAATTGTTTCTGTACCCGTTGTCACACAAGCACATACAACAGGATCATTGTGGACATTGCTCCACCCATCAAGACTCAGGCTAACAATTTTACCCTCTAGACCTTTTGCACACTGCTAAGTTTCTCTTTCATACACTTTATCCAGCAATTTGCTTGCGACATCTGCTCTGTTGGGTGGACTGTATCCTGGTCTTAATGACTGAACCATATTAATGAAGTGTGGGTTTTCAATCATACGGAAAGGAGAGTTCGTTGCATAAACAAATGGGTCAATTTTTTCATCTATTATCTCTTTTTGTAATCTGCTGGTTCTTCTCACAAACTTATCTATGGTTGTTTCTGGATGATGGAGATTTTTTTTTTCTTTTTGCTACAGGTGGTATACTGTGGCTATGTGAGAGAAACACTATCATTGGCAGATAACTCTGAAACTATAGAAAATGATGGTGATCTTGAAGGTGGATAGTCGTCAGAATCCTGTATGTTGAGGATGGATTCTCCTAAACAAAATAAGTCAATGCCATTATTTAATTATTATTACCATACTGCTCATTTAGTATTACTCATTGCATTCATTGACACTCAGTACTACTTTAAAGGTGAAATTTTAGAAGGAAGATCAGCCTATTTCAGCTATTTATTTTGTATCAGAACTGCATCTAAAATGATAGTACCATAGAGTAACAACTATATTTTTTGCTCAAATATGAGAATTCAAGAATAGTCCAGAAGGAAGACAGGTAGTCCTTAAGAAAGAAGTATGAAATAAAAAAGTTTACCAACCTGAAAATCCTGCATGTTCAGACATGTTCCTTTCATCATCTTCAATGCAGCTTCCTCCTGAGAAGGAACACTTCTCATGATATTGTTTCATTTGGGAAACCAGGCCTTTCATTTCTTTGTTGCACTGTTTGCATTTTGCAAGCATGCCTGTCTTACCCACAGATAGAGGAACTTCATTAAAATATTCCCAAACTGGGTCTTTTACGGCCTGCTGCCATTATAGGTTTTCCCTTCTAGTGAGAGAATGATGTGGTAGATCTCAAATCAATAAAGGCTACACTCAGAAAGACCTCAAGACTTCTGGAATATGCTGCTCAAACAGTTTGATTTTTGTTTCTACTGCCTGTCCCCCCCTTCTCACATTTATCTCCAGACTTGTTCTCCTTGTCCAGATCTATTCTGTCCCCAACAATCTTCTGTTCATTGAACTTTTTGAAACTTTGCACTTTTAGAGAGCGGTAAAGGATGGACTCTGTGTACTCAAATTTGCAGAGGGAAAATAGGGTGAGGTCTGTTACTTCTCACCTCAATATATTTATTTATTTATTTATTTATTTAAAAACCATTTTTTGCTGTTAACAAACATGTTATCTCTGGAGAGACAAATCCACAGTTTGAGAACTGCAAAACTAAGCATCTCTGATGGTATCTTCTAGACTGAGCACTGAGTCCCATTGGTTAGATAGAAAGATTAACCTAAATAATCTATACCAGGGATCAGGAAACTTTGGCACGCAGCTTGTCAGGGAAAGTCATTGGCGGGCCAGGCCAGTTTGTTTACCTGCAGCGTCCGCAAGTTTGGCCAGTTGCAGCTCCCACCAGCCAATGTGGGCTGCAGGAAGCAGCGTGGGCCGAGGGATGTGCTGGCTGCCGCTTTCCATTGATCTACACAGAAGCCCCTGGAACTCCATAAGATTGGGTCCCTAATCCATGAACTATTGGAACTCATTTACAAAACTTTTCTTAAACAGTACATGAATATATTGTCTCATACTATAGAATTAGAATTTATAATCCCTATTCCATGATGAGATATCTTTGAGCTAGAAGGTATCTTATTAAAACTATCTTTAGATAGCTTTTTTCCTCAAAAAGCATTTTATCAAAAAAATCTAATTTTTTTTTATTTTTGATTTTTTTTTAAATCATTGATTTTTATCCACCCTGGTGAACAGTCGTTATAGATGTGGACTGTATTCAGACTGGTTACAGAATGAAGAAAGTAACAGTTAGCAGACATCAGAATTACTCCTTTCCCCAGTCGTCATTTTAAAACACGGGTAGGGCAAAGACAGAGAGAGAGAGCCCTAATAATGATGGAAGGTTTTCCATAATTCTGCTAACTATTCTGTCCTACTATAAACAAATACGGAGATGCAGAAATTTGGAACCCCGATGCTGATAAACTGTCATAGTGGTGGTAATGGAAGGCTTAACCGTCTCAAATCTGCAAAAGTTCTAATAGGAGATAAAAGAGGAGCATATATCTCTCTCCTTCCACAGACCATTCAAGATGGACCCGGCTAGTTGACCTCACCCTGGTGCGATGCCATGCAATAAAGCTAGATTCTTTTAGTCAGTTCATTGAATTACTGCCAAGTTTGGAGTTTATCTCTCTGGACCAGATGTTCCGGGAACCTCCTAAGGTAAGTTTTTCTGTGTGTAGTTTGAGGTTTGGTTGTTTTTTTTGTTTTTTGTTTGTTTTTTTATTGTTGCTAGGGCATCTGAAATATACCAGAGTTCTGTTAAGGTACATGCTTTTTATAGTTATAATTAATTAAATAGTTCTGTGTGTGACTTAGGAATACAATGATTGCTATGAAAGATGTTTTTCTAAAAGATATGCTCTGAAGTTCTATGGCCTATGTTATGCAGGTCAAACTAGAGTATCACAGTTTTCCCTGCTAGCTTTATGATCTATGAATCTGTGATATGCAATGAAGAACAATTGTATCCATTTGCAGACAGCAGTAGTGGTGGAATGTGGTACTAATGATTAAATATTTTGTTGTCCTCAGAAAAAAAGGTTTAGATGTACTGTCCATATTTTTACTAGGGTTTTCATTGCTATTTTGGTTTTGCCTCTTTTTTTTTTTTGCATGAGACTTATTTTTGTATTGAGAGAATTACACATTGTACTAAGTATTCTTATGATTTTGCAGCATGGTAAAATTGTGGTACTATTTCTTCATGAATGTGAATACTTTCATATATGGATTCTCTGATTTTTGTCTCCCCTCCTCATTCCCGCCACCACAAACTGTTAAATATCTTCTTATAACAATGTTCACAACTGTGGCAATATACTAAATACTTCTTAATGAGATGATTATTCCAGAAACCTTTATCACATATGTTTTTGTTTTTTTACTAGAAAATCAAGAATAGTATCATTTTAATATCTGTCCTCTGTCTAGGGCCTATCCTGCTCTGGAAAGGAAATACAAACTCTTCTGCTAGATTTTCTTTCATTTCTAGCTTCTCTGATCCTATGACCTATGCATTACAACTTTTTACCATAAGAGTGTACTATTGCGCTTTACATTTTTAATGCCAGTTTGAAAGAGGAAAGGGAAGGGGTATAAATTTGACAACCAAATATGCAATCTGTGCAATGTAAGTACAGCAAGTTTTGTGAGCAGATCCTTCCCCATATCTACACATATACTACCCAACGACAAATATAACAGTATCAATACAATGGTTTTGTATCAATGTTATGATACATTGTGGCAATTTGACATCAGTAATTTAGAATCTTTTTGTGTTTTTGTTTATTTCAGGGCTGTGCTCGTGTGGGCCTGAGTGCTGGCACAGGGATTGGAGTTTCATCTGCCCTAGTCAGTAATCAGAACTCCAACAATGATAACGACAACAACAACAACCCCAACATCCATCACAACAACCATCAACACCCAAATGACCAGAACGAGGAGAACGAGCTGCGGCAAGATGGGCAGGTGGAAGAGCAGCAGATTGCAGCCGAGGGTAACCACTGATCTTTTGTGAGCCTCTGAAAGAAATGGTCTTATTTTGCATTGCCATTTGCACAGGACTGTAGGCAAAAAGTGAATGTGTATTGTATTTGAGCTCACTTGGTCAGGGTTAGGATTGCATCACGTTACTTTGTAGCATACCATCCAGTGAAATGGTACAGATGTTTTGGGGAAAGCAGCATAAAGGCCTCAACCAGATGAACTTGTCATGGTAATGCAAGGAACCTTTTCAGGAAGAAAAATGGAGAATCCTGAAGGAGCCACTTCCTTCAGCAAAACCAAGAGTATAGAATTGGACCCAAATCCCCTAGAAGTTACAGAACCAATAATCTCTGAGAGGCTTCAGCATGACTCAGTGAGGAAATAAGGCAGCTACTGTTAGTGATATTACAGCACTGCGGTGCCTCTCTGTGACTTCAGTGTGATTATTACTGGAAATACTTCTACATATATTGAGCTATGTGCTTTGGCTTCTTTTTCTTGATGGTTGATTTTAATTGTCTCGATCTTTTCAGCACTGAATGATATGGAGGAAGTGGCACAGGATGATGGAGTGGCTGCAGGGGACAATCAGAATGAGGCCTCTGCTCATAATCCAGCAGTTATTCCTATGGATGTTGATGAGGAGCAAGCAGGTAATTCTGATCCTGGAAAGTAATCATTACTTCAAGATCCTTCGAGTTGCAAGATTCGTTAGCTCAGTGTGACTCTATTCTGACTTGACTTTTGTTCAGCTAGGACATGTGAGACATTTGAATTAATAGCTCTGGTATGGTGGGATACTGCAAAGAAACTTGTGATTTAAAGTCTGTTCTACAGTCCCCACTTTTCTGCAGTTGATTTGGTGCAGGATTATGCTTCTAAGGCCTAATTTTCATACTGCAGTTAATGAGAGGGTCAGAAGGTATGAATATTCTTAGCTTGCTTTGCCTTGTTCCAGCCCTTGCATTTATGGTCTCCCTCCTCCCACTGCAGTTCATGGACTCCTCCCCTTTGGTTGTGTTGTAGCCAGAGCATCTTGTATAAGCACTAATTTAAGTTGCATTAATGAGTCGCATCAGACAGTCTCAGTTACTGATGCCAGCCATTTGCTTTACAGCACACTGCACTGTAGATATGTCAACAGCTTAAAACAAAACCATGGTGTCTGGTCACTGGAGTGTTTTTCCAAAAAGCCCCAGGAAATTTATTTTCATGCTGATGTTCATTTCTCAGATTATTCACAGGTACCATATACTGTGCCAGTTTGGTACAGTTAGCAGCACTCTGTCCCAACAGCCAGAAGCATGAGAGTTGAGCCCCACAAGAGGACATAGGTTTGCACTGAGTGCAGATGCTCTGGGATGTTACTGGGAGGAAGACTGCTGCACCACTAGGGGTCTTTTCTGCCATCTTTGAGGGTTGCCTGGGTGGAAGTTTGACATCCCTGGATGCTTTTTCAAAAGTATTTGAGGATAATCCCAACGTCCTGGCTAACATTTGCGCTCCCAGTAGCACAGATTCTAAGGGATGAGCACAAAATGCCTTCCAAATGAGCACCTCAGTTACTACATTGTCAGTTTTTCACTGTTGTAGAAGATGCTTACGGGATACTTCGAGTGTGAGGCATGTCATAGAAAACCAAATTCTGGCCTATTGTGCCAGCCCCTTTTTTTTTTTTGGTGATAGATTAGAACATCTTTTGATTGTTTTAAGTGTGTTTTAATGCTGCATCTTTAAATCACTTTTGCAGCATTTCAGTTTTTATGCAGGACCCACAGAAAAGCGTGCAGAGTTGGTTGAACGAAACCCATCTCTTTCTATGGTATTCCCAAACTGTTGGAGACCTTCACCAGACAGGAACTATTGCATTATAATACCCTACAATCAGTGATTGCCTGGCGTAAATGAACTGTCAGCATTCTTCTCCTTTTTTAGGACCCAGTGGCCTTCAGCCTATCGTAAAAGCCACACCTATTACTGTCCATGACTCGGACAGTGAGGATGAAGAAGAAAACATGGGGTCCTCAAGAGCCTGCATTACTAACAGCATTGCACAGAGTTACTCTGATGGAGAAGAGAAAGTCAGAGATCCAGTGGAAACCAGAGAGCTGTCAGGTGTGAAAGATTTTGTATGGGTTGGCTTATTAGTAAGGGCTGGATTACACTAGGCAAAGTCTCCTAATTTGGAGACTGAAGCTTAAAAGAGCCCATTTTGCTTCTTTTCCATGCCTCAGGTAACGACTAGTCATACAGATCCATTACAACCTAGAATGAAGCAGTAGGATACATCCCCATAATGCTGCATTCACATGTGTAAAATGGGGACATACAGCATAAATGCCAGAGGTATAGCTGCAGATTTTTGCAGGCACAGGACTGCTCATACATATTTGCAGGTATATTCATTGCATCAGTGGCTTACAGTAGACATCTGTATGTCCAGATTTGCAACTGTGTTGCCCATATGAACTCTTTCAAAGTGCCTACAGTCACAGGTTGAAAAGCTATCAGGCAAATGCTTAGGGGAAGGGTAGGAAATGCCACTGCCATCTAATGGATAATGTAGGCTTCCTGGGAATGTCCCAGAGAAAGTAGTCCAGACCCAGACCTTAAAGAGAATGTTATAGCTTAGGAATAAAGTGAATCCTCCCTTTTTTCAGCTCTCAGGCTCCTCTGCTTTGGAACAAGGCTCATTATTGTTACTGTCATTGTTTGTATTACAGTAACACCCACAGGCTCAAATAAAGGTTGAGGCCCAGTTGTACAAGTGGAAAAACACAGCAAGAGACTATCCCTTCCCTGAAGACCTTGTAGTCTAAATAGGCAAGACAGACAATGGATAGAAAGGGAAACTAAGGCACAGAGAGGTAAAGTAATTTGACAAAAGTCACAAGGTGGCTCTGTGGCAGAGATGGGAATAAAACCCAAGTTCTTTATCCTCAGTCTGTGATACCTCTCCAGAAACACAGATGACTTTAATAACATTTCTGAAGTCTTCATCTGCTCACTCTGAGTAGGACACTGGTCCACATGTGTACGCAAAAGGTGGAAGTAAACGCTGAATTACATTCTGTACACAGGATGCCAGATAATTGACATGAAGTATATATGGCCTGGTTCTTCTGGGTCTTGTAGCCTAGAAAAGGTTTAGCTAACTTAACAGTATAACAATAATCCTGAGTGGTGTGTTGGCTTAATGTACGCTACTAGCCTTCCATTTTTGCAGATCTGAACGCACATCAGCCTTAGTTCAGAAGTGAGAATGAATTTGGTGGCTTCACACTAGTAGCTGGTGTGTATCTGCATCTCAAAACCGTTAGTGATTTAGTACTTTTTGACAGGACTAGTAGTTTCAACTCAAAGGAAGTCCCAGGCAAGCTACAGTGTAGCAATGAGGTTGGGGACCCAGATTTGAAATAGCAGGGGATAGCTACATGTCAGAATTAAGATACGTTTGGAGAGCTGTTTGCAGAAGCTTTCCTGGTGATACAAGTGCCATTGGGAGCTATCTGGTCTAGTACACTGAGCAAGGGGCTGGGAGCTAGATGTTTCTGAGTTTTAATGCTGGTTTTGATACTGACTCTGTGTCTATTCCTCTGTAAAATGGGAATAAAACTTATCTACCATACCTCACATGTAGGTGTGTAAATTAATGACTGCACAGTGCTTTGCAAGTATGAAGCACTATCAGTTCTAAATTGTCATTTAATCCCTTATTTTCAAGAGAACTAAGAATTGCTACAAATTCATTCCCATATCATGTTCTTGCACATTGGCCTTTTTAACCGGTGAGCTGCTTACAGAAAGCCCTAGGCACATCCAGCAAATGTGTGCCTGGTACATCAGTTCAGATGAGCAGCTCCAGGATGTTAGAGAGATTCAGCTGCCAATGGGATAAGTGTTAACTTCCCACAACTTCAGAATAAGTCCTAATTCAATATTGGTTCCTCACTGACCTCCCCACAGCCTTTGCAGCTGAACTCCTGGCTGCCTACACTTTTAGGTGGTGTCCTACAGCATACTATTCTGCATGTTGTCCATATGCAATGTCCATATATGTTTGTTTGCCTTGCATTCGCTTGCTTTATTGTTCTTTCATGCTTAATGTTACTGTATCAGCAGTGAGCGGTAAAGGGAAGACTCCACTGCGGAAGAGGTGCAATGCCAACCAAGTGGGCCAGGTGAAGCAATTCCATGCTGAGGAGAGCAGCTGTGAGAAAGGCTGTCAAGTGACCAGTGAGCAGATTAAAGCAGATATGAAAGCAGCCAGCGACATGCCTGACAGGAATAAAATCAAAGATTCTTACCCAGGTTGCACTAATGCCACTGGATCGACAGGGACCTCCAACTCTTGCAGTGCTGCTTCTTCAAGCCCTGATTGTGCAAGGACAGCTAATAGCCACTCTGCTGGCACCAGTCCAACAATTGCAGAGGAATCCAGGCAGTGTGTCTGCTCCCCTTGTGAGAGCGAAGGCTCCAATGAGAGAGACAGTGAGGAGGGTGCCATTTGTTCCAGGTGCTCCTGCTATAGGCAGCAGGAGCCACAAAGGAGGATTAGTGGGTGCTCTGATGGGGAGTGCCCATCCACTAGTGGCACCTACACTAGGAATGGGCCAAATAGCACTGGGTCAGAGTTTTCACTTAGGACGCTGCCAAACTGTGGGCCTCCAGGAGAGGCAAACACCGAAAGGACTAATGGGAGTGTCTGTGGGACTGCTGGTGAGGAGGAGAGTGCTGGCTCACAGCCAGGGAACTATGAAATGGAGTATAATGAAGATTATCCCCGCCGGCCTCTAACAAGAGCCAGAAGCAAACTGTCCCATGTACCGCTGTTGTCTGAATCAGGTATGGCCTACACTTGTATATTTTACTTCAGAGTTCCTGTTTCATACTAAAGCAGCAACTATCAACTAAAAGAAGCATCCATATTTTAATAACTCAATAATTCTGCATGCTTGTAAATAAACAGTTTTATTGATTGACAGAAGAGCCAGAGAGTTAAAATGACAGATTTATCAGTTTCATAGCTGCTTATGGTCACACATCTTTCTGTAAGCGTGACCATGATCTCTATATTTTCTCATATGTTTTCATGTGTGTCATGCATATGTGGTAAGGTTGGAACAACAATTCATTTACTATTTTGAAAAACACTTACAAATTTTTTGACAAATCATCTTGGTTTTTCTGTCTTTATAAGCTGTTATTCACTGAAACATAAGAATTGCTCCCCCATTCAAGAATTACTTCTGTGAAAGAGGAAGCAGGGATGCTTAACTGTTTTCCAGAGGAAAAAAGTTGATGCAATAATTGTGATAATTGATCAGCCAGTAAGGCAAAATGTAATTATTACCCAACCTTAGTAGTATACAAACACACACCAGCATAATGGATCCCACTTCCAATTGCTGAGGCATGAATAAGAGACTTGAAAAATGCATTTCTCATTAAATAGTTTGCACAATATCCAGAATGCTAAAAGAGCCCATCTAAAGGGATGGAACAAAGACTAAAATTTGGGATGTGGGGAGGGAACTTGCTGGCATCTTCTGTTTCTTACTGTACGTTAGGTAAGGTTTCCTGTCCAAGCTGCTATAGATTTCACTTGTCAGTCCGGGCACACTTTTCAATAATATTTTCCACATACCCAGAATTCCTCTCTGGGAGCATCTAACAAGTAAAATGGGACAGAAAATAATGGTGTTATTTATAGAATCATAGACAGTGGAGATGGAAAAGATTTATTCAGTCATCAAATCCATATCTCTGCCAATGCAGGACTGATTTCAGTACATTTTCGAGTGTTTTTCCAGTCAAGTTCAATGTCCCAAGTGCTGATGAATCTTAAATCACTTCCCTTAGGAGACTACTCCATAGCTTAATATATCTCAGATTCAAAACGGTATCCTGATATTCATCTTGAATTTTCTGTTTCCTAACTTGCTCCATTATTAATAGTAATGGAATGAAACCGATAAAGGAATATAGTGCATTGTGTGCATGCCAGACAGGTCTTCCTGAAAAGAGTGCTGTTCTCCTGTCTCAGTTAAGGAAAGGGTCTGTTTCTTCTGCAAGTTAAGTGTCTTCACATTTCATATTTCATGGCATAAGCTGATTGCCTGCAGAAAGTCAGGAATCCCTATCCCCCACCCCACAAAAAACCCAGTCTCACAAGCGTGTGCACATCTATGCCCTTGTGCAGCATTTGCCTGCTCTGAAGCATTCAGTGTTGGCTAATGCTGGAGGCAGGCTCTCGGTCTTGAAGTACCAGTCAAATCTGGTGTGGCCCAGGCCCAAATTCATGCTGTTTATGCCTGGATATATAGAACAGTGAGGCTCCATCTGTCAAGCCATTATAGCAGCGTTTCCCAAACTGTGTTCCGCGGAACACTGGGTGTTCCGCACGATGTGAATAGGTGTTCCATGAAAGAATCGTAATTAAAAAAAAGGGTCTTTAATTTTATTTAATTTTAAATTTGGCATATTTGAAGCATAGTTTAGAACTCTTTTTGAATGACCTATAATTTAACATAAAACTCTTTTTCCAGCATTATTCTTAATATTAAGCGAATTTGTGATAGAAAAAAGCAGAAACACCAATCCCATTAAATCCAAATTTGTATTTCTGTTTATAAGAATAGATTTTCCTAGTAAAAATCTAATTTGTTTGTTTGTCTAATATATAAAAACAGGGTTTTTTTTTTAAGTAGAACACTGTTTCTAATTGACTCTTGCACTTGATTTTTGTACTGCTTTATGCACGCTTTCCAATTAGAAATTGTTAGTTCAAGTTATTTTAAATTTGTATTTTTGCTTTGTTTTATAAAATAAAATATATTTGAGCATAAATAATGCATTTTTTTATTTGAAAACCAAATAACTACAAAATAATATTATAAGTGTTCCGTAATGGGCTAAAAAGTGGCCAAAAAAGTTTGGGAAACGCTGCGTTATAGTCTACTTCCCTCCTCTTCCATCCCCCCATGCTGGAATGTAATATTCATTTACATTCAATGCAAAACTTGAAAACGGTTTGTTACAAAACTAAAGAAATGTTCCTGTAATTGGGTTGAATAAATGCATTGAAATTCATGGCTCTCTATTGTTTTGCCTGTGAGTTCCGGAATAAAATGACGTGGTTTTTGGCTTTTGTAACAAACTTTTATTTATGATAGTGAATCTTCTATAATTGTTTGTCTTGAGTAATTGTTTAACATTATCTCAGACATCTAAGTTTTAACTTTTTCTATTGCTTTATATGGCAAAGAGTGAAATAATCATAAAAATAATTACTAATACTGCAGATAAGTTGGTAAAAGGGGGAAAAAATTATTGGCGGGTATGATACTCTAATTACAGTAAAAAGCAAAACTGGTTTTGTCATTTAATAAGCATTTCATTTGAAACTTGTCTTAAGTTTAATTTATAGCTGAAGGCAGCATTTTGGAATTACATCCATGTTAAGCTCTTTGAAGAAGAGATCTTTGCCTGGAGCTGTACTGTGCACAATTCAGCATACGTTTTGGATGTTTTTCTTGTATTACAATAAGTGACTATATCCCTGGTCATATATGCTATATGTACTGTCATGAAATCACACTGGATGATGATACATATGTACAATGAATTGCTTATTCCAATTATAGAATAATTTTTTTCACTGTCAATTTCATCTCCCACAACTGTGGGTCCTCTGGAAGAGGTTCCTGAATGCTGCAGGCTCAAAGGTGCTCAGTTAAAGTTTGAGTGGCAATTGTAACTCAAACTCCTTGCCTTTATGAGTTTGTCTCAGCTGTAACATTATCAAACAGTCTTGTGTTCAGTTTCCTTTTTTGTTTTTTAACGGCGGTATAACTTTCATTGACATCGTCTCAGTGTCATAACATCATGTCTACAGACTTGCATTGGTATCACCTTGAGAACTTTGTAACAGTGCCAAGGTGAACAGAGAGAAAGCATTGTCACAAAAGGGTAACTTATAGGCAATACTCAGTAGCTGGTTATCCAACTTTAGGGGACCCTCTCAAGATTAGTCAGCTAAAAATCTGTGCCTGTGTAAATGTTAAATTCATCTCTTCATAGCATCCTGAAAGTAGCTTCATTGTTTTTCCTAAATGAAGGAGGCAGTGGAATATTATTAGATTACAGAAAATCTAACTGACTTTGACCTATAATATTAAAGTGGTGCCCAGGTTCCCTCCTCCCCCCCCATCCACCCCACAATTTCAGGAGTCATATTAACTATTTTTCCACATTCTGCTACCTTCAGTTCTTATTGGCTGTACTCTTGTAGGCAGGCAGTGAAGTAAAATTTACACAAGTCCCGTTCTCCTGAACACTTAGAAACATATGAATTGCCAGAATGGATCAGACCTGGGGTCCATTTAGTCCAGTATCCTGTCTCCAACAGTGGCCAGCACAGGCATTGCAGAGAAAGGTACAAGAACCATGGAATAGGCAGATGTGAGATAATCTGCCTCTCCTCCTCCCCATATTAGTTCTCATCCTGATCTAATAGTGAGTTAGATACTAGATCAGTTTAAACTGTGAAGCATAAAGTATAAGCTACATTTTGAAATGTTAGCTTTAGCAATTATAACACTTATAACATTCTTGTCATCCATATAAATGTGCAATCCTTTTCCGAATCTTGCCAAGTTCTTGGCTGCAACAAGTACCACAGTTTAATTATGTGTTTTGTGAAAAATGCTTTTGAATTTGCTACCCATTAATTTCATGCGGTGTCCCCTTGTTCTTGTGTTTTGAGACAGAAGCTTCTGATCTATCTTCTCTAGACCGTTCATTACGTTGTATACTTTTATCATGTTGGGTGGTCTTTGTCTCCTTTTTCAAGTAAACAATCCTGCTTGTCTTGTCATCTTTCGCCAAGCCCTTCTAATCTGCAATATCCCTTTTGAGAGGACTCTTGTAAATGTCACTTTCCTGGAAATGTGCAGGCCCGGGAAAACACTGAACTTGAGAGTATCTGGGAAGAAAAACTCAAATATTTGGCCTCTTTGGCTTGACAGCATCCCTTTTAAACTTCCCATCCATTTCAAAATATCAAAGTGTATTTCATCCTCAGTGAAATATTAATCTGTTTTACTTAACTATCTCAAAACAGAATTAATTCTTCTTTATAAGGTATTTAATCCTGGGAAGGAAGGTGCTATAGAAGTGCCAAGTGATGGTAGGGTCATTTTTTTATTACTGTGTCCCTACAAAACCTTGAATTTTAAATTGCAAAGAGAAATCTGCCAAAGCGTGAGGTCAGTGTTTCCTCTGAAATAGTTGTCACTACTAAAACAGTGTAGGAAGCTGCTGGGCTCCATACTCTGCTTTATGTGTGAGCGTCATCTGCAGCATCAGAGATGTGGCCAGGAAAAGGAGATGGGAGTGAGCTTTCAAATAGTTTGTTGACATGTACAGTTAATTATTGAAAAGCCTATTAAGGTTCTTCTTATTTTCCAAAAATTTCCAGTTCTCTCTGGGGAGTGGAGCATGGTCTAGTTGTTACAGCAGAGGACTGGGATGTAGGGTTCTAAACCTGGCTCTGCTGCTGTCTCCCTGTAAGACATTGGACAAGTGATTTCAGCATCCTTGCCTGTGAAATCGGGAATCATATTTACTTTTTTCATTTGAACAGACTTGGCCATTAAATCTGAAAGTGGTGGTGTTGCAGTTGGTGGGTTATGACCCCAGTTGCTAGCCTAGGGTGGTCCAATGACTACACTAGTGGAGCTAGAGCATTAGAGGCTATTGGAGGTCCAATTAGGAAATGCTTCTGCTTTTCTCCTGGCTGTAGCTTAGTACAGAGGAAAGACTGTACTTTAATTTTCCCTTTTTGTTTTTTCCAGAAGTGGCCAAGCCGAAGCCTCGGCAAACAATGAAGCGGAAAAGGACAGCTGACAAGTCAACAAGCACTAGTGATCCTGTTATTGAGGATGACCATGTTCAGGTAAGGCTTATTTCCCCATCTACCACAGGTTCCCAGCCAAGAGGCTTTATGAACATATGACTCATTACAGGCTTGTTTTCACTGCAGAGATCAGATTATAAATTGAGTTTGGTCCCTATCTCAAGTCCCATCAACACACACACATCCTTAACTCAAATGCAGTGGTACTTGTAACTCAAGTTAGCTGGCCTGAGAGGGAGTATATGCTAAAGCTCAAGTTAACACAACTCATCAGCTGCTCACACAATTGCTTTGTAGTGTGGACTCAGGATAGAGTGCTTCTGTCCCTCCAGTGTCGTCCCACAGTTCCTCCCATACACCCAGAAAGGACAGACAAGTTCTCCCATAATTCACTTGGAAAGCATTCATAGAGCAGCTCAGCTTACTGCAGCGCTAAGAACCATGGGATAGCGCTGCCCATGAGTGGGTACAGTGCCAGGGTGGACACAGTAGCTCAAGTGTTGTTTTGTAATGTGAGTGGTCTTACTCAACCTAGACTAACCTGAAGAGTAAATTGAGTGTAGGTAAACTTGTTAATAATCCTGCCACGAAGATGTAGTTTAAGGATACATCTATATTACATGCTTCTTTCAGCAGCATGCAGAGTACATACTCAGCCTCTTTAGCACAGGCATAAATAGCAGGGTAGCCGGTGAGGCACAACTTAGGCAAATAAAGGCATGCCTGAAGGGTGGGAGTATGTATACGAGTACATACCCTACACAGCTCTCTACACGCCTAAGTCACACCTCCCCATCTATACTCTGTTTTTAGCAGTGTAGTGTCCCACTGCCTGCCCTCAGCTGGAGCCCTTCCCAGCTGCAGAAAAAGACTGCAGCAATGGGGAAAACCTCGGGCAGCTCCCCACTGCTGGAGCCTTTCCCTGCCACAGGGAAAGACTGAGGCAGCTCCCTGTTGCTGGATCCTTTCCCCTTAGCAGGGAAAGGCTCTGGCAGTGGGATTGCCTTCCCCCCTCCCCCCCCCCTCCCCCGCCGGAGCCTTTTCTTGCTACAGTGAAAGGCTCCAGGAGTAGGGAACTGCTCAAGCTTTTCCCTATTGCTTGAGTCTCACCAACACATATAGCTACATGTCGCAGTGTGGACGCAGACATGTACACTACACTCCTCTGACTCCGGTGTGTAGTGTAGACATAGCCTCAATGTGCTTTCTTATTTCATCTTTTTTAAAACTAGAGATTCTGTAAACGGCATAGAAGTTACTTCTGAGTGTAATAGTTGTTCCTCAAAATAGGCTCTGTTTTAAAACAACACTGTTACACTGAAAGTCATTTTTTGTTCATTCTGCAGTTACAATTAATACATTAGATAACTACAGCTGAAAAGTTACCAAAAACCTACTTTCTCTATTTTTTCAATATGCTTACTTTGTGCATTTGACAGCACTTTTTATGTAGTCTGTCTGCCAAACAGATTCTTCCTTGCTATAAAGGTTGTTACAAAATTGCTGGATTTTTTTTAAATTCAAGCTGTCTTCCCTTAATTTTATATTGTTAGTGCCCTTCTCCCAGTCTCTGCAGTGTTAAAAGTGACTCTGCTCATGTCCCTTGAGATATCAGAGTTTACATTTGCTTTTTCTTTAGTTCCCATACACTAATGTCAGATGTACAGGACTGCATGAGCTTCAGAGACTAAATTTTCTTCTCACCATCCTCTTTAGAGGCACCTTGATGAAAGGCAGTGTATATGGGAATGTCACACTGTGATTTTCTGGACCATACCTTTCTGTATTTAAACAGAAGAATAAGGCTTCACAACTGTCAATCCGAAGTCAGCCCAGTACTTAGAATATGGCTCTAAACTAAAGCATAAATAAGTTTTTAGATTGTTTGTGAGAGATAATACAATGAGATTTTGGGTAGTAGGAACTCGAGGTATTTTCTATCAAGTCAATGCTTCTTATGGGAATTGTGTATTGACACTTTGTGGGTCTGAAAAATCACTTATTTTTAACTCATTTTGTAACAGTGCTGATCAGGAACACAAGTCCTGCTTTTCCCTTGCCAACCTGTTCTGGGCAGAGGCCATTACCACATTGGACAGTGTCCCAGAATGAATTTTCTCCTAGCATATTTACAACAGAGCTTCTTTTCCCATTTTTGCCAGGATTTTTTGTTTCTATTCAGACTTAATACTTTAAATTAATTTTGTATTAATCCTATCCTGTGGATTATTTTCACCAGGTGCTGACTTTGAAATCCAAAAACCTTGTTGGAATCACATTGACCAATTGTGGAATAACAGACCTGATCCTGAAAGACTGCCCCAAAATGATGTTCATCCATGGTATGTTGTTAATGTGATTGGGACTCATAGCTCAGCCAAGTCTTCCATTCTGTGTGCCAAGAGCTTGCCGCATTTTCCATCCACACTGAAAATACTGGAGACATTTTAAAATATTCTCTTAGGAGCTGTCCACCAGCCTTTTGCTTACTCTGTATTCATCAGCAGCTAAACTACATGTCAGTTTTACTCAGAACACTGAATAGCTATAGGAGGCATAATGAGACATGTCATGGCTTCTCAGTTTCTGAGTTCCTTATTTCTCTAGCTGTAACAGATTTAATAAACGTTAACACTTAAAACAAACAGTGTTAAATAACAATCATAAGGAGAGCCTGTCCAGTGAACAGACTTTTCTTGGAGTTAATCAGAGAACTGAAAGTTCACTAAATGAATTTAGAGTGTTTTGTTTTTCCTGGTTCCATATAGCTCTCCCTATAGTTATTTATCTTACACAGTAGTGTTTCCTTCTTGAAGTGCTGATGAATGATAAAAAATCTGTATTGACTAATGGCACTTTGAGCATATTATGTGCTGCATTCCAGTCTCCTCTGATTAGTTCTCCCTAAATCATCAGGTCAGTTGTTCTGTTTCCTTCAACATCTACAATCAGTAATAGTGTTGTCTTGTCTGAATTGGTGTCTCTCTCACCAGTCTCCATGAAGTCATATAGAACAGGAATGTGTATGTTTGCAGAGATTAGGTTTATCTCAGAAGGCTAATCAAAGCACACATTTTATTTTAACTAATCAGCTAAGTACTGATGATCCGGACATGACAGCAAGGAGGAGAACTATATTATCCCAGTATATAATGCTTTACCTTCCTCCATATTACAGGTGGTGATGTGATACCATGATTAGAGGTAGATTGCTCTAAAATCAGATTTTTTTATTAAGGCTATTAGCTGTGCACACATCCTTCAGTAACTGCCCTTTACATATATATATGACCCATTTGCCTTATGTACCAAACAGTCTGCTTTTGGAGATCCCCTTAGGAAAATTCAAAGGCCTTTTATGTAGTATCGTGTTTGCTGCTGCTTTTATAGTTTTATTCATTTGTAATTTGTAGCTACAAGATGCCGCGTACTAAAGCATTTAAAAGTAGAGAATGCACCGATTGTCAATCGATTTGACTATGCCCAATGCAAGAAATTAAACATGGATCAGGTACTAGATCAAATACTGAGGATGCCACCAGAGAGAAACCGGATCATTTACCTTCGTCCAATGCAGCAGGTAGTTTTCATTTAACCAAGGCAAACTTTGAAGCTGTGTTCTTATTCTTTCATCTATGCTTGCTTTATTATTTCTACTTAGTGCAAAATAAATAAGCGTGAGCATTTGAATGTCACTGCTAACATTAAATAGGTTTCAGAGTAGCAGCTGTGTTAGTCTGTATACGCAAAAAGAAAAGGAGTACTTGTGGCACCTTAGAGACTAACCAATTTATTTGAGCATAAGCTTTCATGAGCTACAGCTCACTTCATCGGATGCATGCAGTGGAAAATACAGTGGGGAGATTTATATACACAGAGAACATGAAACAATGGGTGTTACCATACACACTGTAACAAGAGTGATCAGGTAAGGTGAGCTGTTACCAGCAGGAGAGTGTGGGGGGGGAAACCTTTTGAAGTGATAATCAAGGTGAGCCATTTCCAGCAGTTGACAAGAACGTGTGAGGAACAGTTGGTGGCAGGGGGGAATAAACATGGGGAAATAGTTTTACTTTGTGTAATGACCCATCCACTCCCAATCTTTATTCAAGCCTAAGTTAATTGTATCCAGTTTGCAAATTAATTCCAATTCAGCAGTCTCTCGTTGGAGTCTGTTTTTGAAGTCTTTTTGTTGAAGAATTGCCACTTTTAGGTCTGTAATCGAATGACCAAAGAGATTGAAGTGTTCTCCGACTGGTTTTTGAATGTTATAATTCTTGATGTCTGATTTGTGTCCATTTATTCTTTTACATAGAGACTGTCCAGTTTGGCCAATGTACATGGCAGAGGGGCATTGCTGGCACATGATGGCATATATCACATAGGTAGATGTGCAGGTGAACGAGCCTCTGATAGTGTGGCTGATGTGATTAGGCCCTATGATGGTGTCCCCTGAATAGATATGTGGACACAGTTGGCAATGGGCTTTGCTGCTGGAAATGGCCCACCTTGATTATCACTACAGAAGGTCCCCCCCCCCGCTCTCCTGCTGGTAATAGCTCACCTTACCTGATCACTCTTGTTACAGTGTGTATGGTAACACCCATTGTTTCATGTTCGTAAATCTCCCCACTGTATTTTCCACTGCACGCATCCAATGAAGTGAGCTGTAGTTCACAAAAGCTTATGCTCAAATAAATTTGTTAGTCTCTAAGGAGCCACAAGTCCTCCTTAACATTAAATAGTGAATTTGTTACTGTTAAATACTGTCTCCAAGGCTAAGTTCATTGCATTAGAAGACTATAAGTCAACTGAGTAAGGTGCTGAATTAATGCTGTACTACATAACTAGAGTTTACATAATATACTTCAAAAACCACTATTGTTTATATAGTTTCATAGTCGTTTTCGTTTATGACTGGAAGTATGCCATATGCCCTGTGCGTCTGGAATAGTTTAGTGACTACTTTGCCCTCTCAAGTTCGACACCTCTACTTAGCATTTATATACTGTTTTACATCATCAAAGCAGACTTTAACTAATCAATCTGCCAATATTGCAAGGTCGTTAAAATACTAGTATAACCTGTATTTACATGTGGGGGAACCAGAGACAGAGAAGTTAAGTGACTTGCCCAAGGTCACAAAGTGAATAAATAGCAAAGCTAAGACTAGAACTCAGAACTAGTTCTTTGATTAGTTGATGTGACCATGCTGCTTGCTTAGCAGGAGCACTCTGAATGCCAAGTAATGTTCCCTCTTATCTGTGGTGTCGGAATAGTGAAACATTGGTTGGTACAGAAGACTATATTCTGAAAAACTAGATCACTGTTTGCAGTCCAGTTCTTGGTTGCAGTGTGGTGCACTGTGTATAAAAAAAACAAAAACCCTTACGCCAGGGCCCCTTTCTGTGGGAATGAAGGCATCTTTGGTCACTGTGTTAATTAAACTAGTAACATGCAATTACAAAATCAGACAATTTTACTGATTTATTCCCTACAAATCCTGCAGTGCGGTATAATGTGCATTGGCAGCTGTGCTACGGAAGTTGTATAGTGGGTCTTCCCACTATATTTTAACTCTTTGCTAACATTCATATTTTTTCTCTGTACACTTTGCTTCCCCCTGAAGTGGGGAGTATTGATCAGACATATGCTGCTGATTCTAAAATCACCTCTTCTCCTTTCTCTTGGTTGTAAGTCCCTGTCTGACTTTTTCCACAGGTCGACACATTGACTCTAGAGCAAAAGATATTTAGTGGTCCCTATCCATACCATATTTGCATAATTCATGAGTTCAGTAATCCTCCTAACGTCCGGAACAAGGTGCGCATTCGCAGCTGGATGGACACAATAGCAAACATTAACCAGTGAGTACCTATCTCTCAGTGCTGAGTGAATAGACTCAGTATATATAGTGAATATATATATAGTATAGTGAATAGACTCAGTAATATAGACTCAGTATATTATATTGGCCAGATAAAGGGGTACCCTAACACGTGGGATTGCTAATGTGTAAATGATGGGATGAGGAGAATTCAAATAGTATTTAATAGTTCCTGCACTGGGTTGTTTTCCAGAGGTAAAGTAGTACCGTATTCTGTACCCAGCTCTAGTGCTTCACTAACACAACTGTAAAATGTAGCATTTTGCATCTTTGCTTAGAATGCTGTAGCATTCTCTTTAAGGGAGGCTGGGGGAATTTCTTCTAAACTTGTCTCTCTCATTGTTAAATTCATTTTTAAAAAAAAGAGAGACAGACAGATGCACACAGTCTGACTCTAGTAGATAGAACTTTAGTTTTGGGGGGAAATAGAAATAATGTGCAGTTTTCAACTACACTGCAATTCTGCAAGGTTTCCAGCAACAGGAAATTATATGTAGCAGCACCTGTCCACCATTTCAGACCAGGTTTCCGTTCTTCTTACATTTACTTGGCAAGATTAAAGAGAGAGAATTTATTTAGCTCTAGCTCTGAAGGATAGTCCCTTACAAACAGGAGGCATCACAAACAGTTGTTTTACATGCAGCAGACATAGACGTGATCTTTTGTCTAACCCCGGGTCACATGTAGTTGCACTCAAGAGCCAAGGGATTGCATATGACACCCAGGTGTGTATCTTACCAGTGTGTTTCTGTAGGTTCAGCCCTATTAAATCAGAGGTCACATTGTTTCAGGGTTTCCAGTGTGATTCCTGTCCCTTTTTCTAACATTTCCCATTACTGCCACCTGTATTTTCTTCCTTCCTGTCTCCAGAGAGCTTATTAAATATGAGTTCTTCCCTGAAGCCACACGAACTGACGAAGACTTGAAGAAATACACCAAGTACCCTTGGGGGCGGGATATTTATACTCTAGAAGGTGAGTATTCCGGAGGATTAGAGGCTAATCTGTTGCAAAAGCAAATTATTTTGTTTCCTCAAGAAGTTGCCCGGGGAGAGGAAAAATAGCTGGGGTAAATATGCCTTCTAACTGAATATTGGAGGTCACCTGCACACCATGAATTGAGACTGGCGCTTGTCTTGCTGCCCTCAAGCACTGCAGCAGTTGATGTGGAATTAAAAACTTAGTTGGGAAGTGTCTGAGATTACGGTGCGGAAATGGATAATAACTATCTCAGGAAATTTCAAAGAGTTATGGCTTGGACAGGTGTTGAATAGAGCATTCCTGGGCTGAGGAAGCTCTTTGCCTGTACCAGTGTGGTATGCCTGCCTAATAAAATTGGATTCTTCCTGGTGAGATGAGAAGCAATGGCATTTAAAGGACAACAGTATAATCTCACCAGTTCTCTCTTTGTTTTTTTTAGGCATTGTGGATGGAGCCCCTTACTCTATGATTACAGATTTTCCCTGGCTGAGGTCGCTCCGAACAGCAGAGCCAAACAGCTATGCCAGATATGATTTTGAGGATGATGAGAGAAGTGAGTAATTGCTGCCTTAACATGCTGCTTGGATTGAGGCTGTGCTTTTTTAAAAATAATTTTCTAAAGGTTGCAAGAGGTATGGGGCATAGGGCTGTTTCTGCACCTCAGAGACCTGGTGAACCCCTTCCACCAGGGGTATTTCCAGACAGCTGTTTTTGCCCCTTCTATACCTCCAATAGGTGTTAAGGGGACAAAGTCGGCAGTGAGTTTATCATCAATTATGGAAGGGAAGGTTAATCCAACCGTAATGAAGACAGTTTAACAAAATAGAGGACTCATAGATGCATGACTTTACTTTATAACATGGACACATGTGAAAAGATCACCCTGTTTTAGTTGTACGGTATGCATTTTAAGGCATCTATAGAACATGTATAGTTAAATGACTTGGCATTTTTTGACAGCCAGATAATCTGTGGTCTGTCTTCAGCAAGTTCCTGAGTTCTCTGGTGCCATATCATTGGCAAAACTGATTCACCTGATGAATCGTTATAGTCTGAATCAAAGTAATTCTGTATTGTTTTTAATTGAACAATGAGAAGACACCTTTTAACGTCTGGTTGTAGATCTACAAAAAAATTCAAAATTGAGGCTGTAACTTCATCCTTAATTTGCCCTTGTTGTCTAGACATTTCAAATTATATGATTTTACACCATGATCTACAACATCTAGGCACATTAGGGTAAGTTGTTAATAATACCTAGCTTTTATAGTGCTTTTCATCAGTAGATCTGAAAGTGCTTTACAAAGGTGGTCAGTATTATTTCCATTTTACTTCTCCATCCCCTCAGAGAAACTGAGGCACAGAAAGGGGAAGTGACTTGCCCAAGTAGGCCAGTGGTAGTCCTGGATATTGAACCCGGTCTCCTAGGTCTAGTGCTCTAGTCATTAGGCTAGGCCAGAGTTTAACTGCAGTAGCATTTGTGATTGTTTTTCTACTAAACCGGAGTTCCTGGACAAAAGTTCAATCTTAAAACAATTGAGACATTGGGGGTTTTTAATCAAAAACAAAAACCTCAGACACAATTTCTTCTTCTTCTTATGCCTGACCAATAGCTCTTAGACTTTCATGCCCAAAGGGACGTTTTCTGTGTGCATGTTTCACTTTCCGAGGAAAGGTTCTTTACATTCTCATGTTAGCGCTAATATAGAGAGTGCTCAATTTTGTGACTTTCTTCATAGAAAAGCATTTCATTTTTATTTCATTCTTGCTATACCTTTCATAGCAACTATCTATGCTCCCCGGAGGAAAGGACAGCTATCTGCAGATATCTGCATGGAAACAATAGGCGAGGAGATCTCAGAACTGCGCCAGATGAAAAAAGGTGTTTTCCAGCGGGTGGTGGCGATCTTCATTCATTACTGTGATGTCAATGGCGAACCAGTAGAGGATGATTACATTTAATTGGATCCCCCAGCTAATCCCTGGCCCTTCCTAACTTCCAGTTGGCACTGCCAGCAAAGAAAGCAGATGGATCCATTCCTACTGCCTTAGTGCACTGAGGTGTCTTGGGAATTGTGTACTTTGCGGTTGGCCTGACTCAGTTTGGTATAGAATATGTAGTAAATGTATAATGAAATATAAAAATTGTATACTAAGGTTTGTACATAGAGGAAACAAAAATATTCCTAAAGCTGAGACTTTATTTCATATGTTTATACAATTTAATTTAAATTCCATTTTAATGAAGGCGAACAATTGGGACAAGGTGAAAAAGTTTGAATTTCTTAGCCCATACAATTCAGAGCAGTAAATTTTTTTTGTTTGTTACAAACATAACCCCATTTGCTGTGTTCAAAAGAGTCATTGGAATCTCTCTTAATCTGTGCCTTTTTCTTCTTGAGCATCTAAGAGTCCAGTCCGAGTAAATCTGTTGAACACAGTCTGTGTGTCTTGTGTGCATTTTTGGGAGCTTGGGGAGGAGCTAACTTAAAGGGGCTGCAAAGAAGGGCAAAAGCTGAAAGGGAGCAGCCATGTCATTGGTCCAGAGGAAGTTGTAATTTTTTTTTCCTTTTTAAAAAAAAAAAAAAAAAAAAGCTTGTGAACCCAATTTCATCTTTGAGTGATAAATTCCAAAAACATTTTCTAGCATTATTTATTTCCTCATTCAATAATGTATGTGGTGCCTCTTGGAATATGAAAATAAACCTTTATTAAACATTGGGTCCACTTGCTTTAAATATAAAGCTGCATATGAGACATCTAACTGAAATCGATAACATTCTTGGAATTCCAGAAGGTAAAGGCCATGTAATTACTGGCAAATGGCTGAAAGCACAGGGTTCAACTGGCTTGAATTATGAAATCAGAAGCCCCTTCTGAATCACTTTGAACTAATCAGCCCTCTGTCTGCTTCGTGCTTGCCCTTCAGCTGCACCTTTTTACAGATGCAATAAGTGAACAACCATGGAGACAGTCCTGGTTTTTACTGTACAGACAGAATGCCTTAAGTTTCTACTGTATCTACAGGTTCCCTCTATGGTTCCAGCAATAAGAGCCAGAATTTTGATTCTGTTGTACACAGTACATGCATTTACTGAAGTTGGGAAGGGTAGGGCTTGAACTGCATTAGACGTTTGTCAGTCATAGCAGATAGAACTAAATAGAGAAGGTATCTGAAAATTGCCCCATAGGCAGCAAAAATATACCTCCTTTTCCAAACAGGAATTATTCTGAACATCTCTTCTGGCGTTCAAACAACCCTCCCCGTGCCCCAAACTTCTCCAAGCTCATCATCAGAAGCAAGTTTCCCAGACCTGAAGATGAGCTCTGTGTAAGCAGGAAAGCTTGTCTCTTTCACCAACAGACATTTGTCCAGTAAAGATATTACTTCACCCATCTTGTCACTTATTGGTACATAATGTAAGTTAGCCTCTACAGCAATAACAAGCTAAGAAGTTAATGGAGATCAATTAAGGCCTGATCTACATTTAAAGTTTTATCGGAATGACTGTTAAGTACAGCGTGAGATTTTCTGACAGCTATGCCAGTAAAAGCTTGAGTGCAGATGAGGTTATTCTAGTGTGAGGTGCTTTATATCCATATAGAAGATGTTGCTTCACCAAACTGAATTAAGCATTTTTATACCCATACAACTGTGCCTATGCTAGGGACATTTTGCCATTTTAACTATGCTGGCAATTTTCATTGTAGACACACTACTCACACCTGTGTTACTATGTTTGCAAAAATATTTGAAGGATCCCCTCTACCACTTGTAGTGAATATATATGGTCATTGGATAGCCACAGGTCTCCAGTCCAACAAGTGGAAGCAGCAAAAGATTTTGATCAATTAATGTTCTTCACAATGCGTGTAAGGAGTGCGTTCCTGTGCTCTTCCACCAATGAATAGTGAATATATTTTACACATTAACTGTAGGTTCAGTCTGAGCTCGATAAGTTCTTGCTAAATCACAAACTTGGTCTCTGTATTCTGTTAAGCATGTTTAACCAAACATACTCCAGTGAGGTTGAGGCTGAGGTCAGGCAAAACAAACTAGCCAGCTTACCAGAATTCTGGGTCATTGGTGTGCATAGTTCAAAGTTGGTGAGGGGGCAAAGCCAATGTTTAATAGAATCATTTCTACTCCAATATGTCTATATTTCTGGAGACTCATTCTAGACATCCAGACACCATCTACTATTTTCTGGTAGTTAAATCTTGGCTACCAGAGGAATTATTTGTACAGATGTTTATACTACTTTGCCCTTATTTAGTCAATTTTTCCTCCTTGCAAACTATTAATGAAGCTTTACAATACTGCAATAAGTAGGTTATACCCATTTTACACATGGATCAGTTGAGGTACTGGGGTGTTCAAATGGCTTACTGAAACTCTGAGCAACTCAGTGTCAGAGTATAAAATAGAACCCAGGAGTATGAATAGCTTCCTTGTTTTCAACTGTGGACTATAACAGCGGTTCTCAAACTAGCAACCTGCAGACCCCCATTTTGATTTAAATTTTTTTGTGAACCCCCCCCCAAGCCACCTGCTCAGCCCCAGACCCTGCCCCCACTCCACCCCTTCCCACAAGGCCCCACCCCTGCTCTTCCCTGTTTCTTTCCTCCCCTGAGCACACCGCATCCCTGCTCCTCCCACTCCCTCCCAGCGCCTCCTATATGCCGCTGAACAGTTGTTCTCCAGCATGCAGGAGGCACTGGAAGGGAGGGGGAGGAATTGATCAGCGGGGTCCACAGACCCCAGTTGGAGAAACGCTAGACTACAACAATTGATAATTCTGAATTTCAACATCCGAAATTGAGCAAAGGGATGTTTAGACTGATGACTAGGATATCTTCCTACTTGACAAAGGAGACTCGTTGCTTTTGTCATTTAAGACTGCTAGAGAATATAGAGTAGGAAGCAACTGAACAGTGTCCCTGTAAAATGCATGAATATAAAATTAGTGAGGGTTTTTTCCATCTCTACATTTTGTGAGAGCAAACTACACTGCACAAACATTTGCCAGCAGTGTCTGCTAAACATGCCTGGCAATGATAGAGTTAATTCACCATTAGGTTTCAGTTTCAACCCTGCAACTAGATGAATGGGAGCAATTTGCCTCTGTCAAATCTCCTGTGTGAACTTGAGTCCTGTCATCACTCCTTGACTTCAGTGGATTACACCTATGAAGAATTAACCCATTCACGACTGCATCAATTCACCACCCGGAGGTTTTCTTGTTAATTGAAATGGCTACAAACTTTTTTCTAATGAAAACTGAAAAGAGATGGCATCTTGTTCAGGGCCTTTGCTGCTTACTTGGAGCTCTAGTGTGAGGGGGTAGTATTTGCATTTGATTTCTCTGACACCAACTCAAGTACGTTGAGAAGGGATGGCTAGTATTATTGGGGAACAGACTCAGTCACAGTGCTCAACTGATCGTATAGTCCGGGGGTGGCCAACCTGTGGCTCCGGAGCCACATGCGGCTCTTCAGAAGTTACTATGCGGCTCCTTGTATAGGCACCGACTCCGGGGCTGGAGCTACAGGTGCCAACTTTCTAAAGTGCCGGGGAGAGGGGGGGGTGCTCACTGCTCTGCCCCCATTCCACCCCGTCCCTGCAGTGTCCTCGCTCCTTCTTTCCCCCCCCCCCCCCAGCCTCCTGCACACCACAAAACAGCTGATTGGGTGGGGCTGCTGGTGGGCAGGAGGTGCTGGGAAAAGGTGCGGGGAGAGCTGCTGACCTATTACTGTGGCTCTCTGGCAATGTACATTGGTAAATTCTGGCTCCTTCTCAGGCTCAGGTTGGCCACCCTTGGTATAGTAAGCCAGCCTGCAAAACCTAGAGAAGTGAAGCCTGGTGTTAAGATGGAAGTTGAACCATTTCCTTTATAAATAAGCTATTTAACCCTTCATTTTTAGGGCTTTAAAGCTGAATTTGCCTAAATCTTTACTCTACCAAGTGCTTTTTCCCCACCTCAGGATTTCAGGAAAAGTTGTCTTGCCATTCATATTTCAGTACTCCAGTGCCCTCACCTTGAACATTTCTGGAGGCTGACTGTAGATCTGCTCCATCTCAAATTGTTAAATGAGTTCACTCTCCCATGGGCTGGGCAAGTGGTCTGTAACTCATCACTGCTTAGTCATCTTAAGAAAAATAATCTGATAATTATATTAAAAACTGTCATAATTGTACCAGGAGAGGGTGCTTCTACATTCCAGACCCAGAAGCGTTGTACTTGAAACTTCCAGGAAGTGCCTGAAATTTCACATCACAAAGCCTCTCCTTGTTCAGCCTCTTATGTCTCAGCTAACTCTGGCTGATTGTTAACCACGAACATAAAAATCCATGATCTTGTGTTGCAAAGTGGACCCTGCCTTCAGGCATTAGCTGTCAAAATAAAACCACCACTTGCAAGCTACCTTATCAGCGACTGACTGATTAGTGTAATGCATTACAGTTGTAGCCATGTCAGTCCCAGGATATTAGAGAGTCGGGGGGGGCGGGGGGATGGAAGAGTGAGGTAATATCTTTTATTGGGCAAACTTCTGTTGGTGCGTGAGATACAAGCTTTTGAGCCACACACGGCTGAAGAAGACCTCTTGACCTCACCTACCTTCTCTCTCTGGTTACTGTAGTGTCCAATTCAGACACTAGATGTAGCTACTCTACAAAGCTTATAGGTTTCAGAGTAGCAGCCTTGTTACTCTGTATCCGCAAAAAGAACAGGAGTCCATGTGGCACCTTAGAGACTAACCAATTTATTAGAGCATAAGCTTTCGTGGGCTACAGCCCACTTCGTCGGATGCATAGAATGGAACATATAGTAAGAAGATATATATATACACATACATACATACAGAGAAGTTGGAAGTTGCCATACAAACTGTAAGAGGCTAATTAGTTAAGAGAAAAGGCGTACTTGTGGCACGTTAGAGACTAACCAATTTATTTGAGCATAAGCTTTCGTGAGCTACAGCTCACTTCATCGGATGCATACTGTGGAAACAAACCAATAAAAAAATGGGTGTTTATCACTACAAAAGGTTTTCTCTCCCCCCACCCCACTCTCCTGTTGGTAATAGCTTATCTAAAGCGATCACTCTCCTTACAATGTGTATGATAATCAAGGTGGGCCATTTCCAGCACAAATCCAGGGTTTAACAAGAACGTCTGAGGAAGGGGTCGGGGGGGGGGGGTAGGAAAAAACAAGGGGAAATAGGTTACCTTGCATAATGACTTAGGCTTGAATAGAGACTGGGAGTGGCTAAGTTAATTGTATCCAATTTGCAAATGAATTCCAATTCAGCAGTCTCTCACTGGAGCCTGGTTTTGAAGTTTTTCTGTTGTAATATCGCAACTTTCATGTCTGTAATCGCGTGACTAGAGAGATTGAAGTGTTCTCCGACTGGTTTATGAATGTTATAATTCTTGACATCTGATTTGTGTCCATTTATTCTTTTACATAGAGACTGTCCAGTTTGACCAATGTACATGGCAGAGGGGCATTGCTGGCACATGATGGCATATATCACATTGGTAGATGTGCAGGTGAATGAGCCTCTGAAAGTGTGGCTGATGTTATTAGGCCCTATGATGGTGTCCCCTGAATAGATATGTGGGCACAGTTGGCAAAAGGCTTTGTTGCAAGGATAGGTTCCTGGGTTAGTGGTTCTGTTGTGGGTATGTGGTTGCTGGTGAGTATTCGCTTCAGGTTGGGGGGCTGTCTGTAGGCAAGGACTGGCCTGTCTCCCAAGATTGTGAGAGTGTTGGGTCATCCTTCAGGATAGGTTGTAGATCCTTGATAATGCGTTGTAGGGGTTTTAGTTGGGGGCTGAAGGTGACGGCTAGTGGCGTTCTGTTATTTTCTTTGTTAGGCCTGTTCTGTAGTAGGTGACTTCTGGGAACTCTTCTGGCTCTATCAATCTGTTTCTTCACTTCTGCAGGTGGGTACTGTAGTTGTAAGAATGCTTGATAGAGATCTTGTAGGTGTTTGTCTCTGTCTGAGGGGTTGGAGCAAATGCGGTTGTATCGCAGAGCTTGGCTGTAGACGATGGATTGTGTGGTGTGGTCAGGGTGAAAGCTGGGGGCATGTAGGTAGGAATAGCAGTCAGTAGGTTTCCGGTATAGGGTGGTGTTTATGTGACCATCGTTTATTAGCACTGTAGTGTCCAGAAAGTGGATCTCTTGTGTGGACTGGACCAGGCTGAGGTTGATGGTGGGATGGAAATTGTTGAAATCATGGTGGAATTCCTCAAGGGCTTCTTTTCCATGGGTCCAGATGATGAAGATGTCATCAATATAGTGCACATAGAGTAGAGGTGTTAGGGGACGAGAGCTGAGGAAGCGTTGTTCTAAGTCAACCATAAAAATGTTGGCATACTGTGGGGCCATGCGGGTACCCATAGCAGTGCCACTGATTTTAAGGTATACATTGTCCCCAAATGTAAAATAATTATGGGTAAGGACAAAGTCACAAAGTTCAGCCACCAGGTTAGCCGTGACATTATCGGGGATAGTGTTCTTGACGGCTTGTAGTCCATCTTTGTGTGGAATGTTGGTGTAGAGGGCTTCTACATCCATAGTGGCCCGGATGGTGTTATCAGGAAGATCACCGATGGATTGTAGTTTCCTCAGGAAGTCAGTCGTGTCTCAAAGGTAGCTGGGAGTGCTGGTAGCGTAGGGCCTGAGGAAGGAGTCTACATAGCCAGACAATCCTGCTGTCAGGGTGCCAATGCCTGAGATGATGGGGCGCCCAGGATTTCCAGGTTTATGGATCTTGGGTAGTAGATAGAATATCCCAGGTCGGGGTTCCAGGGGTGTGTCTGTGCGGATTTGATCTTGTGCTTTTTCAGGGAGTTTCTTGAGCAAATGCTGTAGTTTCTTTTGGTAACTCTCAGTGGGATCAGAGGGTAATGGCTTGTACAAAGTGGTGTTGGAGAGCTGCCGAGCAGCCTCTTGTTCATATTCCAACCTATTCATGATGACAACAGCACCTCCTTTGTCAGCCTTTTTGATTATGATGTCAGAGTTGTTACTGAGGCTGTGGATGGCATTGTGTTTTGCATGGCTGAGGCTGTGGGGCAAGTGATGCTGCTTTTCCACAATTTCAGCCTGTGCACGTCGGCGGAAGCACTCTATGTAGAAGTCTAGTCTGCTGTCTCGATCTTCAGGAGTGTGGGGAGGGTGGGAGAAAACCTGGATTTGTGCTGGAAATGGCCCACCTTGATTATCATACACATTGTAAGGAGAGTGATCACTTTAGATAAGCTATTACCAGCAGGAGAGTGGGGTGGGGGGAGAGAAAACCTTTTGTAGTGATAAACACCCATTTTTTCATGATTTATGTATATAAAAACATCTTCTGTATTTTCCACAGTATGCATCCGATAAAGGGAGCTGTAGCTCACGAAAGCTTATGCTCAAATAAATTGGTTAGTCTCTAAGGTGCCACAAGTACTCCCTTTCTTTTTGCGAATACAGACTAACAGGGCTGTTACTCTGAAACCTGTAATTAGTTAAGATGAGCTAGTATCAGCAGGAGAAAAAAACTTTTGTCGTGATAATCGAGATGGCCCATTTAGACAGTTGACAAGAAGGTGTGAGATACTTAACTTAGGGAAATAGATTCAATATGTGTAATGACCCAGGCACTCCCAGTCTCTATTCAAACCCAAGTTAATGGTATCTAGTTTGCATATTAATTCAAGCTCAGCGAATTTCTCTGAAGGTCCACAGTCTAGGCCAGCTCATGCTCTGTTGAGATGGTTGCAAGACCGACCAGCCTCTCCTGTGTCATTGTAGAGTGTAGATGTGTTTTTATTAACTTCAGCTTGGAGAAGCTGCGTTCTCCACTGGCAACTGTTACAGGAAGTGTTAGAAGTATGCACAGAGCAACAAAAGCATTTGGAAAGAGGGTCATTTTACTTGTGCACATATATTTCAGGACAACTTTTGGAGTTGATCCTGCTGAAATGTATCTGGAAAGGGCTTTCAGTTCATCACGTAAATCACTCGCATCAATATCGCGCATGTCATCATGTGTCAACATTGCCTCTAGTGCCCTGCATTGCTGGTGTAGGTCTTCTTCAGGTATAGTGAGAAGTTTTGGAGTATCATACAACATCCCAAATATACTGCTGTGTTTCTTGAGCTGCATGAAACATTCTTTAAACTGACTGCATTGTACAATCTAGCACCCAGTTAAAGAATTCAACTTTGAATTGTTGTTTGGGGTCTCTTATGGAGGATCCCGTGCCTCGTAATCAAAATGCCTTCTTCTTCGGTGACTCTTGTGTTCTTGAATGGGTGGGAAAAGAGCTTCAGTGTGAAGTTCCTCTGCCAACTTCTATGCACTCTTCAGAATGTTTTGAAATCCCTCATCTGATCGGTAAGACTGCAGGTATGACTTTGCTTTCTCCAGTTGTTCCATTGCTCCAGATATATCAAAATCAACACCTTGGAGTCTCTTGCTTACAACATTTATTTCAAACAGTAGGTCATGCCACAACATTTCACACTCTTGCTTACAACATTTATTTCAAACAGTAGGTCATGCCACAACACTAAGCCACACAGAAATGTGAAGTTATGTATATTCTGGTGATTCCATTTCCCTCTTCCACTGTTCTCCCACAAACAGTTCCGCATCTTCCTCCATAATAGCAACTATGGCATCATCTATCTTCCCAATTTGGTGTTTGATAGGCTTTATCGCCTCCACTCAACTTTCCCATCGTCTGGCACTCAGTGGTTTCAGGGTCAGAGAGGATGTTCCCAGGGCTGGCTCTAGGCACCAGCTAAGGAAGCTGGTGCCTGGGGTGGCAAATCAGAAGGAGCGGCACTTTGGCCATTCTTGGGGCAGCACTCCAGCGGTGGTTTTTTTTTTTCCCTTTCTCGGTGGCACTTCGGCGGCAGCTTTGTCATTTTTTATTCTTTGGTGGCCGCATTTTTTTTTTTTTTTTTTTTTGCTTCGCTGCTTGGGGTGGCAAAAAAGGTAGAGCCGGCCCTGGATGTTCCCAGATGTTGCTTCAAAATTTGCCATCAACGAGCTGATGCAAAGAAAACTACATAGATGCTTTGAATTACATTAAAAAATTCAGCAGCCTCACTAGAAGCTGATGCTGCATCACTGACCACCAAGTTCAGTGAATGAGAACTGAATGGGACAAAAAAAGCTTGAGGGCTTAACTCTCGGATCCATGTCTGCACTCCTCTGTTCTTTCCTCTCATGTTGGCACCATTATCATAGCCCTGACCTCTCATGTCAGCTATCGCAATTCCCATATCTTCCAGCTTTTTAAGAAGCACATTTGTGATACCAGCTCCTGTAGTATCATCAATGTCAATACATTCTAGAAAATGCTCTCTGCCCATCACCGTTGCAGGGACATTTTCACTAGGTTCTGTTGTTGTTACAAAATGCACCATTAAAGTCATTTTGTTCCGTATGGCTGATGTCAGGTGTGCAGTCCAGAATAACAGAGTAATATCTTGCTGACTTCAGATCTGCCACAATCTTCTGTTTGACTTTTGTTGCCAGTAACTGTATGATCTCATTTTGAATTGTTTTTCCAAGGTAGTGGTGTGTGTACATTTCTTGGGTGGTGACTCTTCTTAGATGCTCCTGGAGTACAGCATCAAACTCAGCCATCAGCTCCACAATTTTAAGGAAGTTTCCATTGTTTGGCAGATACAGCTGATCTGAAGTGCCACGCAGTGCTAGGTTTTGGGTAGCAAGCATTCTCACAATGGCAATGAGCCTTTTCAGAACATTTTGCCAGTAAAGAGACTCTGATGCAATCTTCTCTTGATGCTGATTATCTATGGTGGCCTTTAACCTCCATCTCATCTCAAGCTCTTTCCACCTATGGAACGATCTCTGGTGATTTGCTGCCTTCTCATGGCATGCCAGATTTCTAGCCAGATTTTTCCAGTCCTTTGTTCCTGTAGAACCCACTGTGGCTGGAACATTAGACTGGAAGAGTTTGCAACAAAAACAGTATGCAGCATTCTGGGTTTTTGAGTATGTAAGCCATGGCCTCTCCACTTTGTCACCATTGGGGATTTCAAGCCAGTAATGTGTTGGATGGAAACTTCTATTTTCATTGTCTTTGGGGAACATGAAGTTTTTCACTTGCTGTGGCCCATGCAGTACAAGGAAGTCCCTCCGGCTACTGCTCAAGTGGGTCCACAGTCCTGGATCATCTAGACTTAAGGAACTAAACTCAGCAGCAGCTGTTTCTTTCGCCTTCACCACACTCTTCTCTGATCTACATTTTTCTTCAGGAATGTGCATGGTTACATCCATTTGAGATGGAGATATGGATGCTGCAGTAGCTGCCAGGTCACCTGCACTCTGACTAACTGGAAGATCAGGCATCTCCTCACCACGCACATCCTCACTGGGGCTGGAAGGCTCACTGTGAACATTTGTGTCTACGTATCTCAGGAGAGCTCCTTCCTGCTTAGACAGAAAAGCTTCCTTTGCTTTCTTTCTTTTTCTGAATGCTGCCCCAGAGCGGCATTTTTTTCTTTCACTCATGACTGCTGTTCTGTGCCAGCTAGAGTGGCTCTCAACACTCAGTTGAAGGGGACAAATAAGCAGGGTGGTAAGAGGGCCTGAGTGAGGGAAGATATCAGCGTTGTAAGGGCCTAACTGGCTCCTACTACTACAGTTGACTGCCTGCTCTCCTCAAGTGGGTTCAGGGAAGCAGCAGGAAACAGGAAGCTCCCTGAGAAGCTGGTGTTAATCAGTCCAGGCTCCTGGGGGTGCTAGAGAGGTACATAAGAGGCTTCTCCTCCTCTCTCTCCCTGCAGCTGCTGCTGCTTTCTGTTATTCCCTCTCACCTTTTCTCCTGCCTGCCTGTTAGGTCTCTTGTGCCCTCCTTCCTCCAGCACAGCACTCCACCATCTCTGTGCATCTCGAGCAGAGAGAATACATATGCACCAGCAGCAGCCACAATTTTCAACACTCTGGGTCCTAGTGGCACCCCCCTACAGTCTGGGACCTGAAGCAGCCGCCTCAGTTAGCCTCATGGTAAGGCCAGCCCTGGTTGGCAGCCTTGGACAAGCTCAGGCTTGTCATAAGGTGCCCATTCACAGTGAAGAATTAGGGTACGTCTACACTGGCAGAGTTACATCGCCGGCAGTCACACCGCTGCTCAGACAGCACTGAAGGGAAACCTCTGTTGTGTGTTCACGCTGTCAGCTGCCTGTGCAACAGCGTGATATTTTGAGCGGTGCACTCTGGGCAGCTATTCCACAGAGCATCTCTTCCTCTTCTGCCGCTAAGAGTAATGGGAAGGCGGACGGGGTCGCGGGGCATCCTGGGTCCAATCCCCATGCCCTATGATGCATTGCTTCACATCCCAGCAATCCCTGTGCGTCCTTTCGTGTTTGGTGTCGTCTTTCAACGGTTTGTGTACTGCGTGATCTGCCTCTTTGGACTGCAGAAATGGATCCTGCACTGTTGACCAATATGCTGCTGTCTCTGACTAACGCATCACGAGTGGCAGTGGCATTATTCCTTAAACTACAAAGGCAAGAGGAGTTGGACAATCTCACCACACATAGTCGTTACGATATGAGATTGCTTCTGGCATTCACGGAGGTGCTGACCACAGTGGAATGCCGCTTTTGGGCTCAGGAAAGAAGCACTGAGTGGTGGGATCACATCGCCATGCATGGGATGACTAGCAGGGGCTGCAGAACTTTCGCATGAGGAAAGCCACATTCATGGGACTGTGTGATGAGCTCGCCCCAGCCCTGCAGTACAAGAATCCGAAAATGAGAGCTGTCCTGCCATTGGAGAAGCACATGGCAATTGTACCATGGAAGCTGGCTACTCCAGACTGCTACCGCTCGGCCGCTAGGAGTGGGAAAGTTGACTGTTGGACGTGTGTTGACGGAAGTGTGCAGGGCCATTAATCACATCCTGCTCCAAGAGACCATGACTCTGGGCAACGTGCATGACATTGTGGATGGCTTGCTTTGCACAAATGGGCTTCCTTAAGTGCAGAGGGGTGATAGATGGCACACATATTCCACTTCTGGCACCAGAGCACCTAGTCACCAAGTACATTAATCGGAAGGGCTATTTCTCTATGGTTCTCTAGGCACTTGTGGATCACCATGGGCGTTTCCCGGACATTAACGCAGGCTGGTCTGGAAAGGTGCATGACTCATGCATCTTCCGGAACACTGGCCTGTTCAGGAAACTGCCAGCAGGGACTTTCTTCCTGGCACAGAAGATCATCATAGGGGAAGTCAAAATACTCATTTGATCCTGGGAGACCCTGCCTACCCCTTAATGCTGGGACTTATGAAGCCATACATGGGGAACCTTGACAGCAGCAAGGAATGGTTCAACAGGCTGAGCAAGTGCAGCAGGACTGTTGAGTGTGCTTTTGGCCATTTAAAGGCCCGCTGCCTCTGCCTATATGGGCGGCTGGATCTGGCTCCTGGCTGATGACAATATTCCTATACTTATAGCCACGTGCTATGCACTCAATAATATTTGTGAAAGGAAGGGTGAAAGCTTCACTCAGGGCTGGACTGCTGAGGCTTAGTGTCTGGAGGCTGAATTTGAACAGCCAGAGAGCAGGGCTATTAGAGGGGCACAGCACGGGACCATAAGGATCAGGGATGCCTTGAGGCAGCAATTTGAAGCTGAAAGCCACTAATATTTGTTGCTATGCATGGGAGTGCAGTGCTTGTAATGCTAGGAGGTGATTGTGATTGGTGCAGATGATGCACTATGAAGGTTTCAGAAAATTGCTTGTTGCTTTGCAGGGTTCGGTTTGCTTTCAATTAATGGAATAAAGCAGCTTTCAAACCAAAACAATTCTTTTATTAAAAAACAACAACCGGAGGAGAGAGACAAACAAAAAAACCACATCAGCACTGGGGGGGATGGAGGAAAGGAGGGTCTCAGGAGGAGGTGGGGTCTTGGGACAGTTAAAGATTTGTGTATGTCCAGGGATCATATGCAAAGAGATGTCCAGGGATCCTCTGGAGTACAATGCAGCGGGTACTGTACTTCAGCAGGGCTAAACTGCAGAGGGATGGGCGTTGAGTGCAGAGGGTACTGGGAGTCCGCAGTGCTGGACTATGAGGGGGGAGGAGTGGAATGCAGCAGGTAGAGACTGGAGCCAGGAGGTTGATAAAAGTGTGTTGGTGGTGTCTGCGGGGCGCATGGGAAAGAGTTTTGCGACAGCAGCTGCAGGGGAGGATGGGTGCAGAGCTGCTCAGTTTGCAGCTCTAGTAGCGCCTGGATCATGTCTGCTTGGCGCTCCATAGCATTGAAGAGCCACTCCCTGGCTTCGTTCTGGCAACCCGCGTTCTCCTTTCAGGCCCTCTTCTCGCTGTCCCGCCACTCCTTCAATTCTAGTTTTTCAGCCGCAGAGTGCATCATGACATCACGCAGAAAGCCCTCTTTAGTTCTTCATGGCTGCTTTCTAATTCTGCGCAGCCTTTCAGCCGGCGATAACAAAGAGGGAGGCTGGACTCCCAAGGTCATATCTGTGAAGCCAAAATGCAACGTTTTACAGAGGCAGTACTGATTGCAACACACAGACCACACTGATTCAGTGATTTAAAACACAGCCACTATTCACATGCCTGTCACTAACTGGCTGACCCCAGGCAAGCACACATGAGCCACAAGAGCCCCAAAGTGGGCAGTAACCGCAGGGGCTGGGGAAATCATTGTTCCAGGACCGTACTGTACACTGGGCACATGGCTCTTGAGGAGAGCCAGCACTGGGGGCGGGGGAGATAGTGCCTTATAATCATTATTGTCCCCACATTTTCCGCAGGGTGTGTGCATTATGGAATATCTCTCGCTGCTGAGGGTGAGCATGGAATCAAGAGAGGGTCTTCTCCAGGACTGTGGCTTCTGCCCTGGCCCTCATGCGGCTCACCTGTGTGCAGCAATGCTCTCCCCCCACCCCCACCCTCTGACAGCAGAGTGGCCTGGGAAAGTTACCGTTAATGGGGTAAGAAACAAAGCAGGTCTGCCAAAGAACCTGCTGCAGCAGATTGCCCAGTATCTCCATGAAATTTTCGTGGAGATCTCTGAGGCAGATTCCCATTAAGTGAGGGAGTCAATCAACACCCCGTTCTGCCACTCAGACTAGGCATATGGTGGTACGCACATCATACAGACACAAGCCTGCTTTCTGCAACCCTCCTGCTCCCAACAAATCGCTTCAGCAATTCCCAAAATCAAAGCCACTTACCAGGGGCCTTCTCTCCTGTTTGCGCTTTGCCAAACTCGAACAGCTATGACTGGCTAGCCTCCTCAGGTGTGGAAAAGAGCTCCTGGCTGCATGCATCTCTGACCTCCGAGTTGTCCTCTGCCTCTGGGTCCCCCTCCCCCTCCTCATCCAAGATTTCCTCCTCCTGGCTCGGTCCACTCTTGTTTGGCACATGAGCCATCGAAGTATCCACAGTGGGCTTCACAGTGGAGGTGGGGTCGCCACCGAGTATCACGTCCAACTCTTTGTAGAACCGGCAGCTCATGGGCACAGCACTGGAGCAATGGTTTGCCTCCTATGCCTTGTGGTAGGCGTTCCGCATCTCCTTCACTCTGACCCTGCACTGCAGTGTGTTCCAGTCATGGCCCCTTTCTGTCATGCATTGTGAAATCTGTCCTTAGGTATCAAATTCCTATGGCTGACGCACAGCTGGGACTGCACAGCCTCCTCTCCCCAAATGCTGAGGAGGTCCAGCAGCTCAGCATTGCTCCAAGCGGGGGATCACCTGGTGCTCGGAGCAGGCATGGCCACCTGGAAAGATGTGCTGAGACCACTGCATGCATCACTAAGCAATCAGGAAGGGGACTTTCAAAATTCTAAAGAAATTTAAGGGGTGGGGCTCACAGTTGGTCACCTGAGGGCAGGGTTCAAACAGATGACCAGAGAGGTGAGAACAAACATTGTGGGACACCTACCAGAGGCCAATTGCAGTGCTGTAATAGACCAGAATGTCTACACTGGCACCTGGCACAGAAAGCTCTACGCCTCTCGTCGGGGTGGCTTTTTTTTTTTTTACAGCGCTGCAAGTCAGTTTCTGCGCACTGAGTGGCTTGGCAGTGTGTACACCCCGGGAGTTACACCACAGAAAGCTGCTTTACTGCGCAGAAACTTGCCCATGTAGACAAGGCCTGAGTCTCACGCCAAAAAGAACAGTTGTTTTTTCTCCATGCAGAATCCCTTTCCACTTCCCTGAAAGGAGTAGCAGAAACACGCTCCATTTGTACAGATGGATCCTTAGCCCCTTTCTGAGCTCTGACGACCAGCAAAGAACCTATTACAAATACATATTGTGACAGGATCAGACCAGATCGCTACAGGAGAGTGACAGAAGGCAGATATGTTAGCCCCAGGTTAAGTAGGTCCCTTTTCCCTGGGTAAGATAACAGGGAAGGTTCCAGAACAATCAGGAACTTTCTGGAAACAATTAAGGCAGACAGGCTGATTAGAACCCCTGCAGCCAATCAAGAAGCTGCCAGAATCAATTAAGACAGGCAGGCTCATCCGGGCACCTGGGTTTAAAAGGAGCTCACGGCAGTTTGTGGTGTGCGTGTGAGGAGCTGGGAGCAAGAGGTACAAGGCGGCGTACTACGGGAAGACTGAGAAGTACAAGCATTATCAGATATCAGGTGGAAGGTCCTGTGGTGAGAATAAAGAAGGTGTTGGGAGGAGGCCATGGGGAAGTAGCCCAGGGAGTTGTAGCTGTCACCCAGCTGTTACAGGAGCCACTGTAGACAGCTGCAGTCCACAGGGCCCTGGGCTGGAACGGGGAGTAGAAGGTGGGCCTGGGTTCCCCCCATCCCTCCATTCTCCCTACTTGATACTGGAGGAGTTGACGTGGACCGTGGGTTCTGCCAGAGGGGAAGGTCTCTGGCCTGTTTCCCTGATTCACTAGGTGGATCAGCAGAGACTGCAGGGATTGTTCTTCCTTTTCCCCATGCTGGCCAGCGATGAGGATAACTGAATGAATGGCAGATTTGAGCCACGAAAGTGGCCAAACTGAGGGCTGCCGTAAACCTCTGAGGCGAGCAAATCCGCCAGTAAGTGCAGGACCCACCAAGGCAGAGGAGGAACTTTGTCACAATACTTAAATTTAAATAAATACCCACCCAGGATAAACACACCCAACAGCTCCTGTGTTAACTGACATGGAAATCAATCATATTCTTATATTGATGTTTAAACAATTTGATTCTGAGAGGTCAACAGAGCTACAGCGGACCAGGTTGTGTGTTTACACATCTGAGCTTGTGATCTGTTATGGCTCAGATTTCCATCATGCTGAGACTAGGTTAACAGTACCAATTTTAAGACAGAGATTAAAGTGGTATCTAAACAGCTTCTAGGCTTTGCTGTAGGCAGGTTTTTTTTGTTTGTTTGTTTTTTAATGTTAATATTTTTCATGTGTTTCAAAGCGATTTGCACTCGGGCTGGGCCAGGTGAGCCATTTTGAGATCTATGGGCCAGAGCCTCAGACAGTGTATATTGACATCTCTCCACTGAAGTTGATGGCACTATGCTGATTTACACCAATTGAGGGTCTGGCCTTAAACAGGGATGATAGGGCTCTTTGCTCTGGCTCTTCACGTTTTAAAAGGTGGGTTCCTAAAATTAGGTATCTACATAAACAGCCGGATTTTTTTTTTTTAGAGGAGCTGAGCACCTACAGCTCCCACTGACTTCACTGGGGATGGGGAGTTCTGGTCTGATTCCTAACATATTTGCACTTCCCCTGGGGTTACAAGTTTCTTTTCAGTTGTCGATTGAGACTGGCATTATCCCTGCTCTGGGAGAGAGTTCTATTATACATTTGCTCCTCCTGGGTCTCTAGGCATCTGTACTCTGTTTGCCTTGTCAGACCAAAAATAAGGGGTACAGATATGTTGGGGGTGGGGTGGGGGATGTTTTACCCCTCAGCTCTTCAAGTCCTTCAGCAAACAATCAAGCCCAAATGATATTTTCCTCAGTAAGTAAAAGACCCTTCCCTTCCCACCCTGGATTTCAGTAGTAGTCCTCTGTCCTCAGAGTCCTTGGTACAAGAAGCTACCTGCAGTTGATGCAGCTAACAGTGCCAAATGACCCTGCCCCGTTCATTTTTCCTGGAGACAGAGCAATTGCCTGCTGGGGCTTCCCATTTACCTTGTTTGCATGCCGCAGCTCTGGAATGAGCTTTGAAATTCATTTACAGTCCACTTCACAAACTGCTATTACCCTGGTGTGCATAAAAACAAACTAAGCTACTTGCTGGAGTTTGAAGGCCCCTTGGCAACTATTAAACCTCATACATAGGTAAAGTAAAAGTGATACCTTTGCATGGTCCCATTATCCCGGACTTGCTACATATTTGGGAGGGGTCAGGGATATTAAACAGAGGAAAGATGGTCCAGAGGGCAGGACACCAACCTAGGATTTGGGAGCATCAGCTTCAAGTCTGCTCTGCCACAGACTTCCTGTATGACCTTAGGCAAGTCTCTCAGGCCCAGATTCACAGAGTTATTTAGACTCTTAACTTCCACTGATTTCAAAGGACTTCAAGATCCTAAATACCTTTGTGGATCTGGGCCTTACCCTCTCTGTGCCTCAATTCCCCATCTGTAAAAATGGGGTCAGTAGCACCGCCCTACCTCACAGAGGTGTAGTGAAGATCAATATAGTGAAAACTGTGAGGCATTCAGACTGTAATAGGGGCCATATGAGTACCCACATTAGAGCTGGAAGCATACTTGGCATTAGGCCATAGGGACAGAGGAGCATAGATAGAGCACTGAGCTACAGGAAGAGGCAGCAAGAGTGTATATCTGACTGCTGCCTCCAGGGGTGGCATCATCAGCTTCACATGGGAGGAAGGTGGACTAACAAGCAAAATTAAAATGCATCTGGGGCATGGGGAGAAGGGGAACTTGGAGGGTGATTCCATCCCAGGGAGACCATGAAGTGTTTGTGGGGGTGGGGCATCTGGGTCTTGCTTAGCCCTAGCTTCACAGGAAGCCTCTTATTGGTGCCAGAAATTGCCATAGACTCACCTCCTCATCCACAATCTCTACACTGTCTGCTGCATCTGCCATGCGGGAGCCACAATCAGTAGCAGACTTCAGCTTAGTCCTGGTCCAACACATTGGATGTGTAGGTATGCCTGAGAGCATGTTCAAACTCAGACCAGGGGCCTTTGAGAGCTGCACCTTTAGCTCCAAAGGGTCCTGATGAGCCAGACAGCTGAGGTGAATGTCTCTCTCAGAACTAAGAGAACTAAGTCACCACACCCATGCATGCAGGGAGGAAATTATATTTGCTGTTGTCTGCAGAACCCCCTCCAAGCTGGAAACAATTCATTGGGCAGGGTAGAGATGAGCAGCATGTTAGCACCAGGCCCAAACTCAGCCACCTTGTCTGGAAATGGGAGGTTTTCTTCATCCTTGAGGGACCATTTAATCCTTATTAGTTTCTCTTCATAGAGGCTGTTCATTCAGAGTGGGTGTTTTCAGATGTAGTCACCCTTCCTGAGGTCCCTTCCAATCCTGATATTCTATGATTCCAGAGAAGCCAGTGGGTAATGCTAAAATCTGCTGCCCTTTAGCAGAAAGGCTCGAGGCACTTAATTTAGAAGGCACTGTCTCAAAAGCCTTGATTCATCTGATACTGGAACACTCAGCATACGCTTCATTGTGCTACAGCCCTTCATTTAAAAACAAACAAACAAACAAAAAAAAAAACATTTCCCAGCCCTTGGGAAAATGGCCACCAGAAGGAACAGCTGCTGAGGAATCAGTGTGTTTGGAAATAAACCGTTCCCCTAACTCTGAATGAAATTATTTCCAGTAAGGAGCATGTTTGCAGCACTCATGCTGTTTGTAGCTGTGGAGGGGAGCACACCTCTGCTCCCACAGCATACACACACATACAAGCCAAGACATGGAAGAGTGGTCAGTTTCTTCCTTTATCCTCAATAAATACCCCTATATCCAAAGTTCAGATCCAATCTTTTAAAAATATTAGCTACAAGGACAAAGCAAGCACTGAACATCAGGGCTTTAAAAGAGAAGAGTAAGAAGGAAAGTTTTTACTGCAAACAAACAATTTTTACCTGTGCTCAGTAGACAAGCCATCAAAGCTGTGGCCACAACCGGTCCCTGGCTGGGTTAGACATGTGCAGACAAGGCATCAGAGAAGAATGCTGAGGTTCTACAGATCCAGCCATAGCCCCACTTACCTTGGCAGGTGCTGCAGTTATACTGTGCAATCTATGGGGCACTATACACAATGTAAGGGGGGCACCAGTTGAATAGCTTTGTAAGGGATTCAGAATGTCCTCACTCTGACCCTATCTGAAGGTATTTGAATCCATGTTGAGCAGCTGAAGGATTTATGAATGGCTGAGAATAAAAAAAGGGAGGGACTACATTCACATAGGTTAACATTGTATCAGAGTAGCTTGACTCTCAGGGCCAGCCAGCCCTGTTCAATGATCAGACTCAACTGGGAAGGGGTCAGGTGATCTTTACATAGGGCTGGGAAAATGCAGCTGAAAGGAGCTGTAAGTAGGAGAGGGGCTTCTGTAGTAGATCCTGAAGTAGAGGGTTTGAAGTGGGGGGGTGTCCTTTTAGCATGGAGGAAGGCAAGGGGAAAAGGCTCTAGGCACTGTATAGCCTTGGGAAGGCAGAGAAGCATGCTTGATTTGATATTTTTGCCTAAGTTTTATATTGAAGGCTTAACCTGTATCCTGAGTCTTTAAGCATGGCAGAGACTCCTTCCTGAGTTAGGGAAACAGGCCAGTGGATTATAAAAACCCTTAGCAAAATTCTCCCTGGTTTCCATTAGTGAAAGATCCCTCTCCTCCCCTTCCCCACATCCAGGGGGAGTCTAAATCTTCTGAGTTGAGGCACTGAAGCAAATATTGGTTTGAGACTTATTTCCTGGTGATCTTTCATTGCACTGTGTGACTATGGCACTGGTGGAAATGATGATACAACTAATATCCCACACTGGACTGCACCACCATGCATGAGAGATTTTAATCTCCATAGGCCACACTTACCTTTCACCTACTCTAGGTTCTAAGCTACCTTCTCCTGACTTCTAAACCAGCCTCTGCAGCCCTGCTTCCCCAGTGCTGTGGAAGTGAAACTGAGAAACACAGCAACAGTGATGAAAAGTGACCAAGTGCAGATTCAGTGTTAAATGAGGACCTAGATTCCACTTGCCATCTCAGAAATCAAGAGCCTTGTGAGCCATGTAGGTCAGGAGAGTTGGTAATCAGATACAGAGATCGTTAGTCGAAATTCTGCCTGTTCCACTGGTGGCCAAAAGTCTGACAGCTTGACATGAGCTGGTGGTTTCAGACAGAACAATTCACGAAGGGTTGGTGCCAAAAATGTCCACCACAACTGGCTTTTGATGAGGGCTTTTATGGTCAGCCATAGCCAGACAGGTGTATTGGCTGTGGTTTGCATGGGAGGAGCTTGCATCACTTCTGCCTGTGCTGTACTTGTAAGCAGGGTTAAACCAAGAAAGACTTCAGGCTCCTGGGCTGTTTTCTGGGCTCTCTCACTGCCCCTAATTTTTTTTTTAAAACAGAGTGCAACACCTCTGTCCAAGAGGCCAGCAGCCGCACCACTGCCTTTCACAGCACATGGGGTCAGTCAGTGTGACTGATGTAGGATGTGCTCAGTTCTGTATGCCAAAGGGGTAATGAAACAGGAAACTCCCCGTGTTCTTTGTTCATTGTGGCTTCTGCAAGATGTGCCCAGATGGCCACAGCTTGAACACCTGTGTACAGATGATTCTGTTTCAAACCCTCAGACCACTAGCTGGGAGCAGGGATGGAGGTAACAGGTGAATCAGCTCTTTCAAAGAAAGCAACATTTCCAGAGGGTGATTGTAGAACCTGGCTGTGGGAATCAATATGGATTAAACACATCTGTTTATTAGATGTCACAGACTGCTAGTGTTAATCCACTTGGTGGAATGTATATCAATCCTGAACTGATGATGCTTGCTCAATTATTATCAGCTCTTTGTGAGCTGTGATATCTTTTGAGACCATCCCAGCTGGTTTCTGGCTTAATATATATATATATATATATATATAGGTGGACAAATCCTGGATCTTATTTGGGGATTGGGTTGGGACATTAGGGGTGTGAGGATCACCCTGTTGATGTGATCTGTGACCCACAGCTCCTTCAGTGACATCCCCTTTATGCCTCTACTGCCTTTTGTGACAGACGGGAGACAGGATTCAGCTGCGATGAATCTGAAAAGGGATTTGTTATTGAGACTACTGGGCATAGCAGGATACTGTCACTCTCCTTGGTTCACTCACTTGCTGACTAACTGATCACAACCCATGCTGCTTAATGTCACCAACCAGGGTTTCCCAAAGTCCTGGCTTGGAACAAGCAGACATGGAAGGGGGATGCGGAGTATGCCACAGCACCCAGAAGGGCAATGAAGCTATTTATTGTAAACCAAAGAAGACCGGTGAGTGCACTTCTTGGGGTCTCTAAGAGATAGCAATACACCTTTTGATGACTCTAAGGTCATCTTTTGTCCTCGACTATCAATATGGTATCTCCTAAAGATTCTCTTACTCTGCCACCCACAGTATACTGGGACAGGGGAAGTGACTTTGGCAGTCATCCCATTCCCAGTCTGAGTAAATATAGCACAGGGGAGGTTGGGTTTTAAATTAATTTCAATGGCTTTAGATGAGTAAAAGAATCATTGAAAAACAAATGACCAAGCAAATTCTGTAACCTGTCAAGGCAAATAATGTACATTAAGATAAATACCTCACTGCAAAATCCTGAAAAGGCATCGAGTAACAAAAATATATTAGACAGAAAGGCTAACAGTACTAGAGGATTTCCTTTCAGCATATGAGACTTACAACATATAATACAGAACTAAACCCAAATGGAATTTTTAATCAGGTAAATTTGAGTTAAACTAGACATGGTTATTCAATACAAAATCCCTTTAAGATTAAAATTGAATCACATTAATAAAATGCTAAATGAATACAAAGATAATACTCTTCAGTTCAGAGAGATTTAATATAAAAAAAATAAATCAATGAGCTAAATCAGAACTCTTTTTTTTTAATTGATTGGATTATCCAGTAGAAAAATCCACAGAATTAGGGGTTAGTGACATGATAATAAACAGAGCGAGCTTTGTCACGTCAATGCTGTGGCAAAGGCTTGATCCTGATAATCACTGAACTCAATGAGAGTTTTGCCATTGGCTTTAACAAGCACCAGTTTAGGACCTAAGAAAATGTTCTCTACCTCTGCTGTAGTATGGGTGAAGCCTCAACTAATGGGGCTCTTCTGGGTGGCCAGTAACCTGAGAAATCCAGGCTGTGTCCTCTAAGAAACAATCAACTGTGATGAATTTTCCATCTACATGAGGGATAAAATTCTATTGGATTTGGACTGGATTGGCTGGTTTCATTGTGCAGGATTAAGTGAGGCAGGAGCCAAGGTAACACCTTATTGCCCCCTTAGTTTCTTTCTACCACCTGTTGCTCTGAGACATTTTTTCCAGGCCGTTCTGGATGTCCATGTGATTGTAATAGTCACAATCTTTAAGTCAAATGATTTTCAGATCATTGCAAGTCATTCTGAATAACAAACAAATTCAGTCATTTTAAGATGGTACTCAGAAAAACTGCAAGCTGAACAATGAAGTGAAATTTATCTAGCAGTTGTTTATTGCTTATTTCCTCACCTCTAATTTGCATGTAGTGGACTGTGGTAGCAGCCAGAGCAAAACAAGTGCCTTAAGTCAAGGGCAGCATAGATAATCATCAGCTCTCTCTCATTCAAGTGTTTAATTAGTTGCCTCGCTAATCCCAAGCATTTCAGGTATACGTTCTACCTGGTAGTGTCCTTCATTGAGGCAGCCACTCCTGTACAGCCGAAGCTTATAGACAGGATAATTGACTCTTTGAAGCCAAGATTTCATATCACACAGAATCAAGTTGACTATGGCTTTAGTAGCTCGCATGAGTCCTCTGTTAGGAAGATATAGCATACAATACTGCAACACATCGACAGAATGAATCCGAAATTATGACCCATTGACACACATGCTTGTACTGCACCTAGCACTATAGGGGCATGGTCTATGATGACTAGGGCTCCTGGGGGCTACAGGAATACCAATAAATAACTATATAAACAACAATAATAATACAAGCTTACTAATAGCTTGGTAGCTCTGGTGGCCAATGGATATTCTACACCCCTTTCCATCCTCACATAGCTGGCAAAGTAGAAAGATGGCTAAGTATCTAGGTCCACACATGGTGAGGCTATTAGGGCACAGAGAAAGGGGTCTGCCATGTGCACTAGCTGGCCTCATCTTTCTATTTGAAGCACTGAGAAGTTGCTTATGTATTTATTAGTGGGTGGGTGTAATTTTAGGCTTTAAAAAGCAAAACTAAAGGGAATAATACATAATGCCATTGGAGATATGTTTATATATACACCCCCCCACACAACTTATCAGTTATTTATATCATATTTCAATTATTTTTCAGGTGTTGGTGAATTTTAATGCTCAAAACAGGTTAGATATGGAAAGTGTGGAAGAGCTGTATAAGTGTTCCCCAGACAGCTCTGCCAATATACTTCAATCCCAGTATCTGGCACTATCTACTATTCCAGTCCTCCCTCCACAACTTAGCCAGTACACTTCAACCCAGCAGGCATAGAAGAGCACAGGATATTGCTTTTATGTAGGTCCTACATAAATTTCTTAGCCAAAGAGCAGTGGATTTCTTTCTTTCTTCTGTTTAGACAGACACCATAATCTGCAACTTTAACCTGGGTCAAATGTTGGGCTTTTACAGAGCATGTGTCATGTGTCATCCAGTTATTGCCTCACGTCCCTCCTGACAGTCTTGATCATCTGCTAATTAAAGTGAATGGCCTCTCCTCTGCGCTCTGTCTCAGAGCTTCCATTTTGCAGGCACCAACTTTTCCCTATTTGTGGTGCAGTCATTTATTATGCTTCTACAGCAAAACGGTGACTGAATTCGGGGGGAGACCCAATCATCTTCCTGTGAGATGAAAATTTCCCACACTGAAGAGGGCATGTGATGACACTGCTCTACATAACATTATATATCGAGAACTTTATACTCTCTGAAACCCACCTAAAGGAAGCTTCTCCAGGCAGGTGAGAGTTAGACGATATCTCCAATCTGTCCCTGGAAGTAATTATCTCATTCCTTTGCCCATCCTCTTTTACCATTACCAAACTTTCTGAAGTGCGCTCAGTGAGACTTTGGATTTGCATATCTCGGCAGGAGCCCCACTAGCAGACTCCATGACGGATCAGAAAGTAGTTCCTCCTCCAGGATCTAGGAAAGTCTGCAAAATCAGTTGTGTTGGCAACAGAGCAATCCTCTGAAGATGGGAGGTTAGCAATGAGTTGAGCAGCCAACTTTCGACCAGTTAGCCGTGATGCTAGCCCTTAATCTCTGGCCAAAGGCTGGATATCTAAGGATCTAACAGTCAGAATTACAGTGAGGCTCATAGTCTACACTTCAGGGACTTATTGCATGCCCAAGAATGCAAAATGATGCAGGAATGTAAATTTTGCAATGCAGCAGTTTGATGGTTAGTGCTGAAGTGCACAGATGAGGCGGTAAAGAATTTGGTCATTGGTTAAAATGCAAGAATGTATTCTTAGTTTTAGAATGAACATAAAGAAAGTAAGAAAGAAACTCTCCTCTCAGCTCTGTGATGTTCAGTGAGATACTCTGAGAATTGATACTAGCCCTACAGATCAGTCTCACAAAATTATACCTGTTCTCTCACCCTACAGAAATAGGTTTTTGAAAGGAAGATGGGTAAAATATCATTATTTTTAAAATTCTCACCATGACACTCACTACATAGCAAGGGAGTCAGAGTATTAGAGCAAGCTGGGATGTGTACATAACACAGGATAGGGATTCATTGGGAGATGAAAAAAGTGCATTTTGGAGAGAGGTCTGAAGGAGGTGGGCAAAGAGCGAGAAGGTCTTGAAGCACAAGCCCAGACTTGTTAAGGATAAGGAAACTTTAAGGATCTTGTTGTGTAACCCATAGTATTTTCTCAGCTGAGGTTCGATTGTCCCCTGATTTGCATAGTCACTTTCAGGCAGTGCAAAGCAGGTGTAAAACCATACCAACTTGCTTGCGTGGCTTTTTACACTAACTTTGCACTGGTGTAAATGATGACACAGGATGCCAGGCAGGGGAGAATCAGGCCCGACACTGATTCACTAGATAGCAAATGAGGAAACAACTTCAGCACTCTGGGCCAGATGCTTAGCTGTCATAGATCCATCGTCAGTGGGGATCTGTTGATTTACATAAGCTGAGGATCTGATCCTCTTTAAAAAACTGGACCTTTCTGACTAGCTGTAACATGCTATGTATCCAGTCTGATTTTCCTAACTTTTGAATGTTGATTTCCTTCCATAACTGTGGTGATAAAGTGCTGCCCTGATGTTTCAGGATGATTGTTACAGTCATTGAGCAGTCCAAAGCACTTAGAATTCATGTCTTATTGCTTCCTCCCCGATCACGGTATTGCATAATTGTTCAGAACTGCATAGCTTTCCCACTAAGTGTAATAGCACTAATCAGAAAGGCACTGCCTCTCACGTAGCATCACCAAGAGGTGCTATAGCCACTTGGGAATGCTCCTCCAATTGGGTCGTCCCATGTAAATACAGTGTAAACAATGCAAACAAATTGGAGTGAACTAGACAGTAATATACATAGAGGAATTTTATTTTTTTCAATGGCTTATGCATTACATACTATTCAGCACCGTACTTCTGCTATGCTGAATCAGATTGAGACCAGGTCTCCGGGCCTGTGCTCCAAAGTGGCATGGAAATCACTACCCAGAATGGTCATTGAAATTATGAACTCACAAACCACGGAAGTCAATCAATGAGCAGCAACTGAAACTTCAGAGAAGGAGAAAAACAAGGATTGGTTCCAACCAAGAGACCTCCTGTTCTCCAGAGAAGCACTACATTGCTGTGGTGTTTGAAAATATGATTTACTTTGACCAGAGAAGCATTGCTGAAACTATTGAGTAGTTATAAAATAATAGCTGCCAAGTGGCTAGTGACAGGTTAACTTACATGAAACCTCTTACACTTTGGTACCAACCAGTCATTAGCCAGAAGTGACCCAAATCATGGACATTTACATTTCCTAAATGTACTATGAGGTTTTAGAACAGGAGTACTTCTTGTTTCAGAGCGGCTGATTATTTTGGCTTGTGAATCAAATGTCCCATTTAGAACCCCCTTGCACATTTGCCATGAGTGAGTAAAACAGTGTTCTGGATTTTATTTTAAATTAAGATGAGATATACTCTTAAAGCACATTAGAATACATTAGGAAAACATAATACTCCAAGAGCGAAAGAAGGAAAAATGAAACTCGATTGCACATGTCACCATGCTACGGGTCTCATCTCACTCACAGAAATCTTCCACTGATCTTTTTCAGTGCCTTTTTATGGGGAAAGAGAAAAGGGTTTACTTGGTTTTTCGTTGGTTTGTTTGCCACTTAGGATGAATGCAAGGTCCCAACACTGCTTGGGCTACTGTCACAGAACTCAATCCTGCAAACACTGTTCACATGAAAAGTTTCACTGAGAACTAAATCACAGGAGTAAAGTTGCTTGGGGATGATTTTCTCAAAAGCACTCAGCAATGGCCTAACCCTTCTCCCATTGAAGTCAATGGAAGTTGTATCATTAACTTCAATGGGAGCAGAATTAGGCCAATCCTGAGCACTTTTGAAAAGCCAACCTATACCTGGGCCTTTGTGATGAACCAGTATTTATCTCAAATTGTGTCTCTCATGAGCTGTCAGGGTTCCCTCCCCACTCTGAACTCTGGGGTACAAATGTGGGGACCCGCATGAAAGACCCCCTAAGCTTATTTCTACCAGCTTAAGTTAAAACTTCCCCAAGACACAAGTCCCTTCTTATCCTTGGACGGTATTCACTGCCACCACCAAGTGAGTTAAACAAAGATTCAAGGAAAAGAACCACTTGGAGTTCCTATTCCCCAAAATATTCCCCCTAAGCCCCTTCACCCCCTTTCCTGGGGAGGCTTGAGAATAATATCCTCACCAATTGGTACAGGTGAGCACAGACAAAATCCCTGGGTTTTTAGGACACTAAACCCAATCAGATTCTTAAAAAAAACAGGACTTTATTATAAAGAAAAAAAAGTAAAAGAAGCACCTCTGTAAAATCAGGATGGAAGGTAATTTTTACAGGGTAATCAGATTCAAAACAGAGAGAATTCCCCTCTAGGCAAAACTTTAAAGTTACAAAAAACAGGGATAAACCTCCCTCTAAGCATAGGGAAAATTCACAAGCTAAAACAAAAGATACTCTAACGCATTTCCTTGCTATTACTTACTATTCCTGTAATTTTAGAGGTATCATTCAGTAGGAACTGGATTACTTGCTTGGTCTCTCTCTTTGTCTCCCGAGAGAACACACACAGAGCACAAAACCAAATCTTCCCGGCCCCCCATTTGAAAGTATCTTCTTTCCCCATTGGTCCTTCTGGCCAGGTGCCAAATAGGTTAATTGAACTGATTAACCCTTACAGGCAAGGGGATTCTGTACCTCTGGCCAAGAGGGATTTTATCTTACTGCATACATAAAGGTTGTTACCCTTCCCTTTATATTTATGGCACACGCGCTCTTAGAACATCTTATATTTGCTGCCAGTGCCCTCAGTAAAATATGAAGTGTCAAAGCCAACAGTTCTGTGCCTGCTGCTAACCTCTTTGGGTTTTCTAAATTTAAATTGTTTGGCTCTACCATTTCATCTAATTAGGGCTATTCCTGGCCAGTGCTCTAATGATTTTTAAAAGACAACGATGAGAAACTTTAGCATGGAGTTTGTCCAAGGGCAAAGAACACTTCAAGGAAGAGAAGGCTAATCAGACACCACGGCTGGAAAGCTGCTTGCTGTTATCATGCACAAAATCCTCTTTCTCAGAAATACTTTTTCTTTGTTCAAAGCAGGTTGTTTTTACAGTAGATACCTGTCACATAGCAACAGATCATTAATAAAATAATAATAATTATATTTATGTTAAACTCCCATGTTTTAGAAGCTTAGAATGGGAAAAACACTTCTTTTTAAAAATAATAATAAATAATGTCAACTTTTTTCTTTACATTAAAAAAAAATCTGTACATGATTACACAATGTAACAAAATACATTTCTGTTTTCCAGGCTAAGGCCGTCATCTTTGGGTTAGATCTTCATCTAAGGAGGTTACAGGCTCACGGTTTAGAACCTGTGTATTTCCCACTGCACGAAAATCAGACTCCCAGGGTTCCTTGATCTACAGTGTTGCCTGCATTTACATTTACATGCAAAGGAGGAAGCTGCCTACAAGGAATGTAGTAATATCTGCATGCAGGATATGAGATTATTGTAAAAGGACAGGTGCATAGGGCAACATTTGAAAGTTCTGAAGCTTTTTTTTTTTTAAGCCTCACAGCTGGAAACGGGGAGGGAAGAAAAAGCAAAACACCCAAGTAAGAGTTTGTCTTCCAATTGTAGCTAGAAAAGCTCTTTAGATGACATATATTTATCAACATGGCACTTAGTGAGCTATTACAGATTGATATTCCCTAAGGACTATGTCTCTTGATCAACCCTTCTTTCACAGGCGGGATGCCCAAAGTTTGCCCAAATAAGGACTACTGCATCTAACAGGTAGAAAATGGGGCAGATTGTGACTACTGTTTTCTGGCTAATATAGAGCAGCACTTGCTGGGACTTGCAGTCTCTGTGGGCCATGTCTCCATATCAAAGATTATATGTCTCTGTGGGCTGCATTTTAGATCCTCATGGGCTATTTTTGCTCATTGGCTCTTTTACCAGAGATCTTGGAGAGGACCCTCACTGGAAAGTATCTACAGGGAAACACTGTTTCTATTTGATATTGCACTGGACAGGGGGAATTGTCAGCTCACACTGACAGATCTCACCATTGAAGGTAACTGAGAAGGAAAAGAATTCCTCTTCTTTTCAGAAAGAAAACATAAGCACTACATCTCTCCTGACAGCACCATGTTAGGCGTAGGTGTGACCTTGAGCAGACACAGGAGGCATTTACTGCAGTTCAGCATTACCACTTCAAGTCAGACTTTGAAATCTTTAAGATCACAATATTGTTGCCACAAAACAAAGAGGAGGCATGCAGCAAAAAATGGCAGCTGGCGAAAAAGCATAAATCTCAGTGTGGGTATGTGTGTGCGAAGGCCTGTGTGTGTGCTTTTTGTATACAGGGATGGAAGTTTGCACACCTCTGAAAAGCACTGACATTAAGGCCCTGCTGCGTTAATAAAGTCCAGACATCCTCCTGAAGCAACAGAGAGGTCTCCTCAATAGTTCTGCACATTGCGTCCCCTCAGCCTCATCAGTCACCATATTCATGCTGTTCGCCATTCCTATCAAATCAATACAGGAGGCACCATGGAAATGCAGACATATGAGCTTGCGTTAGAATCCTGCTGCCCAAAATCATCTGGTGTGCAAGTGTGCGGTTCTCCTGCCAGGGTCTTCATTAGAAACAGGACTCCTGGGATTCTGGGTCATTGTGGATGGGAAGCTTCTCGTGTTCCTGATGATGCCCATTACGTAAAACTGTGTACCTAGGTGGGGGGAAAAGCAAAACAAATAGGAGTCACTAGAGCAAATTAAAAAGGACAGACTGAGCCTTTTCTTTTCTCAGGAGAGTCTGAGACCCAGGCAGGTGTGACTTCACAGTGCTCCCAATATCCCGTTTCCATACTCCACCTGCCAAGTAAAATGTAAATCCAAACCCTGTTCATGATGGCAGAAGATGTCTGTGATCCTAATGTTAACCCCAACCCCTGCAAAGTAGTAACCTGCTGGTTCATGTAGGTCTGAGCTATAACACGTACCCATAACAAACCAAGCTAATGAATTAGGAGACCCAGGATTCTGGGGTGGATGTTGGTGACTGAGTTGTCAACACAGAATTGAATCTGTTTAAAGCAAGTATTAAAAAATCACTTTGCTTTGGCTTGGAATGTATGTGTCCTTTAGAATGACACAGAGACCTACCCTCTGAGTCACGTGAACCATACACTAAAAACAATTGCTTGCTAGTAATCTCACTATGGATGTAGAAGCCCTCTACACCAACATTCCACACAAAGATGGACTACAAGCCGTCAAGAACACTATCCCCGATAATGTCACGGCTAACCTGGTGGCTGAACTTTGTGACTTTGTCCTTACCCATAACTATTTTACATTTGGGGACAATATATACCTTCAGATCAGTGGCACTGCTATGGGTACCCGCATGGCCCCACAGTATGCCAGCATTTTTATGGCTGACTTAGAACAATGCTTCCTCAGCTCTCGTCCCCTAACGCCCCTACTCTACTTGCACTATATTGATGACATCTTCATCATCTGGACCCATGGAAAAGAAGCCCTTGAGGAATTCCACCATGATTTCAACAATTTCCATTCCACCATCAACCTCAGCCTGGTCCAGTCCACACAAGAGATCCACTTCCTGGACACTACAGTGCTAATAAACGATGGTCACATAAACACCACCCTGTACCAGAAACCTACTGACCGCTATTCCTACCTACATGCCTCCAGCTTTCATCCTGACCACACCACACGATCCATCGTCTACAGCCAAGCTCTGCGATACAACCACATTTGCTCCAACCCCTCAGACAGAGACAAACACCTACAAGATCTCTATCAAGCATTCTTACAACTACAATACCCACCTGCGGAAGTGAAGAAACAGATTGATAGAGCCAGAAGAGTTCCCAGAAGTCATCTACTACAGGACAGGCCTAACAAAGAAAATAACAGAACGCCACTAACCGTCACCTTTAGCCCCCAACTAAAACCCCTCCAATGCATTATTAAGGATCTACAACCTATCCTGAAGGATGACCCAACACTCTCACAAATCCTGGGAGACAGGCCAGTCCTTGCCTACAGACAGCCCCCCAACCTGAAGCAAATACTCACCAGCAACCACATACCACACTACAGAACCACTAACCCAGGAACCTATCCTTGCAACAAAGCCCGTTGCCAACTGTGCCCACATATCTATTCAGGGGACACCATCACAGGGCCTAATAACATCAGCCACGCTATCAGAGGCTCGTTCACCTGCACATCCACCAATGTGATATATGCCATCATGTGCCAGCAATGCCCCTCTGCCATGTACATTGGTCAAACTGGACAGTCTCTACGTAAAAGAATAAGTGGACACAAATCAGATGTCAAGAATTATAACATTCATAAACCAGTCGGAGAACACTTCAATCTCTCTGGTCACGCGATTACAGACATGAAAGTTGCAATTCTTCAACAAAAAAACTTCAAATCCAGACTCCAGCGAGAAACTGTTGAATTGGAATTCATTTGCAAATTGGATACAATTAACTTAGGCTTGAATAGAGACTGGGAGTGGCTAAGTCATTATGCAAGGTAACCTATTTCCCCTTGTTTTTCCTAACCCCTACTCCCTCAGACGTTCTTGTTAAACCCTGGATTTGTGCTGGAAATGGCCCACCTTGATTATCATACACATTGTAAGGAGAGTGATCACTTTAGATAAGCTATTGCCAGCAGGAGAGTGCGGTGGGGGGAGGTATTTTTTCATGCTTTGTGTGTATAAAAGATCTTCTACACTTTCCACAGTATGCATCCGATGAAGTGAGCTGTAGCTCACGAAAGCTTATGCTCAAATAAATTGGTTAGTCTCTAAGGTCTACTATAGACTACCGGACCAGGGGGATGAGGTGGACGAGGCTTTCTTCCGGCAACTCGCAGAAGTTACTAGATCGCACACCCTGGTTCTCATGGGAGACTTCAATCACCCTGATATCTGCTGGGAGAGCAATACAGCGGTGCACAGACAATCCAGGACATTTTTGGAAAGTGTAGGAGACAATTTCCTGGTGCAAGTGCTGGAGGAACCAACTAGGGGCAGAGCTCTTCTTGACCTGCTGCTCACAAACCGGGAAGAATTAGTAGGGGAAGCAAAAGTGGATGGGAACCTGGGAGGCAGTGACCATAAGATGGTCGAGTTCAGGATCCTGACACAAGGAAGAAAGGAAAGCAGCGGAATACGGACCCTGGACTTCAGAAAAGCAGACTTTGACTCCCTCAGGGAACTGATGGGCAAGATCCCCTGGGAGAATAACATGAGGGGGAAAGGAGTCCAGGAGAGCTGGCTGTATTTTAAAGAATCCTTATTGAGGTTACAGGGACAAACCATCCCGATGTGTAGAAAGAATAGTAAATATGGCAGGCGACCAGCTTGGCTTAACAGTGAAATCCTTGCTGATCTTAAATACAAAAAAGAAGCTTACAAGAAGTGGAAGATTGGACAAATGACCAGGGATGAGTATAAAAATATTTATTGCTCGGGTATGCAGGAGTGAAATCAGGAAGGCCAAATCACACCTGGAGTTGCAGCTAGCAAGAGATGTTAAGAGTAACAAGAAGGGTTTTTTCAGGTATGTTAGCAACAAGAAGAAAGTCAAGGAAAGTGTGGGCCCCTTACTGAATGAGGGAGGCAACCTAGTGACAGAGGATGTGGAAAAAGCTAATGTACTCAATGCTTTTTTTGCCTCTGTCTTCACGAACAAGGTCAGCTCCCAGACTGCTGCACTGGGCAGCACAGCATGGGGAGGAGGTGACCAGCCCTCTGTGGAGAAAGAAGTGGTTCGGGACTAGTTAGAAAAGCTGGACGTGCACAAGTCCATGGGGCCGGATGCGTTGCATCCGAGAGTGTTAAAGGAGTTGGTGGATGTGATTGCAGAGCCATTGGCCATTATCTTTGAAAACTCATGGCGATCGGGGGAAGTCCTGGACAACTGGAAAAAGGCTAATGTAGTGCCCATCTTTAAAAAGGGGAAGAAGGAGGATCCTGGGAACTACAGGCCAGTCAGCCTCACCTCAGTCTCTGGAAAAATCATGGAGCAGGTCCTCAAGGAATCAATTCTGAAGCACTTAGAGGAGAGGAAAGTGATCAGGAACAGTCAGCATGGATTCACCAAGGGCAAGTCATGCCTGACTAATCTAACTGCCTTCTATGATGAGATAACTGGTTCTGTGGATGAAGGGAAAGCAGTGGACGTGCTGTTCCTTGACTTTAGCAAAGCTTTTGACACTGTCTCCCACAGTATTCTTGCCAGCAAGTTAAAGAAGTATGGGCTGGATGAGTGGACTATAAGGTGGCTAGAAAGCTGGCTAGATTGTCGGGCTCAACGGGTAGTGATCAATGGCTCCATATCTAGTTAGCAGCCGGTATCAAGTGGAGTGCCCCAAGGGTTGGTCCTGGGGCCAGTTTTGTTCAATATCTTCATAAATGATCTGGAGTATGGCGTGGATTGCACCCTCAGCAAGTTTGCAGATGACACTAAACTGGGAGGAGAGGTAGATACGCTGGAGGGTAGGGATAGGATACAGAGGGACCTAGACAAATTGGAGGATTGGGCCAAAAGAAATCTGATGAGGTTCAACAAGGACAAGTGCAGACTCCTGCACTTAGGATGGAAGAATCCAATGCACCGCTACAGACTAGGGACCAAATGGCTAGGTTAGTAGTTCTGCAGAAAAGGACCTAGGGGTTACAGTGGACAAGAAGCTGGATATGAGTCAACAGTGTGCCCTTGTTGCCAAGAAGGCCAATGGCATTTTGGGATGTATAAGTAGGGGCATTGCCAGCAGATCGAGGGACGTGATCGTTCCCCTCTATTCGACACTGGTGAGGCCTCATCTGGAGTACTGTGTCCAGTTTTTGGCCCCACACTACAAGAAGGATGTGGAAAAATTGGAAAGAGTCCAGCGGAAGGCAACAAAAATGATTAGGGGACTGGAACACATGACTTATGAGGAGAGGCTGAGGGAACTGGGGATGTTTAGTCTACGGAAGAGAAGAATGAGGGGGGATTTGATAGCTGCTTTCAACTACCTGAAAGGGGGTTCCAAAAAGGATGGATCTAGACTGTTCTCAGTGGTAGCAGATGACAGAACAAGGAGTAATGGTCTCAAGTTGCAGTGTGGGAGATTTAGATTGGATATTAGGAAAAACTTTTTTACTAGGAGGGTGGTGAAACACTGGAATGGGTTACCTAGGGAGGTGGTGGAATCTCCTTCCTTAGAAGTTTTTAAGGTCAGGCTTGACAAAGCCCTGGCTGGGATGATTTAATTGGGGATCGGTCCTACTTTGAGCAGGAGGTTGGACTAGATGACCTCCTGAGGTCCCCTCCAACCCTGATATTCTATGATTCTATGAAATGCTATGGCCTGTGCTAGACAGGAAGTCAGACAAGATTAACATAATGGTCCTTTCTGTCACTAAAAATGTAAGAACAATTTGCAGACTTGATTTTTGTATATTGTGCCAAGTCAGACTGAACTCATTTGTGCAAGAAGCTCCACCAAGGAAACATCAGCAAGCCAGGATCTGTGCTACAGCTGAGTTAAGAGAGACCATGTACTCTGCGAGCATGGAAGCCATGCTGCAGAATGATGCACAGTCTGTTCAGCAGCAGGAGAGGCAGCTATTGAAAAGTGGCTTCATACAAGACACTCAAAGGAGGCAGCATATCATGCAGCTCTGCTTGCAGTCAGAAAGGAATTGTCCACATTTGGCATTTTAGCAGAAGAAGGTGCCATCTGTATGAAAAATGTGTGAGCTAAAGAGAAACTGTTAGTGTGCTGCAGAATCTCTCAGGGCAGAAATTTATTTTCATATTGCTTCTGGTGCTTGGCCCAAAAATTCCAACTGTTTGCCATCTTGGGAGATGGGCATATGGGGGAGGGAGAAGCATTCTGTATCACAATGAGCAATCATGCCACGGTGTGAAAACTAAAACAAGGGAATAATAGATGTTCTGTACTATTGATGCCTGGAAGGTTTCATAAATATACTGCCTAAGGACTTTTCCATTGGAGGACTACTGTGCTATGTGATGGTTTCTCAGTGGTTTCTCCTTTCATGTGACACTTCAGACTGCTTAACTATTACACTGCTAACCTTTAAAGTCCAGATGTAGAAGATCATAGGGCCCTGCCAATCTCAGATTACAACACTTTATTCAGTCTGCTCTCTGGGATCATCATCTTCACTTTACAGGCACAAACATTCACAGAAAGCACATTTCAAATTGAAATGCACAAGCATTTGTGCAACTGAATTTTACATTTACTGACACTTGAAGCACATGCGTAGTCATCCAATTGGGAAACAACATGCCATGTGACTTCTCTCACCAATCACAATTAAGCAACATACATGGATTCTGAATAGTCAGGATAAATATGTCACGAGATATTTGTCAAGTAGGTTTGAATAATGAATAAATCTGAGAAAATCACAATCCATGAACAGAAAAAGAGGCTAAACTCATTGAGTAAATTATTCACTGCAAATTATTTGCTCAGTTCTGCTACCTACAATGAGTTTCTAGTATGGGATTTTTAAATGCTGGTATATCAAACTCCATTCGAAATAGCTCCCCACTCTTCCTATCATGTCTGAAGCTGACTCCTCCCCTAACTCAGTAAAGAGTGCTCTTGCCATTTCATTTCAGACCACAAATCACCCAGCAATAATGCCCGATAAAGGAGAGCCATTATTACCCATAAAGGAACTTCTGCCTCAGGCTGTTTGCATGCTTGCAAAATGGTATTTTAATTGTGATCATGACCAATTTGGAGATAATTGCTTCTCCAGCACACACTGTTTCTGACAGTAAAATGGGCTTTTTAATTAAATGGTTGGAATTAGCTTTCGGCACAGTTGAGGTGACTGTCTGGATAAATCCTTGACAGATTCAGGATCAAAATGAGGAGGCTGTGATCCTAAAATATCTTGGGAATTCACCAAATACAAGGAAAATAATCACAATAGGATATAACTTTCTTGCAGTTTCTCTGTTAAACTGTCAGCTGATCACCCACTCTCCTCTCTCTTCCCCTCCCCCCCACCCCCATACTGATTTGTACAATTAGGGAAGCAAAGCCAAGATAGTTAGTAGTCTTTGGCTCCCCCAGCTACCCTGTGCTGCAAAACAGTCCCCAGAACTGTGGGAGTCTGTTGTGCCTGCTTGTCCCGCTCCTTCCAATGGGAACGTTGAAACTTGGATGAATTAGTTGACAAGGCTCCCTATAGAATTACCTGCCATCACGGTGGGGAGACTAGAAGATTATTTATGGGGCTTTATAGTATTAAAGCCAAAGCAGGGAAGAAGCCAGCAGAAGCAAAGGTGGGCATCTCTGCCCTAGAAGAAAAGCCCCTGGAAAGTTGTCTCACAGAGGTGACAGACCAGGGTGGTGTGTCACCTGCAAGAATAACATGAGCTAACCCTGGAATGAAGCTCAATGTGCTATGGTGGCTGAGCTTCCTGGATGTGAACTCTAATCCTGAGCCCAACATTAGACCCAGGATTTGTTCTAGTCAAGGGGCCAAATTCATCCCAATTCCCATCCTGAGCGTGGTGCGGGGGCTGGGGTAAATAGTGGTTTGACACTTTTGTACCTCCTCTTTCTGAGGGCTACTCTATGGTGTGCTCCACTACCAAGGGTGCCGGCACCCTTCTAGCAGGCAGAAATAGCTGGAGAACAGGAACATGCCCCTTACGCCTGGGTCTCTGTGAGGGTAGTATAAAGCTAGCTACACTGACTATACCTGCCCAGGATGCCCCCTACACCAAGGGAATTCTCCAATGGCCATATACAGCATTACATGCCAGCAGAGAAAATGTAAAAGCACTGTAGAATCAGTCCTCCTAACTTTAACAATAGCCCGGGCCTAGCCCTCACACTCATATCCATCGTCATCTCAATAACCCTGGCTTGATTCAAGTCTGTAATCTTACATTAAATTAACCTTGGTGGCTACCGCAAGGACAAGGGGCCGCTCCACACCTGGAACAATGTCACGAACAACGTGCAAGGATTTGGGCTGCAATAGCAGGCACAGCACATGAAAACCCTGTGGGGAGTGAAGATGGCCCCTGCTGGCTCGAGCTGTCTCACTAATGGACTACAGAAGGGAACTCATGCGTGGCAGCTACCTGCACTTTTCGAAGCCGTTGAATAAACATTGGGCTTATCGCTGGCTCAAGTCTTGTTAACCTTTACAAATAAAAATATTTATTCCCAAAGTGTAACAACAGCAGAGAAAAAACCCAAAAGCAAAATACTCAGAACCCTCCAAGCATGGCGAAAGCATCAATCTAAGCCTTGCTGAGGACAGATTGACAGAGAATACCTCTGCCTCCCTAAACCTATTCCAGGGAGTGCAGCCACATCTGATCTCCGTTTGGTAATCACCCCCGAATCTGCCTGTTTATAGTATCAAGTGCTTTCTGAATAGGAAACTTTATTTTCAATTCACGGGAGCCTGGTTTCTGTTTTTATGGTGGGGAAACATTTGTGGAAGACTTATACCAAGTTCTGCAGCTGCTTACAGACTAGGCTTGGAAAGATTTGATTCGATTGGGGGTTTGTTAATTCTGTACCCCACCTAGAAAATGAAGGAAACAGTTTTTCATCATCAATATTTACAGAGAAAGAGAGGGTTTTTTTGTATCACCTGAGGGTAGTAAAAGTCTCTGTAGGTGCATGTTTGTTTTGTGTTTGTACATCTGTGCTTTTGCTTCTCCACGTACATCGAACATTTGTGTTCTGCATGTAGCTGTGTTAGTGTATATGTGGTTTTGTAAGTATCTGAGTTGGGACTGTGCACAGTTCGTAGGTACATCTGTTTTAATTCACACATTTGCTGAATCAAATGCTTTAACTTAGCTGGAACCCCTTGCCTTTTTCATGGACCGCACAGCCTTGTAAGACCTAGGCTATGTCTACACTTAAAATGCTACCGCGGCACAGTTGCACCACATTACAGCAGTGGAAGGGGTTCTTTCTTACACTGTCTACACCAGGGGTTAGGCTGGCTTAATGGCTTCTCTCAGTGCTGTGGATTTTTCACACCCCTGAGAGACGTAGCTATGCCAATGTAAGTTTGCAGTATACACCAGCCCCTAGTACATAGTAAGAACATTCTGTCTGCTATGTAATACACCTGTTTAAAAATAATCTGTCCCCACTTTGGGATTTGGGTACCAAGAAAACTTTAAATCTGAACTCTAGGAGAGTTGAACATATTACTATTTGCATCACTGTAGCACAAGATAGAAACCCCATTGTGCTGAGCTCTGGCCAGATATATTAAAAGACAGTGCCTGCCCTGATGGGTTTACAATCTAATTTAGATCCAACAAGTGGGTGTAACAGATGATTGGAGCGGACGGAGGTTCAGGGTAACTCTCACAGGAACATAGTTACATAGACTTGCTACATGACAATTAGCAGGCTTCAAGTTAAAATACATTTTTAAATAAACCAGAAATAGTAGTGATCTCAGGGATCCCTGATGAAGCTTGGTAGCAAATGCAGCCAGCCTTTCAGCTGCCCCCTGCTCCACCTGTACCCCGCACTCTGGGGGCTCAACTCAACAGCAGCCTTGTATCATTACACTTAGTTCTCCATCTGTGCCCTGAAAGTATTTGAATTGCATCAGTGAAGTACTAATGGATCCTGTAGCTGTGTCATAGCTGTGGGTAGGAGTGATGCTGATTACTCTGGTCTTCTGTTTCATAACTGATGAGTGGAGGAGGAACAAAACCCTCAGCTGTTTCTCTTCTGATGAGGGCTGTGAAGAACCTGTCTGATGAGAGAAGCTTCATTTTGGAACAGCTTACCAAAGGCAGTTACACTGGGCAGCCCCCAAACCTCTCTAGTGTAATGGACTATGCTAATTGCTATGGAGTTGTGTGCTGAAGCCTAAGTGGGAACAAGTGCACATAAATAGGGTGTGGTAACAGGGCTGGAATGTAGGTAACACTCTGAGCTGGGCCAGTACAGAGCATTGCAACCTAAAGAGGCCTTGACACGCATCTCTGCCTTTATTTTTGTTAGATCAGATCCTGAAGTCTTAATATCAAAAGCAGTGGCACAGAAGGCTCAGAGACAAAATAATCCAAAAGATCTAAAATACACATTATTGTCTGTCTGAGCAGAATGTCCAGTAGATGGCAAAGTTGAAGCACCCCACAAAATAAAGGAGAGGGAGATGGTGAAATGAGATTTCAAGAAAGGAGCCTGGGTTGACAGATGGCCACTTCCAATTCCAGTATGAGATTCCAAGGAGCCTCTGTTATTGTCAGACATGTTGAGTACCCTGTCACTGTGGGTAGATAAAGGCAGGCAGGATGTCCTTAAGCAGGATGTCCTGAAAGGCAACAGAGATAGAAGCATCCCGAGATGCTGAAAAATTTGAAGACCTAGGACTTCTTCTATGATTAGATCCTAACAGGTTCAAGAAGACTTAAGTCCCAACTACATTATGCAGACAAACTGTAGTAGGAGCGTTTGAGTGAAATCAGAACAAGAGGGGAGGTGGGTGGGGTGGTGGCCATATATCACTGGAACCCAACAAACAAGGTGAATCAGGAGTTGAGGGCACCTCTTAGGGTTGAAAACTGTGTTGGTCTAATAACCTTCCATGACTGCCTTTTCTTAGGAGACTGATACATAAGAACATAAGAATGGCCATACTGGGTCAGACCAAAGGTCTATCTAGCCCAGTATCCTATCTTCCAACAGTGGCCAATGCCAGGTGCCCCAGTCACCCAGAACAGGTAATCATCAAGAGGGAGATTCCCAAACCTGAGCCACTCTTTTTGGGTGACAGATCTGAGGAACTGTCCCAAATTGAGATGTCATTAGAGGAGGTTTTGGAACAAATTGATAAACTAAACTGTAATCAGTCTCCAGGACCTTATGGTATTCACCCAAGAGTTCTGAAGGAACTCAGATGTGAAATTGCAGGACTACTAACTGTCAGCTGTAACCTATCATTTAAATCAGCTTCTGAAACAAATGACTGGAGGATAGCTAATATGACGCCAATTTTTTAAAAGGGCTCCAGAGGTGACCCTGGCAACTACAGGCCAGTAAGCCTCACTTCACTACAAAGCAAATTGATTGAAACTATCATAAAGAACAAAATTGTCAGACACATAGATGAACATAATTTGTTGGGAAATAGTCAACATGTTTTTTTGTAAAGGAAAATCATGCCTCACCAATCTACTAGAATTCTTTGAGGGAGTGAACAAGCATGCAGACAAAGGATATCCAGTGGATATAGTGTATTTAGATTTTCAGAAAGCCTTTGACAAGGTCCCTCACCAAAGGCTCTTAAGCAAAATAAGCAGTCATGGGATAAGAGGGAAGGTTCTCTCATGGATTGGTAACTGGTTAAAAGATAGGAAACAAAGGGTAGGAATAAATAGTCAGTTTTCAGAATGGAGAGAGGAAAATAGTGGTTTCCCCCAGGGATCTGTACTGGACCCAGTCCTATTTAAGATATTCATAAATGATCTGGAAAAAGGGGTAAACAGTGAGGTGGCAAAATTTGCAGATGATACAAAACTACTCAAGATAGTTAAGTCCCAGGCAGACTGTGAAGAGCTACAAAAGGATCTCACAAAACTGGGTGACTGGGCAACAAAATGGCAGATGAAATTTAATGTTGATAAATGCAAAGTAAAGCACATTGGAAAACATAATCCTAACTATACATATACAATGATGGGGTCTAAATCAGCTGTTACCATTCAAGAAAGAGATCTTGGAGTCATTGTGGATAGTTTTCTGAAATCATCCACTCAATGTGCAGCAGCAGTCAGAAAAGTGAACAGAATGTTGGGAATCATCAAGAAAGGGATAGATAATAAGACATAAAATATCATATTGCCTCTATATAAATCCATGGTATACCCACACCTTGAATACTGCGTGCAGATGTGGTCGCCCCATCTCAAAAAAGATCTATTGGAATTGGAAAAGATTCAGAAAAAGGGCAACAAAAATGATTAGGGGTATTGAACGGCTTCCATATGAGGAGAGATTAATAAGACTGGGACTTTTCAGCTTGGAAAAGAGGCGACTAAGGGGGGATATGATAGAGGTCTATAAAATCATGAGTGGTATCGAGAAAGTAAATAAGGAAGTGTTATTTACTCCTTCTCATAATACAAGAACAAGGGGCCACCAAATGAAATTAATAGGTAGCAGGTTTAAAACAAACACACGAAAGTATTTTTTCACGCAAAACACTGTCAACCTCTGGAACTCCTTGCCAGAGGTTGTTGTGAAGGCCAATACTATAACAGGATTCAAAACAGAGCTAGATAGATTCATGGAAGATAGGTCCATCAATGGCTATTAGCCAGGATGGGCAGGAATAGTGTCCCTAGCCTCTGTTTGCCAGAAGCTGGGATTGGGTGACAGGGCATAGATCACTTGATGATAACCTGTCTGTTCATTCCCTTTGGGGCACCGGCCATTCGCCAATGTCAGAGGACAGGATACTGGGCTTGATGGACCTTTGGTCGGACACAGTATGGCCGTTCTTATGTTCCTATGTTATGTTCTAATCATCAAGTGGTCCATCCCCTGTCATCCATTCCCAGCTTCTGGCAAACAGACATAGTCTGCAGACATATTCTGTTCTGACCCACTGTGGCTGTTAACAACATCCCTTTTATAGCAGTCACCCAATATAGTGTCCATTTCTCAAAGCTCTGTTCCCTTCTGATGCACTGAGAGAGAGAGAGAGAGAGAGAAATAACCCTTCGCTATAGCGCATCAGAATTACAGTGACCAATCACTTGGCAGCCCAAAGTAGGTTATTTTAATGGACCCATCATTCTGAAATAAGTCTTCCACCATCTGTTTGTCCTCATAATTACAAATGCAAACAACATAATTCACAATTGCAACATAAAAAAAAAATAGAGACGAGATTAAGATGATTGTGTATGGTAGTTATTCCAGGCCATCAAGCATCTGTTCTGATTTATTCCTGTTTCAGGCACAGGTGGAAATCAGCCTCTCTGATTCTTTATTTTGTAGCAAACTGTAATTCACAATGTGTTTTCCTGCAGTAGTTACAGATGTAGCAAGAGAAAGTGGGGAAGGTTTCGGGCTGACAATGTGATATACTCATGTCCGCATTAGTGGTGAGGCGAAGAGACCCATTTAGGCTGTGCTGAAGCAGAGTAGGCCATGAAGCATTTTGGGCAGGGACGCAGGTTTATCCCAACCACAACTGGAAGAAGTTGCAAAAGAGTTAGAAAGGGGAGAAAGGGGGCAAAAGGAAAGAAACACTTCACTTTTAAAAGTAGTATTTCCCATGTTTAACAGTGTTAAGGGAAACACAGTAGATCCCAGAGATCCCAAGATGTGTGAGTGGGGACTTCATGGGCAAGGTTATGCAGCCCATGGCTGTGTTATCTTTCCCAAATTACTTCTATGAACTTGGAAAATGGACGATGAGCTGCTCCGCCTCCAGCCCACTCATTCCTCTCCCTGCTCATTTATCTCCACCCTTTCCCCCATTAGAAAACTAGTTAGATAACAACTAGTTCCTTACATACCATAGGATGAATTTCACCAGGCCCTGCCGACTTGAATTTCCAGTAGTTCTGTTTGCTTAATTCTCAGCTGTGATACTTGAGTAACTATAAAAACTATATACAGTATATCAATATTATCATAAAGCATTTACAGTGTAGATATTAAGCTACAACTCTTCAGTAGAAAAATGCCTGGCAAAAAGGTATGGAGTAAAATTTTCAAAAGCACCTAAGTGACATAGAAGCCTAAACCCCATTTTCAAAAGCACCTGAAGTTGCATTGACTTTCAATGAGACTTAGGTTCATCTAAGGCCCAGATCCTCAAAGGTATTTAGGCACTTAACTCCCATTGAATACCCAGTGACTTTGAGGATCTGGGCCCTAAGCCACGTAGGTTCTTTTGAAAATTTTACCCCTAACAATATCGAAGAAATAGTTACACATTGCAAATTTCTTCAGGGACGTAGTATATACAAGGTATACCCCTTATTCCTGTTTAATGGTGCCGGTTCAAAAGCAAGCAGAGCTTGCAATAGATGAGAACAATAACATTAATCATTAATTATCTGCACTCATGTAACATCTTTCATCCAAGGACTGCAAAGTTCTTTTTAAACATTAAATGATACTTAGCTACTTACTCTGAGGTAGGTAACAATGATTTTCTCTGTAGATGGGGCACACAGAACATGGCAACAATAACACTGCATACATTGAAACATATGGCATTTGGAGGCTGTGTGTGTAAGGAGCTAAGAATCAGGCCCAACTGATTAGTTGTGGCCCAACTTCTGCTTTAAGTTACATCAGGGAAAATCCAGAGTAACTCCTGTCTGTCTTACTTATTTGGCCTCCATCTAAGCTCTGCACAATCTTGAATGTATTTATACTGTAAGTTATAACATCCATTTAGATAGGTAAGTGCTATTCTCCCCAACTAACGGATGGGGAACTATGGCTCACACACGCTAAGTGGTTTGCCCAAGGTAACACAAGAAGTCTGTGGCAGAGAACTGAACGTGAATATCTTGAGTCCCAGGATAGCACCCTAACCAGTGGACCGTCCTTACAATGTTTAGAATTAATTTCCACTGAAGATAATTCTATACCTTAATTTTGATTTGCTTCCCACTTTAGTCACAAGTTCTTTGCTGATGAAGCTGCTTTGAATTTTTTATTAAAAACAGAAGCCCCCTCCATAGCCTATATTTGTGGTGTTATGCAATGGAAGTGAACAGCAATCATATGCTCTTGGTGATGCTCTTGGTTTTCATTTCAATTGCAATATGTGGATTTACCAGCTGTAGCAACCTACATGGAACCCAAAGGGTGCAAACAGCAGTGACTTTAAGTCCTGGTAGGTTCTGTTACTCTTAGTTTGTTTTAAATGCAAGAGTATGCTTAATCCCATTACTAGACTGGGATGAGACTGGAACGTTCTGCTTGATCAAGCACACAGCCTAATTTGGACAAATTCTTCATCCATTTTGTTTTCAATTGACATTTTTGTTCTTTGCCAACCAGATAAAAAAGAAAAATTCAGTTCAAAAGGAAACAAAATGAAAAATGGAAAATATTCAATGCAAATTGTGAAACATTTTGGTTAAACAAAAACTGCTTTTTACATTGAAAAAAAAAATCTCACTGGAACAATTTTGACCAACTCTATTCTCTGCACATTATGATATAATTACAAATTAGTCTTCAACAAATCCATCTGGGAAAATCAAGATTCTACATCTTCAGGCTATTTACTGTGGCACTAATAAGCAAGGCATGCCTTTCCCCTTATGGCTTCTCATAAGCAAATATTAGTGGGCCTCTGGTAAGGAAGATGGGGAACAAAAGTAAAGGGAGAATTATATTTGCACTGAAAAGTATGTAAAACAAGACAAAAAATTCACCCCACAACCTATTCCTATTGGGCTGTTGGCACAATGATACAAGAAGCTCCATCACCAGAAGTTCCAGTTCTTCCTCCACATTTGGAGGCTTTTTAAATCTGTGGGTCCAAACCTATATTGCAAATCACTAATCACAGATGGTTCTCATGCTTATCTGTGCCCCACTCTTAATAAGTGTATGGACTTCATGGAACAAACTGACTTCCTTCTCTCTGCTGGCTCTGAGCAGAATGACTCATGCCTCCAGAGAGGGAAATTGAACTGCCACATTTGGGTAACAGCTGAAAATCGTTACAGGATGTTAAGGAGGACAGCACCGCCTACTTTATCCTGGGAAGTAGTGACTCTGCTGGAAAAAGATTTGGGGGTTGTGGTGAATCATCAGCTGAACATGTGCTCCCAGTGTGACAGTGTGGACAAAAGGGCTAATTTGACCTCTGGATGAATAAACAATCTCGAGTAGGAATAGAGAGGCTATTTTACCTCTGCATTTGGCACTGGTGTGATATCTGCTGGAATACTGTGCCCAGTTCTGGTGTTCACAATTCAAGAAGGATGTGGATAGACTGGAGAGGGTTCAGAGAAGAGCTCCAAGAACGATTAAAGGGTTAGAAAACATGCTTTATAGTAACAGGGTCAAGGAGTTCTATTTATTTAGCTTAACAAAGGGAATGTTAAGGAGTGACTTGATTACAGTCTATAATTACCTACATGGGGAACAAATATTTAATAATGGGTTCTTCAATCTAGCAGAGAAAGGTATAATACAATCCAATGGTGGAAGTTGAAGCTAGACAAATTCAGACTGGAAATAAGGCACAAAGTGACCGTAATTAACTACTGGAACAACTTACCAAGTGTTGTATTGGATTCTCCATAATTCTCCATCATTTTTTAAGTCAATATTGGATGTTTTCCCAAAAGATCTGCTCTAGAAATTATTTTGGGGAAGTTCTATGGCTTGTGTTATACAGAAGGTCAGGGCTAGAGGATCCCAGTGGTCCCTTCTGGCCTTGGAATTTATGACTTTCTGAACCTGCTCAATACAATTTCTGGGGTGAAATTGAGCTTGGAATTTACCTCTCATTCTTCTTTTTTGCTGATATGTGTTAATGTTGCAGAACATCTTAAATTGATTTCATATTCCCTGTTGGTAACCTATCTAATGTTTCCAGTACAACTGCTCAGATTGTCTCTCTGTAAATTACTCATTTATCCTAATTTCAAGAGAGAGAAGGATTTTGGTTTCTGATTTGTAATCTTTGTGTTTCTTTGCATGATTGACGTCTTTTCACCCAGAGACAGATTAATGATTTATAGAAGGTGTATTTGTTAAAGATATGTTAGCCCTTTCACATACACCTCTGTAATTCCTTAGGATCTTCTTTGCCTTCTGAGTGGCAAATTTTTAAGGAATTTATTTTGAATGGACCAAAGCAGCAATGAAGTTTAAGTGTATGCAAGAGCTGGGAGACCACCATAGAGCTGTTGTGTTAGTGCTCACTGATGTTTAAGAACGCATTTCCTTTAGTCACATTTACACATTTGCTCACTTCCTTTGAAGATTCAAGCATATGTTTTACTCCCACAAATGCTTGAGGAAAGTAAATTTTAAGCTAGAAATGCCAAGGTGAAACTCTGCTTGTGCCAATATTCAGACTGGCTCCCTGCATCTGCTTGGGAGCTAAATTTTTCTGCCTAGCTGACAAATGTCTCCACCCTCTTCTGCCATGACTATTTATCTTCATTGCATACTGACAGTCAGTAAAGCCAGTAAGCATATTTTATGTAAGGCACTGCTTAATGAGGCAGGAGTACAGGGCTCCCTTACCACAGTGCTGGCAAAGAAACAGTTAAACAAGTCAGACTAGTATCTTTGTAGCTAGAATCATACATGCACATAAGTTATACTCTTCAACAGTCAGCCAACAAATCCTACAATAGGATACATCTTGACAATGGATACACAGCTGGTGTGTTGAGACCACAGCTTATCAGGCTGACCAATATGATCGAATTTTTTCCTTGTGCTCCCCATCTGTCTGTCTGTATCCACTTCTTGTTTCTTGTCTTATACTTAGATTGGAAGCTGTTTGGGCCAAGCACCATCTTTTGTTCTATGTTTGTATGGCCCCTAGCACGATGGGAACCATACTCCAGCAACACCAGTACGTCCCTGAAAAGATTCAAAATTTCCTAAAATACCCCAATCAAGTTTGAAGGTATATTTGACCTGCTATTGTCTCCTTAATATTTTTTTAAAGGAAAGAAAATTTACAGTTTGGGCCTAAGCAGTGCACAGTGGACAGTGTGGTGCAGTGTGTAAAATGTACATAAATATAGTCAAAAAAGCAACTTTCTCACTACAGCTGCATTTTTAACATCAGTTTCTCATGAAGGCATTTAGATGGATTCACCAGCAATGTGGATTTTAAAACATTTTGTAGTCAAATTCAAATACAAATTTGTCTCGGAATCACTTGACGTTCTTGAGCCATCGTACTCAATGTGTGAAGTATCTACTTCAGATCAAGTACATTCCATCACATCTTGTGACCTGGAACTAAGCATATGCTCATCATTCTTTATTAAAATTTAGTTGGACTTTTATAAAAACAATTGCTTCCCATCCCACTTATTCCAGCTTCTGGTATATCTTGTCAGATCTCTCCATAGAGCCTCACTCCTAAAATGAAAAGGAGTACTTGTAGCACCTTAGAGACTAACCAATTTATTTGAGCATAAGCTTTCGTGAGCTACAGCTCACTTCATCAGATGTATACCGTGGAAACTGCAGCAGACTTTATATATACACAGAGAATATGAGACAATACCTCCTCCCACCCCACTGTCCTGCTGGTAATAGCTTATCTAAAGTGATCATCAGGTGGGCCATTTCCAGCACAAATCCAGGTTTTCTCACCCTCCACCCCCCCACACAAATTCACTCTCCTGCTGGTGCTAGCCCATCCAAAGTGACAACTCTTTACATAATCAAGTCCTAAAATGAGCTCCCAGTTCTCACTTCAAGAAAGAAACATGCCACTGAAAGGAAATGTGTATTTTGACTTCCTTTACTTCAGTTTGTTCCTCTTCTCCCTTTTCTCTTCTTTACAGATGTAACTCAAATAGTCCCTGCACACTGTTTATTAGCGGAACTCTGCCTGGGTTCTCACTCTGCCCATTCAGCTTTGGCTCCAGTGGACTGGCTCTGCATTAGCTGCAGTCTCAGGCTCATTTCAAGACTGCATCCAACCAGACATGTGCAATTCCATGGAAGACAGTGGAGTTATACCAAGGGTGAATCTGGCTCCTTGAGTTTGGTCTGTGTCAAAGTTACATCAGCTCAGTTAGGTAAAGTAATGTGATTTATACAGCTGAGGACCTCACTGGATTATGTTCAGGAAATGAAATTGAAGAAGCCAGTCTGATAACTGGATGGTAACTTTCAGGAGATCCAAACTCAAGAGTGGAATACAGGACGGGGACTATCAAACACTTGGTGGTAAGTCTGTAGCCTCCAGCCCAATCAACGGTACTGGAGTGAATTTTAGAGAACATTGGTCACTGAGCCTCTTTTTCCTATGTTATATGGCAAAGCTCACTGGTTGGGAGGAGTGTGCTGGATTGAGAACCTCAGAGACTGAAGTTCTTTATTTATCCACTGGAGAGTTACAGCATGGTCACCATTAGTGCAAGTTTGCCTGTACTGCCTCTCTCCAATGTGCCTCAAACCTGACCCTGACAGATCATTTCTATGGGTGTGGACAATTCAGCTTGGCCTCTCAAGGGAGATTGCCAGGCACTGCCGTCCCCCTGCCACAGACCCCAGAAGAGAGAGAGATTTATCAAAAATCAAAAACAGGGAACTAGTTTGAGACAACCGATGCATTTCATGTGAGTCACCACGGTGGCAGTGACTTACAGTCATTACAGACAGGACTGAGAGGGCAAAGGCTCTGCATTCCATTATCTTTGCTTACCAGCCCAGATCCTCATGCATGATGCTATAAAGCAGGGGTAGGCAACCTATGGGATGCGTACCAAAGGTGGCACGCGAGCTGATTTTCAGTGGCACTCACATTGCCTGAGTCCTGACCACTGGTCCAGGGGGGCTCTGATGCCAGCCTGGGGTTCCATCCGCCGGCCCTGCTCAGCCTGCTGCCAGCCCTGGGTCCCAGCCACTGGTCCAGGGGGCCTCTGCTGCTGCCCTGAGGTACTGGCCACCGGCCCGGGGCTCTGCTCCTGGCCTTAGCCCGGGGCTCTGCAGCCGCTCCCAGCTGTGGCCCTCTGGCCCCAGCCTGGCGCAGTGACAGTTGCAGACAGGGCCAAGAGGGGGCACAGCTCAGCATGGATTGCATGGATTCTTGTTACTGGCATGCAAAACCTTAAATTAGAGTGAATCAATGAAGACTCGGCACACCATTTCTGAAAGGTTGCTGAAAGTCTGGCCCCACTCAGAACAGTCAAGCTGATTAATAACCTTCTAAGAAGGCAATTGTATGCTTTATACACCATGGAAGTGTAGAAGAAGAAGAGAAAAGCATGAGACTAAAACTATCTGATCTTAACCCTATTTACAAATACTGACTATGAACTAATAGAATAGAGAACAGCTGAGCTTTTAAAAGATTTCTTTAAAGAGTTTGTTAAGAGAAGATGGTCTTGGAGTTAAGACACTAGTCTGGACCTTAAGGGAACTAGGTTCAGTTCTGAGATCTGCCAGATTTTCTGTGTGACCTTTGGCAAGTTACTTAATTTCTCTGTGCCTCAGTTCTTCATCTATAAAATGGGGAAATTAATACTCCCTTTGTCCATCTTGCCATTTTAGATTGTAAGCTCTTAGGGCTAGAGGCTGTCTCTTGCCACCTGTATGTAAAGTATCTAGCACAATTTGGACATTGTCTTGGTTGGGGCCTCGAGGTGCTATTGTAAGAAAAAATAATTAATATAATAGTTTATTCCAAATAACATATGTAGTTTAGTTTAAAATGTTTTGCTTATGTAAAATGGGACTAGGCTAAAATACCCTTCAGTACAGTACAATCTGAGGCTGTATTAAGTACTTTTTGAAAATCCAATCACTCTACAAGTATTTGCTAAAATTCCTTCTTCCTTCATTTGTGAAGTCTAGTATATGTTTCCAACTAGATAAGTAACTAGTATTAGATTATATTTGCCCAAAGCCCTTTGCTACAGTTATCTAAGGGCATCTTCCTCATGGTTATGATTCTCCTTTTCCTCCTTATTATCATCATAGCATAGGAAATACTTGCATCTAGATTACTGAAGTTTCTGAAGTGTTCTAAGTTTGCTAAATGAAAATGTAGAGATAATTGCAGGTACGGTTTCATGCATCCAGTTTGTGTGTGTATATAAAGTCAAAGTACTTAGACTGTACATTTAGTCTGCTTCATCTAGCAGTGATTTTTTTTTCAATAAATGGAAATAACTATGGAATTATGGCTGTCATTCAGAGCAAAGATTTCAGCATGAATTACAGCCAACAAGTTCTTTCAAAGGTCAAAGTTTTGAGGAGAGCAGCAATAAGCTCTTGCATGGAATATGTATATAGCAGCAATGAAAATCAAATCTTCGTTCAGTTCTAATTTGCTTTACTGACTAGCAGGGCAATAAACTCCCCTCCTCTCTCTCTCTTTGCCTCATCAAATGCTGGATCCCATTCCATGCTATAACAGTCACACTGCAGCAATGCTTATGCACCAGACTCTCATTTGAAACCTGCACCCTCCTGCTGAGCATAAACCACAGAGGAAGGTGCTCAGTGCAATAGCAGCATGCTCCAGCTGCAGCCCATTTGCCATGACAGTGTTTCACATTCCCTCCAATACCAAGAAGCCTTTCGCATGTCAGTTGTTATCTGTCATTGTTTCAGACCTCACAAGATGTGGACACATGCCAAATACAGGGTTCTATGGCCCTAGTCATCCCACCCCTCCCCTGTTGAAGACAAATGGAGTTTTTCCATTGGCTTCCATAGGCAGTGGACTGGGCCTTCGAAGTCCATTCCTTGTTGATCAGTGATTGATTGCTTGATGTGACATTGCTAACATAGGCCTGGTTTGATTTCAGATGACAGCAGTAAATTCATTTTTTCTTGTGACTAGAATAGGATCTGAACTCTCAAATTAAGCCTGTGTGGCTTGCACATCTCCATGTCTGCTCTAGTCATATGCAAATAATCTCTCCCTGTAACAGGCCGTGGAACATATTAAAAAACTGTTAGTTCAAAATTTAAATCAGCATTATCCACGGGAGAGAGTACTCAGGAGGGTGGTTGTGGGGTGCAGAGCCTTTTTCCTCTAGAGACTTGTTTGAATCCAGCTCAGGTCAGCACCACGACCAAAAGCAATTAGCCATTGATTGCTTGGTTTGGTGGCCTTTGTCAAATAAGCCACTGAAGTACAGTTGTGTCCTAATTAGAGAAGTGTCCACATCCCAAAATGCACTATCACCGTTGTCATAATTGCCCGCCTTGTTGTCAGTCTCAGAGAGAACAATGACTTGATGAGGATGAAGGCTAAGCACCAAACATGGTCCTTCAGAGGTAGGAGACAGGAACGTTGGAAGCTTTTGCTGCTGTTGTCTCTGTGCTTAGATAGCCCATTAGTCTGATCTGTTATGGTGACTCCCATGTTTCTATTCTGTGCACGAGCAGATGACATCTTACAGAGCTAGCAAACGTGGCAGCTTTCACCAGCACAAAATTCACTTTAAAAGTAATCTGCCTCATTTTCCTAATGACAGTTTTGATTCCCCCTAGAACAATAGATGCTGTGTTCCTCCAGCACATCGTTAATACATTCACCGCACACCTCTCTTGAAAATGACTAATGGTTTATCTCTCACCTCTTCATAGACGAAAGGAAAAAGCTCCCAGACAAATCCTACAGACTTGAGACGCTAAAGAGTTCCGAAAAAACTTCAGAATTTGGGTGTTTATGTGAACACAACTTCTGAACATTTTGGCCCAGATCCTCAAAGGCATTTAGGCTCCTAACTCCCACTGAAATCAATGGGAATTAGGAGCCTAAATACCTTTGAGGATCTGGGCCTTTGAGGCTTACTCCTTGCTGTTCACTATGCACCATACTCTAGAGTCTAGCTTGGAACCTTAATCAGCTAATTCAGTCTGAATTCTTCCCCTCCATTTACAGTGATGATGGTGGCTCAATACTCCTTGGCTATTGGACACTGTTCTTCTGTGAGTTGCAGACAGAGGCTGAGTGAATTTGTTGTGCCAAGCACCTGAAAGACAAATCTCTAAATGCGCTGAGAAATGATGATGGAGAGTCCCCTACCTAATTAATCATCGGTCCCTTTGTGTTTATGAAGAGCCCATCACCACGGTGTCTAAGTACCAATATGATAAAATACCAGGTTATGTTGTGTTGAAATATATACAATTTTTAAAAACATCTTTATATTTTAACTGGGGATTTTGCTTTTTGTTCACAGCTGCTCAGAGGATCTCAGTGGAAACAAGTGCAGAGCTTCAGATCTCCTCTCAAAGAGTGGTAGGGGGCAGTTGGATGAGATGGAATGACTGGTGATTTTTGTCAGAAGTAAATCTTGCTTAACAGCATTCAGGAGCATAATCATTCTCAGTGAAGAGAACCCTTCCCTAACTCACTCCTTCTCTGACTCGTACTCTCCTCATCACAGACTTTAGAGATGGTAAAGACCTGTTAATTCACCCAAGCCATCTCTCTGCCAATGCTGGATTGTTCCCGAAAGCACACTTTCCATTGCTTTGTCCAGTCTAATTTCAGATGTCCCAGGTAGTGGTACTCCACTTGAGAGACTATTCCACATGCTAATGGATGTCACTGCTGAGAAACTTATGCCGCTCATCATCTTAAATATCCCTGAGCTCTATTCCAACCCCATTACTCCAAGTTAGATTCCCCCCCTGTTCCAGACTGGCCAGTTCTGCACCCTCCTCAGGTGTTTACACCCTTCAGACCCTCACTCACACATGGCTATCATGTGCCCCCATTTTCCATTTCCGGATATTCCTGTCAACTTTAGCAATAAGTTATGGAACTTAGGGGCTATGATCCTGGGTATGGCACAGAGAGATAGTGGCAAAAAGAGGCTCCATAGGATGAGGTCAATCAAGAGAAGGTGACTCTTCCCACTTCAGACATGCCATAGCTCTTCCTCTCTGCATTGTCCTTTTTCTGTTATGATATTTAATGTGTTCATAGAAGTAAGGCAAACAATCAGACCCTGCACGACTATCATGGCCCTGACATCACTGAGAGAAATACTAGTGTTCAGGGTTCTAAAACCATTTTATCTTTATTCACACCAGGGAGAGAGGAAATGGGAGTGGGGGAGCGAGAGAGGCCATTTAATCTACACACTACAGAATCCAAACCCATTCATTCCCCTCCTCCTCTCACTGGCTTTACATTTACATTTCTCCCTCATTAGCATTACATTTGGAGTTACATTATCTACTGTGATTACCTGTGCATTTTGGTCTATAGTTTATTTTTGCATCATAATTAGCACAGCACACATAGCAGGTCTGATAATTAGCAGAGTAATTAGGTGCTCAGTAGTGCTCAGCAATGTTAGAAATATACAGCATCCCATTATGAGGGATTTATTGCTATCTACACATGTGCAATAGTTCACAGTGGGTTTCTTGGAACAAGAAAATTCAGATAGAAGACAATGAATGTTCTTCATAATAGGAGATCTTGCAACTACCATAATTAGATCTTTTATCTGCTGGAAAAAAATATAGTCCATTTTTCAAAGCAAGTAAGTGGTGACAAAAACAACTGAGGTTGATATTTCATGGAATGGAGACATTGCATTCCAGAATGGTTGGCTTCCCAGTGACGCAGACCATGAAGGCCAGTACTATGCCCATAGTGCCTGGAACTCTGGTTACTTAGGGCCCTGTCCAAGAAGGCAGTTAAGCTTGAGCTGCTTGGGAAATATTTTTTTTATTCTTGCAAAAAAATTTTGATAAATTTTGATTTTTTTTCTTCAAAAGTTTTTAGAGTTTCATAAAAAAATGAATTGTAAAAGTTTTTGGGTTTTTTTGACAAAAACATTTGTTTTGTTATAATCAGACATTTCAGAGGGAATTTTCCATTTTGACCACAAAAAAAATTGAAAAGTGTTTTGAATGAAAAACGCTAACCAGCTCCAGCCTAAGCATGTGCCTAACCTCAAATATAAATGAGACCCTTATAGAAGATGAGCATAATATAGTGTTTTCCCCAATCCCCCAAGGGATGGTAGCTCAAGTGATCTCACTTATGCTGTCTGGTCCCCCACCCCATATACGCATCCCTTTCCCTAATAGCTGATCCCCATCTTTAGCTTAGTTAAATATAATACCAAAATAATACAACGAATAGGTATGTTTTTAGTGCCTGAGTTTTGACATATTGACATTCCAGAGAGGATCCTCCCACCAGATTATTTCTCTCACTCATTCACTGGCAAATTAATGGCTAGCTGGACAAATTGTGGGCTAGCTGCCCTTCATGGATGCAGTGGGGAGCAATGGAAAGTGACACCGGTGGCTAAATATTTGTCACTGTGTGCTGGGATGTAACATCCCCACTGCCATTCATTTTGATAGGATTCAGTGGCTAAGTCTAGGCATGCTGTGTTAGATACACATACTCCCAGACATCCTGGTGTGATGGCCCCTTATCTGAATACAGCTCTCCCAGTCTTAGTGACACTGCTCTTGAGCATCTCCTAGCAAGAAGCCCAGGCAATTCCTATGTGTCAGCCCCACCAGCTTTTCCCAACAAGGTCAGGGGGTTCACATAAATACACTTTCATGTGTGACATTAACCCAGTGAAAAAAACTGCCTCCAAATCTTTCTAATAGGAGCACTGGTTCTGGCTCCAAATACCATGGCGAAAAGAGCTCCCCCTCTTCAGAAAGTATCCAGTAGAGACTGGTTAAGGTCACGCACAGACTATCTGAATTGGTCAGAACTGGAGGACTTTTCTCCAACTGGGGGGCAGTGAGGGAGACAGGCTGAGGACAAGCTGCACTGGAGTGAGGGACAGTCAGTCGGGGGCTCCAAGGGAATGGACAGCATAGTCACAGACCTCTGTCTGTCCTCTGAGGGGTCTGGTGAGAAAAAAGAGCAGTGGGGCAGGCCCTTTTCAGATCCACTATTGCACATGTTGCCTGCAGACTGCAATTCACTCTGTAAGAGTCTTGGCTGCATTGGTCAATGCATTGATTCTGGCCAGAGGATGAGGTAACTAGGCCCATTCAGAATGTCTGGCAACCAGGTGAGAGGAACACATACACCGATCACCAACAAAGTCATCTCCCTTCCCTGCTCCGGCATGACCCTCTTTCTCCAGAAAGTCTCCTTTCCATACGGAAGTCAAAGGTTCCTGGAGTCCTTTCACTTAGCACCTGGAGCTCTGATGCTATCTGGCATGCAGGCTCAGTTGGAAGGCTCATAGTTACCTTGCAAGTAATTAGTGCTGCTGTCTGCACCACACATGAAACTGGGAACCCTTTGCCAAGACTGCAATAAGCCATGTTCCTTGCAAGTTTTAGTCCATTTACATTTAATTAGCAGGATAACAATGGGCACAAACAAGGTAAAATCAAACCAAAGCCCTTGTATTCATGAAACATGAAACATGAAAAATAAGGGCCAAAGGGCATGGGGTTTAACATTACCTGCAACTATAAGTTGAGAGTCTCTTTAATATCCGGCAATACGCTTGTTTTGTAATTAATGCCCATTAGACAATGCCTCCTTCTGCAGTTTAAATTATGGTGATTAGCTAAGTAGCTATCTCAGGATCAAAGAAACACTGTGTGACCTGTATTGAAGCAGGCAACATGATTGTTATTTATTATAAATTTCAATAGCACTTAATTCTCTGGGTTTAAAAAAAAGCTAGCCTTAAATATATATCTGTATAGCTATGCTCAGATAACTAGAAATGCATATGAAGAAATGTGTGCCCATTATTGCAACTGCATGTGCAAGCCAAGGTAATTGCTTGTGTAGCTAGACATCCAACTGGTCATATGAGATTACACAGTTACCATTATTGCATTCACCGCTAAAGTGTTCATTTATATGCACATACACCTTTGTAGGGGCAATTCTACAAATCTGAGCCTTCACCAAAAAAGTAGAGGATGCCCATATAATATATCTTTATTTAGAAGCCATGACTTCTTTTAAATTCTATTATTTTACCCTTAAGCTTGCACAGTAAAGGTGTAGTTATTAAAGATGGGTAGCTACCAAATGAATGCATTTGGCATTGTCTAACGGGCTTTCACTCAAAACTATGCTTTGTTTTAAGCTAACTGACAACATTTGAAAGGTATCCTAAGCAAATTGTTTAAAATTAGAAATGTACTGACCTAGGGCTCAGCACTCACAGGACTGGGCCTAGTTAACAGACTAAGGGCAAAACTCCCACTGACTTCAACAGAGTCAGGATTTCACCCCTACAGAGTAAATTGTAACAAGCAACTGAAATCACCTGAGAATAAAGTGACTATTAGATTACTAAAGTGAAAGGGACCAGGCTTCCAAATCTGTTAGCGCACAAATGTGTGGGGTGCTGTATGTCAGAGGGTATGTCACAGAGCCCCACATGAAATGAAAGACACCAAAAAGCAAACAGCTGGGCATAGTTTGTAAGCTATTTCTGATGCCAGTGATTTACAATGAGGGAGCATGTGCACGCACGAGAGAGCAGGTTTTTGCAGGACACAGATGAATCTAGATCTAAACTGAGTGAGTTACCTGGTCATCAGGGAAGGATGAAAGGACCAGGATGAGGATCATGCTGGAGCTCAGTAAATCCTGGAAGCAAGAGAAAATTGAAGGGCTCAACAGGATCAGGAAAAACAACACCATGGAGTCTCATTGGATTCAAAGGCCAGATTCTAACAATTGCCACAGCTGAAATTACTTGTTTAACTCAAAAGCAGCAGCTCCCGGACTTACAGTCATCAGAAGTAGCAGAGAATGTGCTCCCTACATCAGACATCAGCACTCTGCCCCGGCAATCAGTGATTCTATTCCTCTAAAGTGAATTCTACGGCTCTGTAGCAACACCACACACAGAAAAGGAGAGGAGCAGAAAACTCTGCAACAGTGCTGATCAAACAAAATTCCCCAATACTTGATAAATATTTAGTCTTTGATTGACTCAATCATAGTTAGCCCATTGGCATTCATAAAGCTTTGGAACTGACTGAATGATTCAGTCAAATACATATCTTCAGCCCTATTTAAGTAACATATCACAGTTACATGAGTAATGTCCACATGACAGAGAACAACCCACTTGCAATTTGGGTATTGAAGTCTGAATACTGAATTTCAAGATCAAATAGTTAATGAACAATCCAGATGCTTGTCATTCATGTGCCTGGGATATTTTTAAAATACCAAATAGATTCTCAATTAACAGTATTATGCAAATACTTTAAGATGCAACAAATAAGCCAAAATTCACCAAATCTGCATTTGGCAAATTTTGTTTGATCAGCCTTACTTTGTAATAAATCAATAATCATTGTGGGGCAGAAGTGCGAATGTTTTCTACAAAGAAAAAAGTAGCATGAATTTAAGGACAAGATATAAATGCTTGAACAACTTCTTTTTAAAATGAAAACTAGATTAGTGGTGTGGGTTTCATGTAAACGCTAAGGGGTGAATTTTCCCTTTGGTCCATGCATGAAACTTCCATTTAGAAAAGCACTGTCAGGATAAAAATGATATATTTAAAAGAAATTCCTTATCTACCACATTGCTAGTAGCAATTTAGTTAAACCCAGACAATTTTTAAAAAAAATCTAATTGACTTGTCATCAGTTTATGCTGTTTTTATTACTTATTATTTGCATTTCCTTCAGCCTGAGCAGTGAAACTGGATTGGTTAGTTTCACTTTCTGGGCCTGATACTCAGCTGGTGTACATCAGCATAGTTCCATTGAAGTCAATGGGACTACACAAAATTACATCCACTGAGATCTGTCCCTCTGTTGTGGTCAAATTCACTGATGAACTCATGTGCTATCACAGACTTTGGGCTTCCAAATCTGTAGCATGTTTAGATTAAAAACAAAATGTTACTACTGCAATAAAACATAACCATGAAAACATTTCCAGAGGATTCACATTAGGCTTTGTAAAACTCGTTAAAAGATTACATTTTTGGACCTAGAACTTCCTGTTTGTATTTTTTACCTTTTTAATACTAAAGGGAATTAGGAAAGTACATTGAAAGGATACTTGAATTCATAGTTTGATACCTACAGTCCAAATCATTTCCCCTACACCATGCTTCTATGACGGTGATTCCTCTGTCTTTACCAGTTAATGAATCACTCTGCCATAGATGACTGCTTGAGACTTTCCTGTGCTGTATGTTAATTGAAGGACTTCACCAAACCAATCAGAGTTTATCTTTTCTGATTCTCAGAATGAGATTTATTGGAATATCCCAAGACTCAGAATGCTCTGGTGTGAATGTGACCTTTAAAGCAATATTGGTATGAGTGAGTGCACATGCATTTTATGACGTCCTTTAAAGATGAAGTCTTTCTACATGTATGACGATTCAGCCAAGCAACACAAAAACAGTAGCCCCCCTCAATAGCCTGTTGGTTTATGTGTTGTCTTATAATTTCAAGTTAACAAGAAACCAAATAAGGTAGAATTGCTTCAGGAAGCAATATCCTGTTCTTCGATTTTCTCAGGGTTTCTGTATTTTCTGCCTCAGAGAGAAGATGATCCTGTCTTTAAGGCCTTAGGTCAACCTAGCTACATCACTCGGGGAGGTGAAAAATTTTGCTCCCAGGACAATGTAATTAGGTTGATCTAACCGAAGTGTAGATGCGGCTAGATTGATGGAAAAATCATTCTGTTGACCTAGCTACTGCCTCTCAGAGAGGTGGATTAACTACAGCAACAGGAGAACCCTTGCAATCGATTTAGGAAATGTTTATACTACAGCGCTGTACTACTAGACATGTCCTCATTCTCTGTCTTAGTCTGACAGCTTAATGATTCTCCCATTGCTAACAGAATCTTGCTCAGATTTACCTTTGTCTCCATTCTGAGACTGCAAAAACCAATAATCGATGTCAATCAAAGCAGAACATTCCAATTTAGCTCAGTGGTCTCAAACTTGAGTGATCTGAGACTGAGACCTTTTAGGGCAACCAGCTGTCTGTTTTTTTAAGAGACAGACCTTCCTTTATGCTTACTGTTCCCCGTTCTAGATCAAGCCAATACAGGATGAACTTTGCCCCTTATTTTAGAAATAACTGTTCAAAGGATCATACACATGCATGATTTTGTGTGACAAAAAAACCCCTAAAAAACAAAAACTATTATGAGGTGCAGCCCCCTTTTTTATCTGTACAACACGTAGCACAATGTGACCCTGTTCCTTGAGTGGGGTTCCTAGGTACTATTGTAAAACGCATTCTAAGATTTTTGCTTTTCTTGTCATACACTAATCTATTATTATCTTGTAGATACTCATCCTAAATCCTCTGCTTACACATCAATCCTTGGCATTGTTCTGTGTTTGCACAGTGCCTAGCACAATGAAGTTGTGATCCATAACTAGGGCTCCTAGCACTAAGTTTATTCAAATAAATAAACGATGATGATGGTGGTGATGATTATGATGATCTGGGAAAATCGAAGAGACATCCATTCTCTCTAAGCAAGAAGTGATTCATTCTAGAGCAAAGATCTCTCTTTCTGCCAAAATGTGTGTGGTTTATTCTGGAGTACAGAGGCAAGGTGTAAAACTCATTTCCTTGAACCAACACCCAAAGGCACTCATCAAGTCTTGAAGCCTTTGTTTGTGCCCACTGTATTATTAGTTGTAAATATTTAGATTTGGATGTTCATAAATAGGATCTGAATTCATGAGCAGAATTTAGCTTTATCTGAACTCTCTTATTTTAGAATGGAATAAAGGATGGTCAGGTCCTTGGGTACCTAGCTATAAGATGTGATCAAATATATGCAGACAATTAAATTAAACCTTCTCGAATGTCCCCCAGGATGTAGACAGCATCAGCTCTCAATTTAAATTTTTTGGTTTTGAAGCTTAATATTATTACACAGACAGCCTTGACTTTCTGCAATTGCTGCTCACGATAACGGATGATGATGGGGGAAATGAGAACAGTCAACAAAATGTGTGTGGGGTCTAACCAGCAAGAAGGGGGAAGAATTATTTAGTGAGAACATGAAGGTAGAATTAGGAGTAATGGAATTAAAATAAGGAGGGGAAAATGTAAACTGAATATTAGTCTGGGGAGTAAATTCCCCAGAGGAATAGTGGAAGCTTCATCATTTTGGACACTAAAAAAATGTATAAAAGGGAACAACCTGCATTGGCACTGAGCTGCAGTGGGAGACCTAACTGGCCGTTCCAACTCTAATTTCTAGGATTCTTCAAACCAACAAAATATGTGGGTCCAGATCTTCTGCTGATGTGAACTGGCCTAGCTCCTCTGAAATCAGTGGAGCTACCCCAGCTGGTGTAAACTGGCAAGAAGACTAGAGATCTTTTGGAGATGTTGAGACAGCAGGCTGACAGGGAAGGAAAATTCATTATATCCCTTTATGTTCTTGGCTTCCAGCATTGCAAATAAATGAAAACAGGGGTTGGTGCGTCTTTCACCTTAACCTGGCAGATGGGACCAGGCGATTAAAATGTTCTACATTTAGTAAAGTATATTTAAAATAACATGAAGGTAGAATGACAAGAAAGAAGAGAAGACTGTATGTTCGCTGTAAATACTGATGCTCTCTCCTCCTTAGATCCCATGTGTGCAGAAAGAAAAGGCAAGGTCATTTAATTATCCCAGACCTCACTGATTGGTCCAAACTTCATTATCTCCAAAGGTAGTTATTCCGCCACTTCCTTTGGAAGATCATCCTACCTCCAAATGGTTCTTACAGTTACACAGATTTCCCTAATGGTACAGAAGGGCCCAGCGCATCCTCCCTGAAAAATGGGCCTTACTTTGAAAGAGGAATTGGAAATCAGATTCACACCTAAGTATCTAGTGCATTCTAGGAATGATTTGACTGCAAACTACACATGAACCTCTTATGGCTCCAGCCGGACTCAACTATACTCACCTCTTATACCAGTTCAGTTGTCAAAATCAAAAACCTCTTAAATTTTTAAGATAATTCAATCATTTTACATTGAGGCATTAAGGCAGTGACAATAAATACAGGCACAGAATCTCAACTGTTTCCAAGCCAAACGAGTTTTAGTGTGTTCCAGTATTTTAAATCACTATACGAGGTCCTAGAGTGATCAACAACAGTTGCAAAAGTGTGGGTTTAGCAACTCAAACTAAGTATTAGAGTGCCAGTTAAGAAATCAGGAACTGTAAGCCTTGGAGCACGCCACGCATATATGAAAACAATGTTACTGAGAGAAGTCAGTCGGACCACTACAAGGATGATCGGTTTCATCAGTCTAGAAGGAAACCACCATTAGTAAGGCAACATGGTCCTGGTAAATAGATAAAATATGGAGATTATCTTTCCATATACATTCTATATATACACATTATGTTTGCAAAATCAGAAGCTCGGAAAGAAACATAATATTAAATCCAGCAAATAAATTGATGGCATAATTATCTTTGCTGCACCAAGAAGGAAAAGCACTGTTTGCTCTCAGCATGTTCCAGGAATGTTTTAGGTCCTGATCCAGCAAAGCATTTGAGCACATGCTTAGCTTTAAGAGTTGGGACATTGGCTTTAATGGTACTACTCACACTCTTGAAGTTAAGCACATTTATGTGCTTTGCTAGGTCTGGGCCTTTGCCATTATGGGCCTGATCTGGCAAAGTGTTGAGAGCCTCCGGGGAGATGCTCCTCACTCTTCACTCGCATTCACTTCAACAGGAGTTCAAGTTGCTCAGCACCTACTAGGAGGGATTGCTATACAAGTATTGCAAGGCCACCTCAGAGTGTTAGACTCTAAGCTGCCTATTGTTAGTGGCCACTTATAATAAAATGCTCTCCAGGTAAAGTGTTTTACGATCATCAGCTTGTTACTGTAAACACTTCACACAGTTTAACGTCACCCAAGTATTTTAAGACCAGCTGACAAGAAACATAGCAGCAGCTCTTACTAGCCGTGTTTATGTGATGAACAGATAGTTGTCTGCAAAAAGAAAAGGAGTACCTGTGGCACCTTAGAGACTAACACATTTATTTGAGTATAAGCTTTTGTGAGCTACAGCTCACTTCTGAATGCATCCGATCAAGTGAGCTGTAACTCACGAAAGCTTATGCTCAAATAAATTTGTTAGTTTCTCAGGTGCCACAAGTACTCCTTTTCTTTTTGTGGATACAGACTAAAATGGCTGCTACTCTGAAACCTGTCAGATAGTTGTCTGTGAACATTAGATTTCACACAGGTTTGCACATTTGAAAGTATGTGGAAAAAAAACCACAAAGAGCAAAAGCAATTCACTGCTAGGCTGTATGGTCTAGTGGCTAGTACACTGGACTGGGACTTGGAAGATCTGGGTATTCATTGCTCTGCCATGGGCCTGCTGGATGACTTTGAGCAAGGCACTTCCCCTGTCTGTGTCTAAGGTTCCCAACTCTAAAATGGAGATAATAATACTGACCTCCTTGTAAAGTACGTTGAGATCTACTGATGAAAGTACTAGATAAGAGCTAGGAAAAAGGCTCTGATTCTTCTAAGTGCTGAGCATCTCCTGTGAGATGCAGTGTCCCTTCAGGACTTGGACACAATGGAGAGCAGCTGGTTATTTTGTGAATCCTGGATTAAATAAACATTTCTTTGGTAGACACTTTTTCTTTTCATTTTTGTAAAACTTAGCTCCAATTCTGCCTGTCAGATTTGACCGGGAGCAATGTTTTGTGGTGGTATTATTTCTGAGTGGGGGAAGAGACAAATTTGAACTCCCCTCCTTCTAAAATAAGAAACACTGACAATTACTATAATTGTCTATCATATCTGAATACTCCAAGATGAGCTAGCTATTTCTGAGCAGCATTAGTGACCCCTCATGAGTAATCATTCTATCATGCAGATGAAAGTGTTGCTTTTAAAGTAAAAGATGAGACAAATCATGAACCCAGCTGATCTATGTGCTGGCCTCAAGCATGGTTTAGAAAGAAAAGCTTCTTTATACTTTGGGAGCTCTTCATCTCTCCTTCCATCTTCTCTATGGCCAGGCTCCTAACATGTAACTGCTCAATAGACATGTTTAATACTTGCTTATTGAATCACAGAGATTTATTGGAACATGGCAAGTCCCAACTCCAGCACATGCAGGCAGGACTGAAATTCCTGCTAAAAGCCTCAGATCACACAACAACATAATAACACACAAGACAGTCGCTTCTTATTAAGTTAAGGATACAGTACCATCTACTGAGGGAGGAACTGTCTGCATTGATCATTACAATATCTGTAGTTCACCAAGAATGTGGTTGTATTCTGGGGCAAAACACAGTTAATTGAATTAACTTATTTCGTGAGGCTGCTTTTTAGTGTTACTGAACAGCATGTTCCTGATATATAAGTAATGAGTACAGTATATCACAGCTGCTTCTCCTGGCCAATAAAAGCATTGCTTAGTTTTGTGTTCTGTAGTTGTAAATCATTTTGCCTAATTAATCCTAATTAATGATTGTAGGCAATTTCTTGAGCTCAGTTATCTGTTTATTTAATTACAGTAACATACTGTACTGTGTCCTCTGTTTGACAGGATGCTCTGCACAATAGTTTCATCCAGCAAATAAAAGGGTTAATTAGTTCTCAGAATAAACACAGAGGCTAAATTGGAGTCTAAATTAGCTACTGTGTTCATATTAGCCAGAAGTGCTTGGACTCATTCATCATTAGTGATAATTATTGTTATTGCTTATACAATATAGAAATATACTGCCTAGCACTATGCAGCCCTGATTCCTCTAGGCTCCATTGCAATAATAATAGTAATAATAATAATTAATAATTAATAAATACTATACATGGATAATCTTAAATGATATGGATGATCACAAAAGGAGATACAGAGATTGATGATGTCCAGAAAAGTTTGGTGATGATATAAAGCTACGGGTTGGCTTGGCTAAATGTGCATTGGCATCTGTAAAGAGGGGTAGACTGGTACAAGCTAACAAAGGTACTATCCAAGATATTTCTCAACATGGCCCCTATAAATTCCTTGGGATAACAGAACTGTTAGAGTTACAACATAAGAAATCAAAGAAGAAGTGAGGAAAGAACATTACAGACTAACAAGAACTACTCTGAGGACAAAACTCAACTTGAATAATTTGATCTGAGCCATTAATACATGGGGGATACCAAATAGTACAGTACACCTCTAGAATGATCAAGTGAAATCAAGAGAAGAAGAAAAAAAACTTGATTTCCAAACAAGAAAGATCTTGGTGATGCGTAGTGTCATGGATTGCAATGAAGATATGGACAGGATGTACATCTAGTGATGAGATTAAGGAAAAGTTTTGCTATCTGTGGAGGAATTGACAATCAATCAAAATATACAAGGATTCAGCCAAAGTAAAAGATCATCTGGCTGCAATAACAAGCAATGGCCAAGTGTGTTCCCAGCCCCAGAAAGCATCAAAGAAAGGAGATACAAACTGCCAAAGAAAGACTCAAAATATTTACACAGAAATCACTGTACAGACAGTGGTGGAGACCCCGCACACTCATTAGTGACTGAAGATTAACAGATTCATGGCTTAGTTGTAGAAAGATACCTCAAAAGAAAAGTGGAGAGTCTCATGAGTGTACCAGAGCAGTCCTTAAGGCTTAATTATGTTCAAAACAAAACTGACTGACAGAACTGTCCCCTGAACTGCAGAACTGAAAAGGAAGAGACCATGGAGCATGTGTTGAGCACCTGCAGGTGCCTGACTGGCAGAAATACATGAACAGGCATAATTAAGTTGCCAAGTGTCTGCATTGGAGTCTCTGTGGCAAGCATGTATTTAAACAAACCATGCAGTATTATGAGCACCAAACTGAAGGCGCTCTAGAGAATGAAAGAGGCTATGATTTTACAGGATCTGGCAATTGTCAAAGACCAAATGGGGCAGGCAGACAGACTGGACATAGTTGTAGGAAAGAAGTCAAAGAAGACCTTGCTGATTGATAGTGCCAGACCAGCACACAAAAACATAAAGAAACAAGAAGAGAAGATGGTGATGTATGAAGAACTCTGCCATGAAGTGGAACAATTATGGAAAACAAGAAAGAAGATGATCCTGGTGATCACTGGAGCACTTGGAGTGATCCCTAAAGGTCTGAATAAGCAGCTCAACAACATGTCAGGAGTGCAAGACATCACAATGCAGGATCTGCAGGAGACAGCTCTCCAAGGCACTTTTAAGGAAAGTCAAAGGAAAAAATGTGCATTTGAGCACCTCAAATGCAGGAATTTTGCAGAGAGTTTAACAGAACTCCTGACTACTGAAACCTACAGAGTTGATTCACAATCAAGATTTACTGGGGACTCATGGGGATAAATTTTAAATGTTTAAAGATCCTGTATGTTGTGAAGGCTAGTTATCAAAAAATCCCTACGATGTAATTTTGAAGGATAATAATAATAAATACATATGGTGTTTGTCAGATAAAACACATGGCCCCCACCCACAAGCTTACAATCTAAGGCTCCAATCCTCAAAATCTTCACTCAGGCAAACTGCCCCATCCCTAGCTTCCTCAGCCACATTATGACAGTGAGTCTGACTCTTCGTTCACTTACACTGATGCAAAAATGGACTAAGACCCTCAACCTCAACTGTGTTCCATCCATGTAAAGCTGGTGTCAGATCCGAATCAGCCCCAGTGTGCCACTGTCTCTTGCAGGGGATCAGTTCAGCATCACTACAGAAAAGGAGCTCCTCTCCCTAGCGGACTGTCAGTGCTAACACTGCTGGAATGACATGAAATCAGCAAACTTGATAATCTGAACTATAAAAAAAAGTCACCAATATTTCCCGAGGCGGATGCTCAGACATTTGTCCTGTGTAAAAAGGAATAGTTGCGGGTGATTTTTCTGTGGAAAGTTGCTATTTGTTTGCATTTTTTAAAAAGCCCATGCTGATTACTTGCATTAAGACAGCCATGAGATTAGTGACCCGAATAGAAAAGTGAGTCAGCAAAAATTAACAAACCAACAAAATCCTTGCACAATGACTGGTCTAAGCAAAGGCAGCATCCCATCTGCTAGCCCACAAAACAAAAGGATGCATATACACGACCTACAGCCTCTGTGGAACTGGGTGAGTCTGGTTTTGATATCACTGAACAGCTAGATTGAGCTTCATTGCCAGCAGCCATAGGAATAAACCCAGAGAAGGTGTGAATTAAAAAAACACAAACCAAATGCAAGTATTGTTCCTGTGATACAGCTCCCATGTGATGTTTGCTCCAGTGCTCTTGCTTTTATCTGAGCTAGAATCTCAATGGACATAAAGCCAGCCCAGAGGAATGTTACTGACACACAGGCAACTTACAGATCAGCAATCTGAAATCCTAGTTAGTATTTAATAACAGATGACACAGAACTGAATCAGGATTTATGTCTCAATGTGTTTGCTAGAAATAAGATATTTTGGTATGCGAAGGCCATCACTTAACACGCTCTTTCCATTCTGAAAGGTACTGAAGGTGGTTCACTGCCCCCCTCCAAGGGAAGTCAGTGTAGAGATATTCTATATTTACACTGGTTTAGCCAAGAATGGATTCTGGGACAATGAGACAAACCACTTCACTCCTTTTCTACACATCAACTCCCTGTTACAGCATTCACATGTTAGCCCTGCTCTCCTGAACTGCCCCCACTAAAGAGTCCGAGCTGGTGGTTGCCCAGAACTTACAGACTCCGGAACAGAGAAATATGAGATTTCCTTCCTCTTTGTTTCCTCTGGTTTGTTGGATCTTTTAGTTTAATATACAACAGGAATAAAGTTCCTGGCATTAGAAATTCAGCTTTGTGTTGCCAATTATTCTTCTGCACAGAAAGCATTAATCCTTAATCAAATGATGTGGTCTCTTACAGTAGCCCAACCCACTCCCTACTTCACAGGTGTAACCCCAAAGGGGATATATCCTACCACAACCTGGCATTATTTTGCTGTCTACCTCATCATGACTGCAGGTCTCATGCATTCTCATACGATACAACTAGAACTAGGCAAAATGTTTCAGACAAATATTTTATTCATGGAAAAATGCAGTTTTGAGTCAACCAGAACTAGTTGCAAATTTATGTTGAATTTGGCAAACAGTTTTGGCCAAAAAAAATTGTTATTACATTTTTTAAAAGTCAGTGTTTTGTTTCAACATTTTCAAAATGAAACAATTTCATTTTTCATTTCAAAATGATGTTTCATTTTAAAATTTGCCTAAATTTAATTCTTTGTTCTTTCCCACCTCCCTCCCCCCTCCCCCCAAACCTCCTCCCAAAACATTTCATTTAGGGTAGATCTTAACTTCTGAGAAGTTTGGTTGGGTTCAGGTAGGTTTTGGTTTGAACCCATCTATAGTTACAACTATAATGTTAGGATGTAACTGCATTTTAAATCAGTTTCACACAGATACAAAGCCATAACTATGCAGTTGTGGCCACATCGGTCCCAGGATATTAGACAGACATGGTGGATGAGGTAATAATTTTATTGGACCAACTTCTGTTGGTGAGAGAGACAGAGCTCTTCCTGAGCGTCACAGCTAAATCTAAGATCCGCTTTCAACAGACAAGCCTGGGAGCTTAAATTCAAAACTTTGCTAGACACTGAAAATTAGGTCTTAATAAAGACACTGGATTTACGGCTTATTACAACAATCTGTAACCGTTAACCCCCCTTTTTTGTCCTATGACTACAGGGGTGTTAATGGGTCACCTTGAATGGTCCCTTAGAATATGTGCTAATTACTTCTGCGAAACTATCTGTTCCATCTGATATTTAGCTGACACGCTCTAAGGGCAGGTCTACACTTAAAACACTGCAGTGACACAGCTGCACCAGTAAACTGAGCCACTGTCGCGCTTCGGTGAAGACGCTACCTACACTGACAGGAGAGCTTCTCCTGTCAGCCTGGTTAATCCACCTCCATGAGAGGCGGGAGTTATGTCAACAGGAGAGGCCCTTCTGTTGACATAGCGCTGTGTACCCAGGGCTTAGGTCGGTTTAACTGCATTGCTCAGGGGTGTGGATTTTTTATACCGCTGAGCGACATAGTTATAGCGACCTAATTTCCTAGTCTAGACCTGGCCTTAGTACCTTTCCCGGACCTGAAGAAGAGCTCTGTGCAGCTTGAAAACTTGTCTTTCCCACCAGCAGAAGTTGGTTTGATAAAAGATATTACCTCACCTGTCCATCCTTGCCTCTCTAAAACCATAAGTAGACAGAGCCAAAGCATCATTACAGGAAACAAGCTCTGCTGTGGATTGTATGGGAGGTTCCTATTCACTGATGAAAACTTGGCTTCTGTTTTCACAGTGAAATATTCACTCTGCGCCAACACATTCATTCTCCTGCAACAGGTTTTTAAAACCTCTGTATGATTCCCTTTTTTATTTATAGAGCTCTGTCATCATGTTTTTCTGACTTTACTGCACAACGTATAGCTGCTATACATTCACCAACAAAAATGTAAGAAAGTACATTATGGATTGTATTGAAAATCAGACAAGTCTATAGCCACAGAAACCTGATTGTTTAAGAAGAGCTCACTCTCTCTCTCTCTCTCTCTACACACACACTGGAATATACTGTGCCATAAAAATAAATTGCTGTGGTAAAGAAAATGCACACAGTGTGATTGATTTGCCATCAAACATCTTCATGGACTTGCTCCTGCTTCTTGCATTGATCAAAGAGGTTTGGCTTCACAATAAACCTCTAGGAATGCAGGACACTTGCTTTTTGCAGGTTAGAGGACAGATGAGAAGGTCCCTGGAGATTCAAGAATGAGTATTGGGGAGGGGGAATCCCTCCAAAGCAGCATGATGTGTTCACTCACACTTCAGGTGTCAGCTTCATTTGGGGAGAAAATCCAGCTTGCCCATAGCCCTTACAAGCATAAATGCTGATTCTCCAGTACATATGGCAGTACCATTCAAAGAGCTATGACAATGATACTGTTTATAGCTCTGAAAATGGCGCTGCCATCTGCACCATGCATGCAGTGGTTCTGCTCACCAGGAAGCGAGGGTTCTGTAGAGGGACAAGTTCTTGGACCTGCTGTTCTATTGTGCTAAAGGGTGGCTATGACACAATGCAACCCCTGGAAACTGGAATGAAACAAAATCACTCTCTATTCTGTGAGAAAAATCACCCTTCTGAGCTCTTGTTCTGGTTGTCTGGAGAAAGGAATGATGGGGTGACACAGATTGCACATTATTTTACAGTTAACACTACAGGTGGCATTGAGGATAGGATTGGCATTGAGATGCTAACACACTGGTAGCCATTCTGGGCAGGTGTCATACTGTAAAAGCACTGATCATCATATATACAGATCTCCTCTTTTACTCTGCACTCTAACAGGAGAGGAGGGGCATTCCTCTTTCCTCCCCCCTTTAATATATTGGCACATTCTTGTTTTTCCTCTTCCTTCTGTGCAGCTTTAAGGTGCTGTGTGGATGTGTGCTCTATCCTACTTCTTTGACTAGCGTGGTTAGTAAATGCTCCACAATATTTGGACATTAATTCACACCCCCACACAAAAGCATTCCTGTGAAGCTTCATACAGTGTGCCACCCACAATAATACCTACTGAGTAAATCATCAGACACAATTTCTCCATTAATCCCATTGGGCTGCTTGTGATGAAGTGTGGATAAGTGTTATTGTCCTTTTGAGCAGGAAGCCAGGGCTCAGCTGTATTATTTGCAGTTGGTCCTCAGTAGCATTCATTAGATCTGAAGTCTTTCTTGATGATACTGTTTGGAGAATGGTACATGCATTTGTATCTCTGTTGCCAAAGCAACTTCTGGTCTGGAACAATTGCTGTGTGATGGGGAGCTATAGCAAGTACAAGAGTGCATCCCTCGCACACTAAAGAGCTCTTGAAAGTGGGGAAAGAGACAACACCAAAGCGGGAGCTTTAATTCATCTTGGACAGTGGTGTCTAACCTCCAGCCTTCAAGGGTGACTTTGGTAAGGAGGAAGTTTGTATTTGATTATGGTGTGAGTTACAAATATCTTTCCTGCTCCGTGCCCTTTGATTTTTAACCAGAAGTATTTGAAACCTTCCTGTCACTATGGGGAGAAGGCGGGGGCTCTCCTGCCAAGGCATGCAAACCCCAGAGAGAGCAAGACAGGAACTTGAATGGCTCTGCCTGAGCTTCAGGGAATACCTAGGAAATGATGGCTCCTCTCCCCAATGCTGCCACTCAGGGTACCCTAGGAGAGGGGGAAAGGGAGAATCTGCAAAACAGTCACCAGTTCTAGTCTTTGAGTCTTTGCCCCCAGCCCAGGTTAGATCAGCGGATGTAACTTGTGCCAGCTGGCATTGATTTCCAAGGATTCATATGCTAGCTGGGGATAACTAGAGCACCGTGTACCCCCCTCAAAACCCTGACATGTCCCTGTGCTTGGACTGATAGGAGGGAGGGAGGCACAGAGGCTGGCTATGCTGGCTCTGTGCTTATTGGACACTCCCCATGCAAGAGAATCTCCAGGAGAGGATTTGTTGGGTGGTTTCTGCTCCTGCTGTGCTGCCCAAGTGGCAGAAAGGATGCAGAACAGGGCAGAGAATCTACCTGTAGTACTGACTGTGACCTCTTAGCTTTCTTAAAATACTGTGTTTAACCCTCAGGCTAAAAAAGGATCTAAGGTGTGATTCTGGTACATGCTGAACATTTGAAAGTCCCACTGAAACCAAAAGGATCAGACCTTTAGTTAATTATATCTACATATTCTCCAGGGATTATACATCTAGGCTACACAGACAAAGACATTCACTACAAGGTACATATTCACTTTAAGTTTCACAAGCCGCAATGTGTTCATCAGTAACTGATTTTAAAGCGAGATTAAAGCAATGGCTAACATTTATTTTAGGAAGCACATTTACCTTTCAGAAATATAAACTACTTCATTTTCCACTGGCAAAGCAATTTAAAATGCATTAAAGAATGACCTCAAGTTGAAAAAAAAACCGCTCTGCGTGGGTTTGAACATGAATTTCTGACTACAATTAATTGCATCCTTATTTTAGAGACTTGAAAACACTTTATAGTTCCCTGGTAAATTCAGGGAATATTCTCAAGCAGGGTACAGTACTTTCTATCATATAGTTGCTTGCTCTGCACTGTATTCACCCTTTCAGACTCCTGGCTTTGTAAGACAGAGATTCTGTTCTCTATGTGATATTTCAAGGAGTGTGCACCAGTTATAATATATAATAAATATAATAAAACACTATATAATAAAATTTACAGGGGGAGCAGATGTGTTACAGCCCCGTTGTTCTGCTCTGGCTATGCAGATTATTCATAAAGCTGCCTGAACCAGCTAGCTGGTGATTTTTCTGGTGCAGGACAATCCCCAGATGGTGTCACACTCCCTTGCAGCTCCTAGTGCAGACAGTGTAATGTTCTTGGTGCGAAGATGTTTTAGGGACAGCCCAGGGTCGAAGAGCCTCAAACAGCTTACAGCCAGGGTCTGATTCTTGACTCACACTTGTTTTACAGTGGTATAACTGCACTAGCTTTACTGGTGTTAATCCTGGGTTAGACCAGTTTAACTCAGGGGAGACTCCACCCCACTGTGTCTGTTTCAGCTCTTTAAAGGGACGCATTGTACTGGTTTAGAACAAAATGGGACCTACCTTAATTTTTTTCTATACTTTTTTCTTAATTTCAACTCACACTCAATGAAAAATTAAATTAGGAAAACTGCCCTTCTTCAGTCTGAGACATAAAAGAACTATGTGTACATTTCCCCAAGTGGTTAACTTACCAACCTTTTTCTCAGCGCTAAGCATTCTCCCCCATCAGTAAAACTGGTGGCACAGAGAAAGCAGTGAACGTTTATCCCTACACATGTACGGTTACAGATAAACACACGTATTCATATACATCTTGGCAACTTCCTCACCACTCGCAGACCCATTTAGACCCATGCAGGATTACTTTCACACCCTAGATCCATTCACAAACAACCACTCATACCCATGGACTCACAATCATTTACACAGACAGACAGACATACACAGTTTTAATTTGGAGGAGCATTTGGGTCTCCTGGTTTCTTTTCCTTTCTGGGATTTTTGCTGCTTTTTTGCTGGTTCTGACTGATCAATTTCTAGCAGAATTATTTGTGTCCAACAGGTGACCCAAAATAGGCTTCACCAATTTGCACCAAAAATCCCATCACGACTGGGCTGAATATTGCCTTTGTAACCTCCAGCCACAGCCTTCATCCTATCTGCAGTGCATATTTTGGCTTGATGAACTTCTAATTATTCCCACCAGGGACCCTAAACCCAAGACACCTGTTTTCTTGGTCACAACAAACTGCAACTGAGCAGGCTCTACAAAATGTCACACAGCCCCCCTCCTTCCCCGAAAGGCACATCTCCCCTCCCCTAATCACCTTCCCCACTGCCACCTTTCCAGCCTGTCACATTTAATCAGTTCATCAGAACCAGATATCTTAGAACAGCTCATTCCCTTCTGGATGAATCACTTGGTTTGAAGATTGCCTTGACAACCTAAATGTTTTTCTGTGTCGGGGCCTAATCAAAGTGATGACTTTGAAGACTCTGACAAATCAGGGCTGGTTTTGACAACAGCAAATTGTGAAATATGCTTCTGCTTTAACGCCGACTCTCACAATGCAGTTGGCAAGAGAGCATCCTGGCACAGGAGCCTGCTTAGCTGATGAAGCCATTGGGCCAGATCCTCAGCTAGTGTAAACAGATGCAGCTCTACAGAACTCAAAGGGTGTATGCTGATTTTAAAGCAACTGAGGATCTGGCCCATATAAGTTCCATTCTCTTCTCTGTATCCTTCCTCCCAGACACCTTCCCTCTTGCAAGACCTTGGCCCTGATTCTCCCTGCCCTGTCTGTAACCATTTATACTTAAACTAAGAGGATGTAAAAATGCTGCCAGACCTTTGTTTTGGACCTACTTAGAACAGGTGTAAATGACTTCACATGGCAGTGGACATTCAGGCCCTCTATCTATAGCTAGCAGGACAAATGAGAGCAAGACAGCTGGGCTACCAATTGGCCATCAGGGCTGTTACTCAAGTTGGAGAGAAGAAAGGAAACTGGGTATGCCTTTCTCTAGAATCCTGATCATGGTGGCATGCATCCCCTGGAGCAATCTGTTACCTTGAGCCCAGTGTCACTTGGCAGTGGAGGAATGCAGATGTAGTATACTCTGCTAAAACCCAGGCTGGAGATGAGGAGTAATGCACCATTCTCGGGAGCAGAGGAAGTCCAGCAGAAGCATAACACTCACGCACCGATGGCTAGCAGAAAGGAGACTCATCCTGAAAGACTCTGAGCTGGATTGTGCTTTGTTATGAGTGCAACTCCATTGACCACAGTGAAGCTCCTCCTGATTAACACCAGAGTGAGGGAGCAGAGAATAAGGCCCTAGATTTCTTGTGCTGCTGGTGGCAACAGTAGATGTTTACAGTATTTCCGTCAAGATGACAAACCCTGCTCTGGATGCACTGAGCTGTGCTAGCAGTACAAAGCTTACCTGGCCATTTTAGAATTTCCCACACATTGGGAAAGCCCTTGGATGACACACAGATGCTGTCGGGACTCTTATGTCACCATTTTCCCGACCTTCACTGGTACAGCAATGTAGCTGGGGAATCCCTATCCCCTGGCAATATCTGCCTGCTCTAACAGCCTCTTGGGGGTTGTGGCCAGTCAACATAAATTAAAGATGCCCACAGGCTGCTCTAATCTGTGCTGGGCATCTTCTGGGCCAAAGTAGAGTAGCCACAGGATCCAGGGCCTCCAAACGGGACTTAAAGCTACTGCCTTTTACTACCCCTAGTTTTATGGCTCAGCCACATTACAGAATCTGGTCCACAATTTTTTCTGTATAACTCACAGGCCCTGTGAGATTTCCTTTAGCAGATTCCAGCCTCCTGTGGGTGAAAAGGAGGTCAAACAGCTTGAAGGTCAAGAGTTCTCTCTGTTCACAGAAGACATTTTTCAAAAAGAAATAGTAAAAACTATCAGAAATTAGATGAAATACGAATTAAAACTAAACAAATCAAAAAACCCCGACTGGAAAAAAACCTAAAATGGAGTTGAGCTTTCTTTTTTTTTTCTTTTTTTCCTGGTTGAGATAATAATTAACCCCAGGCGGGGATCTACAAAGGGAATTAGGTGTTGCAATGCTTTAGACACCTTGAAAATCGCTGGTATCCACAAACTCTGGGCTAGTCGCCTAGGCTCCCCATACAATGAATGGGAAGACATGGGTGCCTGAGAAAAGGATCCACAAAAGTGACTGTGCTAGGTGGCTCCCCACCAAAGCTAGCCATGTGGAGATGCCAGTGACTGAGTGCGTCCTAAACCCTACCCCTCTTATAGTTCAGGTTGCAGGGAGGCCCCATCCCTGCTTGCAACCCACAGCCAGGAACCCCTATCGCCTGGAATCAGATGCCTTGGTTGTTCTTGCAGAGAGGGAGTTTGAGCTAGGGGTCTCCCACATCCTGGATGAGGACGCTAACCTCTGGCCTAATGGTTATAAGGAAGGCCTAACTGTACCCAAACCAGTTAGGGGGAAGGAGGTGGTGCTCTTCATTATAATCTTGGCCCAGTGGTTAGGGTACTCACGGGGAGGTATAGGAGACCCAGGTTCAATTCTCCCCTCTGCTTACAGTAGGGGAAGGGTTTCCTACCTCTTGGGTGAGCACCACTCTCTGGAGTATAGTGATCCAATCACTATATAATACAAAGTAGAATGAGGGAGAGCCACATCATAAAGTCCCATAGGCCAGTAGTTAGAGCACTCACCAGAGAAGGGAATTGAACTGGGATTTCCAATATCCTGGCGGAATGCACAAACCCCTGAGCTAAAGGTTACTAGGGAGTCTCCTTTCCTCCTGGACATCTTGTGTGGAGTTAGGAATATTCAGAGCACACCTACTTGACTGGGTCCCACAGGCAAGACAGGTGTTCCCCCATCTAGCTTCACCTAGTCTGAGGCTCACACGGTGGCTTAGGTGTGAGACAGGCACCTGGATGTCTGTCTGAGGCAGCAGTGCGCATGCCCAGGAACAGAAACTCAGGCACCTCGGGAACTTTTACAGCAAAAACATAGGTGTCAAATGAGTTTAGAGTTAGGCGGGAAGTTTGTGGATTGCAGTAGTGCCTAAATCTGGGCCCTAGGTGCCTAAGTCCCTGGGCCCTGGGGTTTGTACTTATGAAAAATGGATCACCACCTCATACACACTCACTGGAGGTGCAAGGTCATGGGATTCTATAAGAAGGTTACACACAAGTGGCTCAGAAGTTCTTGGGAATTTGTCTGTTGTCTCTGACTGTCCCTGCTGGAGCCAATTATTTCATTGTGAGATGATACTGCAGCAGGCATATATGGAGACTGTAGAACAGAGGCCTCTAAATATCTTTGGCAAAAATCTCACTATATGCTACTTTCATGCTCCCTTCAGTCAAGCTGCTTGTGAGAACCCCAGTGCCTGACAATATACAATGAGTCATGTGCCGATTGCGTTATTCTCTGTGAGGCACTTTGGCTGTACAGCCATTTAATAGGAAATGAATGGAAATGACAGTGGAGGAGATACCAGGGTGAGGGAGCGAGACACAAAAACTCACATTAGGGTTCACCAGCAACTTGTACAAGAAAACAGTGGCCTTAATGATTAGGAGAAGGGCTCTCGCACAGCATCTGGCAAGGAGAGGGTTAAAACCCTCATTCCAAACAGCCAGACATCCCTGCAGTGTGCTAACATGGATGGGTGGAGTAGCAGGTGCTCTATACAGAAATGTTAATTTGCCTCATTGGCAGCAGGCACCTGATTGCTGAAGGAAGGAAATAAAAGAGCAGGGAAGAGGTGCTAATGGCAGAGCTGGGAGTGGGGGAAAGGGAGGGAATGTGGTACAAGAAAGCTGTGGTTAGCATAATGCTAATACCATTTTTTTTTTTAAAGCACACAAAGCTCAGTTATACAGGATGCACCTAGTATATGATGTAAAGACATTACAGCAGCTAGTTCTAGAAGTGATAATAAGAGTAGCTATGTTAACTGAAGCCAGCTTGGCTTTAGCTTGTATTTATTTGGGCTGAGGAAGCCCTGTCATTCTCTTCAGACTATAGCTGATAGACACACACAAACAGAAAATGAAGATCCCCTGTAGAAGAAAAGGCCTCTGTCATTCTTCATTACCTAAAAAAAAGACAGGCCATATTTCTCCCCGATCTGGTTCCTGAACTCCAGAGCTAGACTGCAAATTCCCTTATATCATATATGTGAGGTTCAGCCCAAATCAGCCAAAATGGGAAAGTTGAATGCAGCTGGATTCATTAATAATCACCTCCTCAGCATAGTGTCTGGGTGCACGTATCTCCTGGCTGACCTGGCTAAAAGCTGCTTGCTTGTGACCACTGAGCAACTGGGACTGAGCCTCCCAACTCACATAGACAGACTTCTGTTAGTGGGGCTTATGCCAGCACGCTAAAAGTAGCTGTGTGGATTCTGTGACACTGGCAGTGGCTCAGGCTAGCCACCTGAAATCAGAACCAGCCTGGCTCTGAGCTCAGGTGACTAGGCATTCTTAAGCACAGTGCAGGGTGTGTGGAGTTGCTAATTTCCATGTCCAAGCAAAGAGGAGCTGAGCTAATAATTAGTTAACAATAATAATAATTTGACACATAGTTCCTCTCTCCATCCCTGGAAAAGGCTAGCAGAGAGAGTGGGTGCACGGGCAGGAATTAAGGTGTTTGACAGAGACCATCTGATGCTAAAGCCTGTTTGGAAGGAACCTTTCAAAGTGAGGCCTAAGGAGCCAGGGTGCAGTTCTGGCAGCCTACCAACTAACTAGGGGAATGTTCTGTGATCTGTAATAGTTGTGAAGCATGATGTAAAATTCCTGACCATTAATCTCAGTTGTGTTCAGAAGAGAACCCTGCTTAGGAGAGAGTCTGGTCACACACACATGCCCAGGATTCTGTTCTTGGCCCTTAAAAATCAGGGTCAGACAGGGTGCAGTGGTGATGGGGTCATAGATGCTGGAAGTTACTGAGATTTTTCTGGCAACAGGTACTTTATAAATTCCACAAAATGAATCCTGCTGGTTAGAGATGGAAATGACTGGTGTAGCCTCCCCATTCTCTCTCCCTCTCTCCATCCTGGCTGGCTGAAACTGGTTTATTCCCTGCTCCAATGAGTTATACAGTCCACTCCCAAATATCCACTGTTATAGGGTTTTCTCTACTGCCCTTGGGAGACTAGTACACACCCTAATGAACCTCATTATTGAGAAAATTTCCCTGACAGCTTAACTTTTCCTTCATTTCTACTTACAGCCCTTTAGAGGGGAAAAAGAAGTCCTCTGCCAAATTGGTCATTGCACTCTTCAATTCCTGCAGCAGAACTATTCCGAAGTAGGTTAGAAAAACCTGACACGTAGCAATGGAGCAGCTTGCATCATGGTCACTGCCCTGGGACTTGCAGATGGTGCTGTCTATCCAGGGGCCTAACTAGGTGAAATTACAGATGGCAGAAACAGATACTGTATCACCCAAGTCACACTGCTGTATTCAAACAACTGTAGATACTGGCTTGGGTTTTCTTTAAACTTAAACTGTGTCAAAGATTCAGTAGACACGCAGGGATCATAAGAAATCCAGCTAGAGCACGTATTCCATTTTCTGATATTAACATCGAGCAGCAATATCCACATCAGAATAAAAAAGTATTGAAGAAAGAGGGATTAATCCTCTGCCTGCCAGAGTCCTTTTCTATTTACTGGGCATTTGGATTCTTCTTAATCACTGGGTCCCTTGCTGTTACTGCGTTATGTGGACTGTTGCTACTGGCACATCAAAGTCATGCAGGATACCATTATTTTCCACTAGCTTATCCCATCTGTAGTAACTCTGAAAGCCAAGCAAAACCAGGCTATTGCTCCCTGTGGTGAAAGTTGTCTAGTGGGTTTGAGGTGGCAGCTTGCACTAGGACAGAGCTCCTACCTTTCCTAGTGTTGTCATTGTGTGTGTTCTTTTCGGTGGTAGGAGGCGCAATTCTCCCCAAGGTTAGTTACTGTCGTCAGTACCTGGTCAGACCCCCTAGTCAGACTTAGTCAGAACCTTGGTGGAATTCACTGGGTAAATTTCCTAAGTGCTATATCTGGCAGAGCAAGGGGCTTAGAAAGATTTTATGTCTAAACCAGAGGTTCTCAAACTGTGGTCTGCGGACCACCAGTGTCCGCGAGGTCCATTCAAGTGGTCTGCGGATAGGTCCCTCTAAGGTGCGTGCCTGAGCGGCCACACGCAAAAGAATGAAGGGCCATCCACCTAATTAGGTGCCTGGACCCTGAAGAAGACGCACATGTAAGGTGAGGTGGTGGCTTTGAGAGGAGTAGGGGGTAGGTGGGAGGGGGGCAGTGGAGTGAGAAGAGGAGGTGGGGGGAATTTGGGATGTGCAGGGCTGTGGCATCCAGAGAAAGAGGTGACTTTCCCCAGCTCCAGAGTTGTGGCTGCCAGGGAAAGGCGGCCCTCCTTCCCAGCCCCAGCTCGGGGGCTGCCATGGCGGGGGAGAGAGGGCACATCCATCGCATTAGAAAGTGAGAGCAAGCATCAAGAATACTGAAATTAAAATATGAGTTGTGCGCTTTTATTTGTAGAACAAAAGAAAGTTGTTTATTATTGAGGTTTTTTTATATTGCGCTTTTATCCAAAGCGATTTATAATACTTAGCTAACGGTACAAACAACATTTGGAAAGATCATTAAGTGGTCCGCCGAGACCCTCAGCAATTTTCAAGTGGTCTGTGGAAAAAGAAGTTTGAGAACCACTGGTCTAAACACAGATCAGTATGCATAGTGCTATACAAATCTGGCATGTAATTAATATCAGTCTGTCAGCTAAAGCTTTGTCATCTTTGTTATTCTTTTGTACAGCACGTAGTGCAATGGGGCTGTGAACTACCATAATATAAATAATAATCCTCAAAGTCAGAAGAGTACCATAAAAAGAATGCATCCTACCCGTTGTATTGCCAACAATAAGAGTATCTGCATACAGGAAATGACACACACCATTCTGATGTAAGTTCTTGACATGGTTTGTTTAAAGTTTTCCCATCAACCCCATCCCTGGTGAGCCACACAACAAGGGAAGTGTATTAAAAAGGAATAATAAACGCACATACGCACACACATACACACAATGCTACAGTAATAAAAGAAAAGACTTACAGAGCATGTTCAGGGTTAGACAGGAACTGGTCTATTGCAGAACAGCAGGAGGAACTTGGAGATAGAAGAACAGCCACTTTTAGTGCAGACGGGAGAAAAGACAGACACAGTGAGGGGGTAAAGAGAGAAAGGAAAGAAAACACAGAGATGGTTAATAGGAAAATGACCTCCAGTTAACCTGTCATTAAACACCAAGAAATTATGTTAAAATAACCTCAAGCTCCAAATATGCCCTCTCCCTCAAGGGAAGGGAAAATCTCAGCTAATATTGATGGCGATTGGGTCAGAGGAATAAGGCAGATCATGTGGTCCCTTGCTAAATAAACCCTTTGAAATGCTCAGGAGGGGAGGTGTTCCGTCTTCCTCCACAGGTGTTCTCTGTCTTCTCACTCATGCTTTCTTTAGCAAAATAGCCCCACATTTTCCTTTTCCAAAAGTTCTCAGGTTTGCTCCAGGGAGGTCTGGTTGGATATTGTGATATTTATATGCCCCCTCCCACACACTAGTCACATGACCAGAATCATCTGACTAGAGGGGATGGCACATATCCTCCATAATCATATCTCTCAGCTACATCTATGAAAGCGACCTGTCTCTGCGAAGGGTGCAGATAAATTCCATATCTACACTGTGAGGCTACATATCAATCTCCCCTCATTCCCACCCATCATAAAGAACTAACATGTCAGCCTCTGAGAAACTGGATTTATGGTGGAAAAGTGGACACATCATTATCTACAGCACCTCTAGCTGGCAATCCTAGGATGCTCAGACAACTCCGTTATACTGGACATGGGAATGTCTGCCTATTTTTCTAGATGTACACATTTGACTAATTACTTAGTCCCTGTTTTATCAGAACTCTTCAGGCTGAAGTGCACAGCTGGGACAACTGTGATTTCATTTCTAGTAAAGCTCTTCCAGTGGCTGGCAGCCAGGATCCAGCACAAAGTTCTAATAATTGTTTGCTGCATAAAACATGCAGCTGGCCATCTCTCCACTACACCCAAGTTTAATGGGAAATAAGTATGACCACAGGTCCCAGCAAGTGGTTTCTTAATGCTCAATGTTCTTCAGAATGATAGGGCTGGCACCTAGTCCCCATCTTCACCATCCCATGCTGGCAAGGGCTGAGCTCTATGCAGAGTTGGTGCTCAGCCACAGGGATGAAGGGAGCAGTCCCTCCAGCTGATCACTGATAGACTGCAAAGGGAGAGTCTAGTCTTCCTTAGGTGAAAACCTAGTACTCTGATGCATACTCTCAAGTGGAGAGGTAGAGATGAGGGCTCCACAAAGCTTTGTCAATCAGAATTGGCTGAATTTCTTTTCTTTTTTCTTTTTTTGGCTGGACAGTTTGGGATTTGGGGCCAGATCCTTGAGTCATGGATTTCATAGATTCCAAGGCCAGAAGGAACTTTTCTGATCATCTAGTCTGACCTCTTGTACAACACAGGCTATAAGAGTCCACTGGCTTAATTCCTACTTGAACTCAAAGCATCTTTTACAAAAACATCCAATCTTGATTCAAAAAATTTCCAGTGATGGAGAATCCATTCAAACCTTAAAAAATTGTTCCTATGGTTTATTACCCTCCCCGTTAAATTGGCACTTTATTTCTAATCTGAATTTGTCAAGCCTCAACTTCCTGGCATTGTATCTTGTTATACTTTTCCTGCTAGGTTGAAGAACCCTGTAGTATCAAATTTCTGTTCCCCATTTAGGTACTTATAGACTGTGATCAAGTCAAGCCTTAACCTTCTCTCTGTTAAGCTAAACCTACTGAGCTCCTTCAGTCTTTCACTATCGTTAAATCATTCTCATGGCTCTTCTTTGAATCTTTTCAAATTTATTAACATCCTTCTTGAATTGTGAGCACCAAAACTGGACACCGTGTTCCAATGGTGGTCACACCAGTGTTGAATATAGACACAATATAACCTCCCAACTCTTACTCATTATTTCCCTGTTAATTCATCAAAGGATCACATTTGCCTGTTTGACTAGGGTATTGCAATGGGAACTCGTGTTAAGCTGATAATCTTCCATGACCCCCAACTCCTTTTCAATCACTGCTTCCCATGATAGAATCCTCTCTCCTGAGATATGGCCTGCATTCCTTGTTCTTAGTCTCTCAGTCACTGAGACTGTCCCTTTGGCAAATGCTGTCAGTTTTCCCAAGACTGGAAGACATCCCTCCCCACCTTTCTGCGTTCCTCATGAAATCTCTGTAGCGCCAACCCCCACCATTTTCCACCAGCTGCATCTCACCCTTCCTTGAGTCCCTAGGACACATCCCCCTTTGTTCAGATGTGGAGGACTAGAACCTACTAACTCCACTCACAGATTGCCTTGGAGAGCTGGCTATAGGTGCCGCTACTGGCCTCCTCCTCACATAGCCCCCCCCCCCCCACCTTTGTCCATGTAGCATTCTCTGTTTAAAAGCTATATTGAGTTTGATCCTGTTCCATTGATTTTATTGGGTGTAGGATCTGGCCATTTATATTTCAAACCCTGGACCCTTAGCTGCCACCATATCCCAATCCACCTTCTCCCACTTCATGGAAGAGGAAGAAGAATTGAGATTATTTTTCACTGCCCCTTGTCTAGCCAGCAAAGGAAAAGCAGAACCTTTCTAAGGCCTTGCCTACTTGGGGAAAGACACTGTGTTAGAAAATGTGACATGGAGCATTACTCCATGTACCTGTGTAGAAAAGGACAAGCTGTGCTTTAAAACATGCTAGTTGGTGCCAAGACCAGCTAAGCACATTTTTAAACATGACTTGTATGAAATATGTGTTAGTTAACCCTAAAATTAACCACAGCCAGCTAATATATTTTAACACAATTTATCCTCATCCATACTAAGCATAAAGCTTTGTTTAACACTCAACTAGTTAATGTGTTTTCTAACATTTTCCCAGTGCCATTTTCCCTGTACAACCCCAAACTGACTCTCTTCCCACGGATGTTGCCATGGATATTCCCACCAGATCACCAGGGCTAGAGACGTATTCCAGTTCATTTTTCCCAACACAAAGAAAGCATGGAAAATGTCATCTAAAACCCCATGCCAACTGTTTCCTGCCTGTTCAGGTGTTTTCACACCTAAGCAGTTTATAGCAAGGTAATGCAGTATCCAGGCAGCTACATGGGGCTTGGAGAAGGAAATGGAAGACAAGATACCTGGATGACTTGCCTACCCCACTTTGAATATCCAGTTGAGGTTCAGGTTATGGGAAGCAATGGTGAATGAACAAAACCTACTGTCAGAATTTCCATGTTTTATGGTGAGTATTCAAATAACCTTCCTCCATTTAGAAGTTCATCTTGTAATGGGGATACTGCCAAGAATCTGCTTGAAAGTCAGAGGGAAAATCCCCCAATTTTAAGTGTAGAAGATTTCATTGCTTTTGTTTCTTGGGTTTCTTTTAAATCCACGACTTCACTGAGAAATTTAAACATCAGAAATAGTTGTAAGATTGGGGGTGGGTGGGAATTGGGATATGCCAGTGCTTTTCCTTTATGGTCACAAAGTTATCTGTGGAGCTCACACCTGCCTTAGTTTCTGCCTTCCTTCTATGGAGGAGGTGATGTTTCTAGAACAGATGGACTTTGGAATGGCACCAAAACAGCTTAACCTTTTTTTGACTTGCTCTTTAATTCATTTCCTTGAAGTCAGTGCCACTGAGTTGGTTTAACAGGCTTTAATAGTCATATAAGTAGCATCTCGGGCAGTGCTAATGTAATTCTCCTCTGTGAATAATCGAGCTTGAGGAGGAAAGCTACCAGGGGCTCAGCTGACCACGATGTCTGCCTGGTTCTGTGTTATTTGTAATGCAGATGGACAAAAATGGCAGTGGTGAGGAAAGACACTCGGGATGCTGCATGAAAGGACTGATGAAGAACCCAAGTCATAGGGCTGTCAAGGTTCAGCTGTGCTAAATGGGGAAGGATAGGGCTGCAGGGCAAAGGGAACACCTGAATGTCTCTACCATCTCTTAGGCTTAGGAACTGAAAATGAGGGACCATTGTTTATTGTACATCCCAGTTCTGTCCATAGTTTTGAATATTCTAAGAGACAGGTCACCGCTTCTGTCCCTTCCAAATAGCTTTAGATCAATTTTTCTTAAAAATGCACATGAACTTTGCAAATCCATAATCACCTAAGTTTCAGAAGGGCTAAGCACTCACAAGTCCAACTGAAGCCTCTGAAAACCAAGGCCTATCAGTTTATTTTGTTTTTAAAGCAAATACTTCAATCCTCTTCAGAGTTGGGGGGAAAATGTCAGGAATGCCCACAGTCCTATTCAGTAACAACAAAGCAGTGTGCACTGCTTAACCATCACGAGTAACTCTACAACAACACACCACTGTGAGCATTTCGTGTTTAAAGACAATCAAACTGTTACAATGACAAATCAATATGAACATGTGCATGATATGAGGCATATTATTTTAAGGAAACCAATTTAGCTTCTCACTAACAAGGACTTGTTATAATTATAAACAACAACGGGTAGAAACTATTTTAATAATACTTGCCAAAGTGCATTTTTAGCATCTTTTAAATATTTTAAATGTATTGTTATATTTCAATAAATAATTTGTTTGTATGTATAATGGAACCTTCTCCAGTAAGTGAACCAACATGTGGAGATACTGTGTGCTGTGTTCCTGTCTGATCTTATAAGCTAAGCTGGGGAGTATTTTGAAGGGGAGACTTTCAGTGAGTGCCTAGGTACAGCAGTAGTAATGATGCTGATGATTTTGAAAGTTGGAAGTGAGTATACCAGCTGAGTTACTGCTGAACGCATGGCCCAGGGTGGTGCTAGGTGCCATTACACTATTGCAGGTGCTCACTTTTGAATAATTTCAAACTGAGCTCAGAGCCACTTGAAATCATTAAAGATACCATGGTAACACTTTAAATGAAGGTGTCTTTTATAACTGTTTTATCCTTACCTATAAATGAAAACTCAGTGCAGTTACCCCCTTAGTGTATTATAAAGTGTTATAAAATGCATTAGTAATAAATGCTTAACCAATTATACAATGACAATCTGTTAACAAAAGAAACTATAAGGCATAAATTGTTCTGAACCAATGTATATCTTTAATACATGAACTTAATCTGTTATTGCTCTCCAGTATACTATAAAGTGGCTTATACTTTACGAAATAATAAAACTATTTATGGAAGTCTCCTTAACATAGGGTGCTACCAATTTCATGACACTTTTTTTTTTTTTTTTTTTTTGGTAAATATACCATCTGATGAAGTGAGCTGTGGCTCACGAAAGCTCATGCTCAAATAAATTGGTTAGTCTCTAAGGTGCCACAAGTACTCCTTTTCTTTTTGCGAATACAGACTAACACGGCTGTTCCTCTGAAACCATACAAATGTTAGTGCATGTGTCTGGACAAATTCCACCTCTGGTAATAATATCCTGCCCCTTTAAAAGCTCTCTGAAATAATAAGTGAATATGTTTTTTCCTTCACTTCCTGTCTTAAACTGTTGTGAAGTGTTGTAGTGTGCAATTAAATAGCTGTCATGTTTCATATTAGAGTTGGCTTAATTTCAGTAGCAAATAAAGTGCTCCCTAAATATAGCTTGTCTACCATTCGGTAAAGAGCCCTGGGGTCCTATAGCGCTACAGAAATTTCAGTGATTATCTAGCAGTGAATTGATGCCTTATGAGTGGGTTTCAAAGCAGTGTGATGCTCCCATGAGACTGTCATGACGCATTATCACACTTATTCAAAGGTCAAACACTAAGAAAAAAACAAGAGAGGATATAAAATGTTCCATTCCCTGCACAGGGACAGACTCAGGTCAATCTGATAGCCACTCCCTTGTGTCTGCAAGGTTCTCCAAAATATAGTCTGATAAACCACCTCTAAAATGACCCTTAGCTGCCCGGGACTCAGTGTGGACTTGCAGCCAACACAAACTGATGAGCTGCTGTCTGGTTCTACTGTTAATGTAACATTGTTGCAGACTCAGGACAGCTAGGGCCGTGGAGGTGCTGAATGGTCAGATTTGGGGTATTGCTTCTTGGGGGAAGGTAGTTACATGTTTGGTACCTGTATCCTGTTCGCGCTAGGAACAGCTTTTCACAGTGTAGTAGGGAAAGGAATCAGGCTATTATGTACAATTAGAAACCTTCTCTGCAGAACAGCAGCTGCTAGGAGCTGTGGTCAATTTTTTATATGTTACGGGCATCACTGCATCAGGGAGGATTCAGATTCATGGGGGAAGGAATCTAAAAGAGCCCAGATCTGTCAGTAGCAGGGGAGTTCTGAAAGATGCTTTGGAATGAAGAGTAAGATCTGGGCACCTGAAGAGAGACTGAATCAATCCCTCCCCCTGCAGAGTTTACCACAGTATGAGTTCCTTTCTATTGCATCCGAAAGCCCAGAAAGCTCTATCAAGTTTCCATCTCTGAAATGTCCTCCCTCACTTGATGAAAGAAAAAAACAAAACAGAAAGAACAACAATCTGCTTGAGTCTGTCACCCAACCATCAGCTTGTCAGCTCCTGATCCATTAACAGGACAAACCAGCAGCCTTAAGATAGCAACCGAAACTCTGGGAACTGCCCAGAAATAACTCTCCATAATGACAGGTTTCAGAGTAGCAGCTGTGTTAGTCTGTATCTGCAAAAAGAACAGGCGTACTTGTAGCACCTTAGAGACTAACAAATTTATTAGAGCATAAGTTTTCGTGGGCTACAGCCCACTTCATCGGATGCATAGAATGGAACATATAGTAATATATATATATATATATATATATATATATATATATATACGCACACACATAAGTTGGAAGTTACCATACAAACTGTGAGAGGCTAATTAGTTAAAATGAGCTATTATCAGCAGGAGAAAAAAACTTTTGTCCTGATAATCAAGATGGCCCGTTTAGACAGTTGACAAGAAGGTGTGAGGATACTTAACTTAAGGAAATAGATTCAATATGTGTAATGACCCAGCCACTCCCAGTCTCTATTCAAACCCAAGTTAATGGTATCTAGTTTGCATATTAATTCAAGCTCAGCAGTTTCTCGCTGGAGTCTGTTTTTGAAGCTTTTCTGTTGCAAAATTGCCACCCTTAAATCTTTTACTGAGTAGCCAGAGAGGTTGAAGTGTTCTCCTACCGGTTTTTGAATGTTATGATTCCTGATGTCAGATTGGTGTCCATTTATTCTTTTGCGCAGAGACTGTCCAGTTTGGCCAATGTACATGGCAGAGGGGCATTGCTGGCACATGATGGCATATATCACATTGGTAGATGTGCAGGTGAACGAGCCCCTGACGGTGTGGCTAATGTGATTAGGTCCTATGATGGTGTCATTTGAATAAATATGTGGACAGAGTTGGCATCGGGCTGTGTTGCAAGGATAGGTTCCTGGGTTAGTGATTTTGTTGTGTCGTGTGTAGTTGCTGGTGAGTATTTGCTTCAGGTTGGGGGGTTGTCTGTAAGCTAGGACTGGTCTGTCTCCCAAGATCTTTGAGAGTGAGGGATCATTTTTCAGGATAGGTTGTAAATCTTTGATGATGCGCTGGAGAGGTTTTAGTTGGGGGCTGAAGGTGACAGCTAATGGCGTTCTGTTATTTTCTTTGTTAGGCCTGTCCTGTAGTAGGTGACTTCTGGGTACTCTTCTGGCTCTGTCAATCTGTTTTTTCACTTCAGCAGGTGGGTATTGTAGTTTTAAGAATGCTTGATAGAGATCTTTTAGGTGTTTGTCTCTGTCTGAGGGGTTGGAGCAAATGCGGTTGTATCGCAGAGCTTGGCTGTAGACAATGGATCGTGTGGTGTGGTCAGGGTGAAAGCTGGAGGCATGTAGGTAAGTATAGCGGACAGTAGGTTTCTGGTATAGGGTGGTGTTATATCTTACTATATGTTCCATTCTATGCATCCGATGAAGTGGGCTGTAGCCCACGAAAGCTTATGCTCTAATAAATTTGTTAGTCTCTAAGGTGCCACAAGTACTCCTGTTCTTTCTCCATGATGAAACAGCTTGATTCCAGTTGTCTCACCCTGTGAGACAGTATCTAAACTCTTTTTCTTACCAGCTACTCACAGCACAGCAATTGATGGAAGATGTATGAGTGTATCTTTAGCAGGAAATACTTAACATCATTTCACTCTGAGTACATGGAAAAACTGTGGAAAAACATTCTTTTTATGGCCATAGCTCTACATATTACCACATCTCATGAATGATCTTTCAGTAAAATCTACCTTTCCCTATAGCTGCTTTCAGCTCTAGCCCATTATTGATTATTTTTCATTATTGACATTAAAGATAGCAAATCAGGAAACTAGTTTCTGGAAAATATTGTTTCTTCTAATCCAGACAACTGAATTCATTGTCATTTCAAACTTCCTCTTCATTTGTCCTTCCATTGTTCCTCATTTGGGGCCCGCAAGATTTAAGTTACAATCATGCACACTTCTCAAAGTTGTTGTGGGAGAGAACTGTGTTTAATGCCAGCCAGGACTTACTGGTATCTTGCTCACTGACATCCCTCATGATGTTTCTGTGCTCTTTCTGCCTATGATGACGAACATATATTTGTATAACAGTACTGAAGTTATTAAAAAAACTTTACACTAGCTACCATAAAATCTAGTGTTACTTTTCTCCCAGCACCTGCAGTGCAATTAATTATACTTGATGTGCAATGCTAGCAACATTTCTATGCTTCAGTGATCTCCTGGGAAATTCATGGACAATGATTTAAGGAGTAGAATGTGTAGGCTAGTTTCAAACATATTAACTCACACAGTACCATGGCTCTACCTTGTGCTAACTGCTAATATAGACTTCAGGTGCTAGATATCATGGGTGTGACTATCAAGAGGGTGAGGAATAGTTTAGGTTGGTATAATTTTTAACTATGCATAATAGAATGAAATTAAGGAAAGAGAAATGTTAGGATAAACACCAGGAAAAAAGTTCCTAACCATGAAGTCTATTACAAACCATGGAACAGGCCTCCTCACCCAGCCCAGAGGAGGTAGTAGAAGTTCCCTTGGTTACATTAGGCTACAAAATTTACTGTAGGGACCAATCCAGCCTTGGCCAGCTTGGGGTTAGACTAGAAATTCTTGTAAATCTTTCCCATCTTTAGTGTTTATGGTCAAACTTGATCTTTGATTATTCATCATTTAATTATGGTAGTGTATATATACACATTTTTCAAACACTCAAGAAGGAGGTTCCCTGCCAGAGGAGCTCACAGTCTAGCTTTAACAAAAAATTTAGTAGGCCTTGAGACAGATCACAGGGTATCTGAGTAATACCTTGTGCCATAAGTAGCCCCACTGACTCCAATGTGACTTCAAGATCCTATTCAATAGGCCAGATTCTCTGGTTTGCTAAGACTACTATGTTCCATTAAAGCACTGCAGAGCTAAGTGGCCTTAAATTGGCTGGAGATGACAGATGGACCAGTTCCCTGTTACTGGGGAACTCCACGCACAAGCAAATGGAAAGCTGGTGTCAGTGGAACAACAGGTTCTTAAACAGAATAGGGAGGGGAGAGTATAGGCCTATGTTGTGCAGGAGCTGGACACCTGAAGCTGTAAGCAGATTCCTCTCTCCGTTCTGTGTGACTGTGAGGCTCGGACAGTGTGGTAAGTCAAAGCCAATGTGAATGATGGCATCACAATCTGGCCCTAGAGAAAGTGAGTTTCTTGCAAAATAAAATGTAGTTAATTATTTTTAATCTTGGTTCATTATCTCATCCAGTTCTCTTCATAGCCTTCACAGAGACAAAGTACTTTGGTGTAGCTTCCATCTGAGAAATACCTTCATCCAGCTCATTAGCCAACCTGTTTACAAGGTGAAGTTGATTATTGTATTCACCACCACAAAGAGAATTGGTAGGAACAGATGGGATGCTGAGCGGGCTTTGCAACTTCATCTTGAACAAATATTGACTCATATATTGCACTGAAGGATTATCTCTTTGATGTCTGGGCAAGGACATGGTGGGCAAAGAAGAGGGATGAACTGGGTTTTCAGTGCACCAGAGAAAAATTCCCAGCATCTCTGACAAGTTATTTGAAGTCATTTCAATGGCCATTGCTGATTGCACTTTGGACTTTCATTCTCCAGATGCTCCCTTTCCAAAATAATAGATGTTATCAGACTTGCACAAAAGGCTTTTTATCCTTTAGATCTAAATGTAAAGACAGGTACATGCTGATATCAACTGGATGACTTCAACAGCTGGGGAGGGCCAGCCTCTATGTGTTAGGTGAAGGGTTTTTCCCACTTTTGGGAAATAAATAAGCAATTTTGCACTTATATATTTAGCAACCTGTTATCAAAGGTTCTGGAGGAGCTTTACAGACATTAGTTAAACCCTGAACCATCTCAGAGATAGGCAGGGATTAGCATGCCCATTTCTGCAGATGAATAAAATGAGACACTCAGAGAAGAATGCCTTTCCCAGGATCACACAGTGAGTCAGTTGCAGATTTGGAAGAACCCAGTGTTCTGACTTGCATGAGTCCTTGTGCTAGCCCATAGTATTCCTTCCTCCTCCTCCTCCAGCCAGGATGTACCTTGTGTGTTGCAATATGGTTCCTGTGGAATTTACACATTTCACACCTGAAGAACCTCTGACTATGAATGCCATGAATGCCAAATGAGGTGGATTGATTTGACTTTAACTGCAAAGATTTTCCCATTAGTGAATCTATGGGTCTAGGCTTTTCTACTGCACTCATCACCATGGGATCTGAGCACTGGGCCGCAGTGTTCACCTTATTAGATGTAGCCCCTTAGTGGCAGGCTTTCTGAGGCTCAGAGCCAGTGCAAGATGGATTAATGCTGCAGGCACAGGAAGCTCCTATCTTATTTGAGGGCTTGTTAGAGGAAGTTACATGTTAGAGGGCTGTGCTACATTGATTCTCTCCTGAAGCTGATGTGGACTTAATTTGTGTAGCCCATGCAATTCTGATTTTGAAGGAGTATGGGAGGCAAAATTTTCCCTTGGCCCTTCTCATGAAGCATGCTTTGTGTTCTCTATTGGAAGTTGGATGAGAGCTAAGTTCTTCAAATCTGTGTAAGACTGAGAGGTTTTATTATATCAGGCAATCATAAAGGACACTTGCCCATTTTCCCTTCAGTGATCTTCTGGCCAAATAGCATATAGCAGATTTACATACATTTTACACATGCCGCAGGAGCCTTTCCTACTTCTGAGTTTGTTAAAACCTTGTAGGACCCCTTTTAAAGACAAATAAATCCACAAATATAAGACAGACTTATACTAGCAACTGGAGACAGCACATATGAGAAAATGGAGATGGCAAGGTTTGATGGGGAAAGTCCATGCTCAGATGGCATAGAGAAGGAGGGAAAGTTTATGTTGAGGTGCTTAGTGGTGAGAGGGGTATTGACAAATGCATGTTTGTGTTGCCAGGAAGTGGAAGGGAGAGGCCATAATCAATTCCCTACAGTGTTCTGCTACAACCGTAGAAAACGCATAGTTTCCAAGCTCCAAACAGCTTTTGACGTAATTGTTTTTCCTCTCCAGTTACCATGCTCAACACAGGGCTTATAACACCCGGGAAGTCGCTAAGGGATCCTATGGACCTGCAGTGTTCACTATCCACAAAGTGGTCACATTCTTCCTTCACTGGGGAGGAAAGCCTGGGAGATCTTTGTGAAATATTCCCAGAACAATCCATGTGGCATTTGATTGAATTAACCAGCTCTTCAAAGTCCCCACCCTTCCCCAGAGATACACTTAAAAAGCATTTCCTTCAGCAGTGAGGAAGGAAAAGACTTTTTAAGAAAGTCAGCCTAAAATTAAAGTGCACTTAAATGATTAGTTCTACGTTTTAGATGTAAGTATATCTGCAGCCACAATGAACAACATAGCAAAAGTAGCTTCGATTTATATAGCACCTTTATCCACAAGGAACACAAAGCACTTTGCAAATGTTGATATGGACTGTCCAAGAGTTCCTCTGTCCAAAGATGAAATGCAGCAGCTTCTGGGGAGCAAAGCTGATTAACAATGCACATCAAAACTATACAATGACATAGGGCAGGAGGCAGAAAAGATTGCAGTTGAAACTACAGAAGGGGGATGTAGGTGGAATTTAATTGGGATACCAAGGATAATACCACAAATCTCCCTAAGGGCTTGATCCAAAGCCCTCCAAAGTCAATGGAAAGCCTCCAATGGCCTTTGGATCAGACTTTAAATCTTCAACAAGTGTTCACATCTCAGGGCAGGAATATGCCTTTTGGGCACTGCCTTGTAATGAGGGATGATGTTGAGTCACCCCACCCCACCCCACCCCACCCCACAGGAAGCTCTGGGAGATGTTGAGTATAAACTGCATGTCCAACAACACACATACATAGTTCCCATTAGCGTCAGTGGGAGATATGGTTTTAATGGAGGGGAGACCAGACTTAAGTATAGAGCAAATCTCCATACAACCACTTCCTTATCACCACACCATCCCTAGGCTTCAAGCATTCTGAGTGTTGTAAGAGATGTGCCATTGGTATAGGGTTCATTAGATAGGAGAAGCCCAGCTACCATGCCCTTGAATGAAAGAGAGAGCGAGAAGCGCTTTGTACGCATGGAGCTTTGCATTTAAGGCGCAGCATGTGTGTTCCATTTGTGGTGGATAAGCCTGCATAAATATCTATCATTATAATAAAGCTGATGCGGGGAACAGGACTGGAACGAAATTATACAATCCAATAATGGCACTTGGTTGATGCTCTCTAATCTGATTTCACTTGAGCCCTTCCCAATACCCAGTTTTTCCAACAGCTAATGTCTTGCCTTTTCATCAAAACCTCCAAACCAATTAAAATTACCATTCAAATAGCTTTCCGCAGAACAGGAACTGCTGCCTTTACTGTCAGGAGACCTAGAAGGATGCAAACATAGTGCTGAAAAGCCAGTTTATTTTCATTCAGGGCAGTGTCCCTGCAGATATGTGGACTGCATCTTTGTGCATTCTCTCTGTCAGCTAGTACTTACATCAGAGACACAGTTTGTGGCAAACATGCAAGATAGGAGGAGCAGTAGATTCTCTGGGCTTTGTGCACAGAGATGCTGGGTAGAAGGAAAGTTGATGAGAGAACTGAAGTAGCTGCTACAGGTCCATCTGTAGCGATGCATTGCTGAAACACCTGGGAAATAGCTACCATTGTTCTCCAGCACTCCGTATGGAAATAATATTCATGCTACATGCCAATGTTTCCAAAATGCAGGAGACAAATTATTCATTATGCAAGCTGGCCAGGCAAAGCAGAGAGCATTGGGAAACAGTTGTGCACATGAAAGACTGGAGAGGTTTAATTTACAGAGACAACATTTAATTTAAGTTAAAGTTTACATTTGAATCAGGGAGAAAATGAAATCAAACCAACAAAAATTACATACAGAATAAGCCTTGGGCTGCTTGTCAATCTACAGCAATAGCAGCCATTGCTGTCCCCGCTTTCCCCTCCATTGTCTCCACTTCGGTTTTCATAAATGCTGCCCTTCTAATCAGGGCTGCCTTCCAGCAGAGCTGGACAGAGCTTTGTCAATGTAAAGTTACCACATGTGATTCTTTGCAGGCTTCTGTAAGCCAAATTATTGTCTATTACTCATAAATGATAGACAGATTAATTGATGCCTTGCAGAAAGCCACTAGGCTGAGCCAGGAGCTCGGGGATGAGGGTGTCTTTGATGATGCTACTGGATGCAGAATAGCTGACTACAGAACTCGAATCGAGCAGAGAAGGGAGATAGAAACAAGAGCTGTTGCAATGCACTAAGCTTCTGAAAATACCAACGGAGCATCCCAATTGCTCCCTGCAGAAGGGGCTTTCAAAGGAACCCAGACATAAAGTGAATCATACAGAAAACCAGGATATAGGTGGATATCTCTAGTGGGATGCACAGCAAGAGGTAGTCTTAGAACAGAGAGACACTCTTACTGAGGATTCGCAGTGTCACCTTGCAAATATATTGGCTGCTTTCATTAGCCAAAGCACATACTGTACAATTAAAAATAGACTAGAATGTATTGATATTACAGTCGCTCCCAGACTCGAGGTACTCTGGGTGTAACTTTGCTTCACCTCCAGAGTCAAACTGACAGACAAAGTAGAAGTTCTGATGTCAATCATAAATCTTATCTTCTCCCACATAACAAAAGGGGTTATTTCAAGACTAATCTGTTTTTTCAAAATACAGACATATTGAAAAAAGAGAATATCTTACTTAAAATAAAGGAAATTGTGGTATTTTAAAGCCATAATCCATTCTCCCTTGTATAAAATAAGATAAATATCTTGATATTAATTATATTGATATTAATTCAGTGCAATTACAAGAAGCTTTTGTCTTATTGTAAGATTCTTGGCTTTTTCTGATGAGGCATTTTTAAACTGTGCACCAGGCCACAGCACAGCAGCCAGAGTTAACGCTGTCGAGGCTGGCAAATCATTGCCATTATAAGAAGGACTCCCCGCCAACAGGGATATGGCTCAAATACTGGTATTAGCTCAGGAGTCTGGAGGAGAAATGACAACTGTAAATGGGCAGAGAGTTTCAGAACAGGTACACAGCAGGTGTCTCACTAGGAACACATGAAACCAGAGCTGGCATATGTAGTCTGTATGTTACCTGCCTAGTGCAGAGCTTCCCTGGGCTGGTGAATGCATCACACAGATGAAGCAGCACAATTGTTGCACAGATTCCTTAAGTGAACCCATCAATGTTACTATAATCCAACGATCCGGATAAACCAGGGATGCTACAGGTCCCCCAACAGGGGATGGATGCCAGTGAACTTTTGAGGTCTGTGGGAAGAAGACTGCACCCCTTCCACACCCCCTTTTCCTGAACTTCGCAGGATCATTCTAAACAACCAGGCAAAAGCCTAGATATATCCGAAGTATTTAAATATCTGATAACTGGTATTAGACCTGAAAAGGTTTAAATTTTGCACAAAACACTAGGAAAGAAAAAAAAAGGGTTGGGGGTGTGGGGAACTCAGCCTCAACTTCCAGGTTGACAGCTCTGTAAAAAGAAATAAGCACCTCAGCTTTTTATCCGGGGGAGAACACAAGACCAATAAATCTATTACAATTACAAGTAAAAGGGAAGGATTCAGCAAAACTACAACCTCCCCTGACCCCCATGTTGAAGGGTTTTTGCTTCAATAGTTGTGAAATCTTGTCACCCTCTCCAAACAAAGAATTAAAGCAGAGCTGTGAATATATTTCACACATTAAGCACAGCCTAGAATCAATTCTTCAGTACAATTACTAGCCACAAAAAATCCCCAACCATGTTTGTTGCTTTGATTTAGTAACACTACAAGTCACACTCTTTCCATTCTAGATATGACTCCAGTCTCCTCTCTCTATGTAGCACCGGTCCCGAGTTCTTGCCTTTGAAATTTTGTCTGACGGTTGGTTTTTATAGGGAGGAACTTTGAATTAATGATCCAGCATAAAGGCTGGCTAGCCAGGCGGTAATGTGTAATGAACCTATAGCTCAAAGACACCTCACATACTAGTGACCCCACTGACATCTTCTGCTCCATTCCCACTCAGGTTAAACTTCAACAGGCCTGAGGAAGCCTGTGAGATGTAGCTAGTGTGCTTGTTAAACAACATAGGCAAGATCCTCAGCTGGTGTAGATCAACATAATTCCACTGAAGTAAACAGAGCTAGAAAGAGGCTGATTTACATCAGCTGAGGATCTGGCCCCATATGTATTACTGGCAAATATTTCTTTTTTTTTTTAAAGAAGGTATTTTTCCTCCTAAATATACCTCATTATATGAAGCAATTAAAGTGTGTATATAATGGTGGGCTTGCCCTTTTTCCATTGCTCCCAGCTCTCCTTTTTAACTCATCTGTCCTAACATTGAAAGGGAAGCAGCTAAATAAGAGCTTAGAAGGCTGCATGAGACAGAGCTCAGTAATGAGAGCATTTATTGAAGGAGTGAGTGCGGGGGTCAGGCAGGGAAAAGCCACTGGAAACCTAAAGGACAAGGAAGGAAGCCCAGTGCTTGATGAGAGACACTTCTAAATGGTCTTTCATGTCTCTTCTGCCTCACTGTCTGTGTCTCCATGTATGGTTCTCCCCATTCTAGGCACATTCTGACCATCACAAATACCCTTGGCTTCACATCTGCAGTCTGACAGCCCTTTAAAATTGACTAAATGTGTTGCTCTTCCATCTAGCTCAGCCAGGGAGGAAAGGGCAGGGTAATTATACAGAGGGTGCTGATTGAATCTTAAATTTAACTGCCTTTAATGCTGTACAGAGCACACCTAGTTGTCAGCTCCTTTGGTGTATGTGCAGTTCTCTTTTTGTTCTGGTGAGGGGTTTCTCTGCTGTTGACTCATAGATTTTAAGGCCAGAAGGGACCATTATGATCATCTAGCCTGATGTCCTGCGTAATATGAGTCATAAAACCTCACCCAATAATTCCTACATCAAGTTCATCACTTCTGTTTGAGCTACAGCATCTTCTGTCTTGACTTAAAGCTCACAAGTGATGGAGAATTGACCACATCCATAGGTAAGTTGTGCCAATGGTTAATTACCTTCACTGACATTTATGGCTCTCCGTATTCTGCCTTTTGATCCTATGCGTAAAGATCTGCCAATCTCAGCATTTGTGAAACTTACTTTAAAAATCTTGTATGCAGGCAATGGCTATTATGCTAAAATGTAAAATACAGTGAGATGCCAAGCATCCCTCAGAAGCTGGAGCATATGTTTTATTGCCAATATTGGAAAAACATTTTTAAAAATTACAAGAAATCTCATCAAATAAATTGCAACATTTTTCTTCACTTTATGTCGAATTACCCCTTAGGTTTTTACAAAACAAGTCTTCAGAGTAGAAGTTAATGAAGGTAAAATTAAAAGCAATTTTGCTCTTGACTAAGGTTAACCTAAAATTAGACATTAATTAAGTTATTTAGTCTACTTCCCCATCTCTCACTCACACTTTCCTCTGCCCAATGCAAGATTGTCCCCCCTACAATATATTTTTTTCAAGTGCATTGCCAAGTCTAGGTTTAAATATCTCAACCAATGATATTACAAGGCTACATTTACTACCATCCCATCAATGCTTAACCTGAAGGAGAAAGACTGGACAAAGAGAACAGCTGCACAAAAAGAAATTTATTTAGGGCCTGATCCAAGTTCCATTAAAGTCAATGAGAGAGTTTTCAGTGATATTAATGGGCACTGGGTTCAGACCATAAAACTGTATATTTGTGCTCCCTCTGCTATTAGTTCAGTTATTTGTAGTTGCATAAAAGCTTTCTCCTTCTATTATCTTTTCTCCAAATGATGGGGCTGAATTCACCATTAGCATAAGCATTTTTTATGTCTACCAAACAGCAGTTAGGCAGCTGGTGTGCTCAGACTATTGTCTATCACACTGATCAATAATGTGTCATTGTTTCCATGTGCTCCCCCATCTGGCTGAATCTACATGTCATCTCTTGTCATATATTTAGGCGATAAATTCTTTGGAGCAGGGACTGCATCTTTGCTCTGTGTTTGTACAGCGCCTAGCACAATGGACTGGGGATCCTAGGTGCTACTGCAATACAAATATTAATGAATAATAATAACTAGCAAATACATATCCACTGAAGTCAATGGAGCTGAGCCACTTTTGCCAGTGGTGAATGGCATCCATAATCCTGTACTTATGAGAGCACACACCTTTACACTGGAAATTACGCTGCAGTGCCACAGAGAAATGTGCTGTGAGTATGGAAATATGCCATACCAAACACAACCTCAAAACAAACTTTATATGATCAACATCAAGGGCATTCTTCCCCCTCCTCAGTGGAACTTGCAAAATGCTGGGTTCCAACTGCTCTAACAGAACAAAGAACTTTTATGGCCGTATCTGTGTCACTTCCTCTCTGAAGAGTTTTTGGGTTAGGAATGATCAACTACTCATAGATTTATAGATTTTAAGACCGGAAGAGACCGTTGTGATCATCTAATCTACTCTCTGGAATAACACAAGCCATAGAAATTCCCTGAATTAATTCCTGCCTTAAGTCCAACAGCTGTGGTTAAACTAGAGCAGATCTTTTTGAAAAACATGCAATCTTGACTGAAAGCCCACCACCTTAGTAAGCTGTTCTGGTGGCTCTCTCTTAAACAATTGTGACTTATTTCTAGTCTGAATTTGTCTACCTTCAATTTTCATCCATTGTCATATCTTTGCTAGATTTAAGAGCCCTTTATCATCAAATTTCTGTTCCTTATGTAGGTAGTTATAGACTGTGATCAAGTCACCCCTTTACTTTGTTTTTGATTGAGCGTCTCAGCTCTCTCACGATGAGGTATGTTTTCCCATTCTTTAGTCTTTCTCACAGCTCTTCTCTGAACCCTATCTCAGCATCTTTCTTGAATTGCGGACATCCAAGCTGGACTCCGTATTACAGGAGTGGTCACACCAGTGCCAAATCTAGAGGTAATAAACCTCACTACTTCTACTCAATATTCCCTGCTTATACATCCAAGGAATGCATTAGCCCTTTTGGCCTCAGCATTACACTGGAAGCTCATGTTCAGCTGATATTCACCAAGACCCCCAAGTCTTTTTCAGGTTTCAGAGTAGCAGCCATGTTAGTCTGTATCCGCAAAAAGAAGAGGAGTACTTGTGACACCTTAGAGACTAACAAATTTATTTGAACATAAGCTTTCGTGAGCTACAGCTTACTTAATCGGATGCATTCAGTGGACTCACTGCTTACCCGGATAGAGTCTCTACGTATACGTATGGACTGCGTTCTTTGTTCCTAGGTGCATGACCTTATATTTGGCCATACTGAAAAACCAGTTTACCAAGCAATCCATATTGCTCTGTATCAATAACTTGTCCTCCTCATTATTCACCAGTCCCCCAAGCTTTGTGTCACCTGCAAACTTTATCAATAATGATTTCATATTTTTTCTAGGTCATTGATAAAAATATTAAACAGCATAGGGCCAAGAAACAATCCCACTAGAAACACAGCTGCTCCATGACAATTCCTCATTTACAATTACATTTTGAGACCTATCAGTTAGCTAGTTTTGATCCATTTTAAAACATGTGCCATGCTGATTTTTATATAATTCTAGTTTCTTAATCAAAATTTTGTGCCTTACAGAAGTAAAAGTATATTTTATCAACACTGTTACCTTTATCAACCAAACCTGTAATCCCAGCAGATAAATTTTCTATAAACTCATGTTGATTGGCATTAATTATATTCCCCTCTTAAATTTTTTATTAATCGAGACTTGAATCAGCCAGTATCAAATGTTCTGGTTATCTCACTATCATCTGAGGATAGATTCTCTCTGTCTTGTTTATGCTTGGCCAAGCCAGCAGAGGAGGACTATCAATTGGCTGGTTACAGCTTCCTGAGTCTCTGCTTGTCCCTGGTCCTGGGCACAGGTTAGAGCAATCTCAGGGCTTCTAAATTGTGCAAGCCAGTTATGACCCCCCAAGACACTATTTTCCACCTGGGAGATAGCATTCCACTCCAACCACTACCCCTTCCAGCCTCTATATGCCACCTATACTGGGAGTGGATGGGAGGAAAGCACAGTAGCCAGATCTATACCTGCTGGAGATTGCCCAGTTTGGGAGTTGTGGACAGTCTCTGCTCTCTATATGCTGCTTGAATGATGCAAAGGAGTAGAGTAGGGCAGAGAATCTGCCCCTTAGTGCTTTATAATAACAGAAGTAAGACAACTTTTATTCCAGATGATGTCAGGTCATGACATGAGCTGCAGCCACACAATACAGCTTCTGACTTCCTGCAAGAGGGATGCATTGAAGCTATACGGTGCTATTCTTGTCTCTTAACATTATTCTTGAATTGAAATATTGTATTGTACAACACTTTCCATTACATTGCCCAGAGAACTGAAACCAACAAACATTTCCAAATTAAACCCTGGAGGGAAATATTCTTTAACATCATTAAATGTTACAGTTTAAATAAGCTTTTTCTCCTTTTGCTCTATTATTTTAAACTGACACAAGATGAAAATGGAGAGCCATAGCAAATCCGAAATTCATGCCATGTGCTAGTAATTGCCTCTAAATTATGTTCCCTAAATCTCTGAGCTCTGTGTTCACCTGATGCTCATGCCATGATGAAAAAAAGAGCACTAAACCACCTAAGTCTCCCTTGTGTAATGATTTTGTGTGCTTCAGTTATCAGCCCTCCCACATGCTAGCAGGGGCGGCTCTACCAATTTTGCCACCACAAGCAGTCACTGCCGAATTGCTGCCGCGGGACACGGACTGCCGCCCCATTCTAAATGCTGCCCCAAGCACCTGCTTGGAAAGCTGGTGCCTGGAGCCAGCCCTGCATGCTAGGTCACAAAGGCTTCACTGAGAATAGAACTCTGGACGTTCTGCTCCAAAACCATGAGCTCTGTGAAGAAATCTCCATTAGCTATAAAAGAGAAGGAACCCTATTTCTCCATGGCTCTTTCCAACCCCTAGAAGGCAATACAATAACATACTTGAGCAGGTCGGCAGAGGGCACAATGGTGCACAATCACACTTAATCAGCCCAATAAATTACAACAGCACATAAAAAAAGAATTCTATTTACCTAAGTGAAGAAAAATAGACGTCTGCAACTTTACATTTTGAAAGAAAACTGGAGAGGCTGGAATCCATTTTAATTTGACAGATGAATCAAAATAGTGCTTTATCAGCTTCACTAATAAACCACTCAGGTCTCTAATACCCAGTTCATAAAATTTCTGTTAAAAATCATTTCTCTAAGAGGAATTAAATATAGACACACAGAAAAGCAAAAGTGCTGGAGTGTGGGAGATTTCATAAATGTAGCTTTTCTCAGATTCTTGGGTCAGTTATTTCCTCAGTGGGAATAGTGGCACTGTAGTCAATTGGTTATTTTATGTACTTTGCAATCAGGTGAATTTCATGGTCAGTGGATTTTATCATTGGGAAGGTCACTGCTAGAAGACAATATATTACACCTCCTATCATTCCATGGGCTGTGATCATGTCAGATCTCCTAAGCAGAGCAAGATTACTACTGATCATGTATGGGAGAACATCCATGGAAATCCAGTGTGCTGCAGGAAGCATTGTGGATGATTCAGAATATGGCAATATCCCACCCCCTACTGCTAAAGAATAGTGTGATCCTGGAGATACTTAAGCTACATCTTACAGATGTAAAGCCAACATTTCCACCATCTGGGATCATTAAAGTTTCCGTGGCAGTTTTTGCAGGAGTTAGGGGTGTTAGCCCTTGTGGCCTGGTCAGATTCCATTTTGAGTAGCAACATTCTGCCCACCTAAGTTCTCCCTGGGTATTTCTACCCTGCAGCTGGGAAGAAGCCTCCCAGCATGGGTAGACAGATGCACACTAGCTGGGCTCGAGCTAAAAATAAATGCAAAATATGTAATGATTTTTTTTTATTTTAACTTTGTCATAGGGTTTTTCTACCATGACCAACCTATTCTTGACTAGGGGTGCTCCTGAGTTTACTGCATAGTCTAGTGGAGGTGCTCTCTCTACATTATCTTATCCATTGCTCAGCAGGGACAAGGGGCAGCAAAACTTCCAGTCGCTCTTGGAGTACTGGTAGAGGTGCACGTTGCCAATTGACTTAGTGCAACAGAGCCAACCCAAGCAGCCTACAAGCTAAATAGTCAGTCCAAAATTCAAACAGAGTCAGGGGTCAGCTTGATATTTACCGACAAGCAGGAGATCCTGGGTTTGACTTAATCTTTCATCTCTGAGCAAGGGGAAGATCAGAATATTTAGCAAGTTTGTCCAAGCAAAGCTGCATTATGTACAGAAAAAGCAAATTTTTAGTTTAAAGAGAAATCTTCCCCCATCTCTGGTAGAAACCCTTGCACCCTCAAGAGAAAATCCAGGTCCTTTTTGAAGTGTTCAGACATTCTATTTCCAGCATCATAAATATCACAGTGGGAATGTAGCAACTTGCTGGTCAGATAGACTGTACACAACACAGTCCCCTCTCCAGAAATATTTTTCTAATTTCTGTGTGTGTGAGAGAAAGAATGAATGGGTGGAGGAAGCACGTTTATTGCTGTACAGCAAAAATATGAGAAAAAATTCTTCTCTACTGTTATTCTCCTAGCTTCCATAGAATTCTAATGGAGGTGGGGTGGCGGAGGAAATTGGCCCACAGTATCTTGCACTCCTCGGGACTGTCTCTTTTTAGTTGCTCCTTGCAGTCCAACCTTCCTACTAGCAGCTGTTTTGGTGCTTATAGACATTTGAATTTTATGAGTGAGAGAGAGAGACAATGGAGGCATAAGTCATGCTACAGGTTAGCTCATACCTGAGGCTAATGCATTTTCCCTGACAAAAAACGCCCATGCTGTCAGCTTGTCACGTCTCAAGGGACAGCTCTGACCCTGGAAAGCTGGAGGAGAGGCAAGTGACCAGAAAAGAGGGAGGCTGCATTTGAAAGGCTGTCATCTGAAGATATTCAGAGTATAAATCTCCAGCTGTTTGGGAATAAGGAGTCTCTTCCCCTCTGATCCTTGGTATATCCTGATTGGAAAATGGGAGAAAACTCTGGCGCTTCCAAACCCTTTGGGTAAATGGCAATGAATGCATTTTAGTCCAACTCAGGAAGGTCTAATTGCTGGGCATCTGTTTAATGCCCAGTAATGGATAACAGATAAGAATAAAGGGAAGCTGTATAGGCAGAAGAAGGGATTTCTAGCCATAAAAGCAGGTCCTTGAAAGACGCTTGTCCGTTATATCAGAATGCAACATAATGACACATTTTGTAACTAATCTCCGGATTTCCTGATTCAAACAGCATCCCCTGTGCACAAAATCCCACCAAAGCAGGTACAAATGTATCGCTCCATGCAGCTCTCTGGCTACCTTGTTAGAGAAGACTGGATTGAGTAAGTGATACACAGAGCATGCTGGTATCATTCAGCAAGTGCTATTACCAATTTGTGCGTATCTGGATGGAAAGAAGTAAATTTACAAACTTAGACACAACATGTGCAGACCCGGGAGTCTGTGTGTGCAGGCTGAGAAAAGTGGGGCACAGCTACCTAATGTGCAGGTGTCATTGCTTGTTTGTGCTTCCCAGTTTTGCAGACACACTCATTCACTGCGGCCACATTGGAAAATCCTAGCCCTAGATCTAATTCCGTAAAAGAGAGTGAGCCTGAACGTGGCCATAGCCAGTGAGATAGTGGCTAGGAGAGTTGAAGGTAGATAGGGAACATGCCATCAAGAGTGAATTTCTGCGAGGACTCCTCATTAGCACAGGCTTTATTGCTATGGTGATTACCCATCTGTTTAAAACTGTTTAGGGAAATGAGTAGGACTTGTAATTCATCCCTTTCAGAGTCATGTCTGTATTGTTCTAAAGTATGATTCTCAGGAGAAGTGTGGGGAGCACAGATGGTGCCAGACTGGAGCAGGCCGGGTCCACAGATGGCACCATGAGGGAACAGGCAGATTGCAGGTGCATCAGTGTGCACAGGGAGAGAGATGTACTATATGCCTTCTGAACAGATTTCCTCTCCTGCTGCTTTGGCATGTTGCTTCACCTTCGAATCTATCTTCTGGCTTCTCCTAACCTTCCACAATAATTTCAACCTTCTCATCTTCACCTGCGAGGCCCCACATGGTTCTGCTCCTGCCTATGTCTCCCGGTCAGAATTTCAGGGCTAGGTGTTAAACCACATGCCTTTATCTATCCTGTGGTGGAATTCCATAATTCTCCTATCCTTAGATCGAGCCCTGAGCTACAGGACCCTGTGGATCACTCATGATACCCAGCAGGCCCCACTGGGTTCAGTTCTTGAGACTCTTCTTTCAGGACTCTGTGACCAAGCAGCCTCCTTACGATAAGTGTTGTTTATTTTGAAGTAGAAACAAAGAATTTATAGAAATTTTTTTTAAAAACAATCCACCCACATGTCTATCTTACCTACACTTATCATTCCCTGATGGTAAACTAGGTAGGCCTACCATCTTCAGACACCTTGGGGAGCCCTTATGTTTCAGCCCGATTCCACTGAACAATTCCCTCTCTCCAAAAAGAGAGATCCTGTTTAAACAGCCACAGTTCTTTTGTTCTTCTGTATTTGTGGGCTTTGGCCTTTCTCATCCAAATCAGTCCTGTAAGCTCATCAGAGACTGAGCCAATGCTCTGGCACTGTCCCATAACAACTCCTAAGTGTTTCCTGAGGGGTGTCTGATCTTCTGCCATTCTTTTTCTTTTCTGCTGGTATTTCCTTATAACTAAGGCTACAATTTAGTCACGGAGGTCGCAGAAGTAATGGAATCCATGACTTCTGCAACCTCCGTGACTTCAGCCTGCGGTGTTTGGGAGCTGCCAACCCAGAGCTCCAAGTTGCTGTGGGTGGCAGGGTACTGCACAGTTCCCGGCCACTGCTGGTGGTGGGGAACCCCAGCTCCCAGCCGCCATGGGTGGCGGGGTAACTCCCGAGCCCACAGCCACCGCAGGTGGCAGGGAACCCTGAAGCTCCCGGCCATGGCGGGGGAACCCCCACAGCTCCCGGACCACCGCTGATGGGGGTACCCTGCAGCTTCCGGCCGACATGGGAGGCGGGGGCACCTCACAGCTCCCGGCCCCCATGGGCAGCGAGAGACCCCCGGAGCTGCAGGTGGCAGGGGTACCCCGCAGCCCCTAGCTGTTGCAGGTGGCTCCTAACCTCTGCACAGCTGCGCCACTTCAGGTGGTGTGGGGACCAGCAGATCCCCATTTTGTCAGGTATATTTTTAGTAAAAGTCAAGAACAGGTCATGGCTTCCATGAATTTTTCTTTTTTGCCCTTGACCTGTCCGTGACTTTTACTAAAAAATATACATGACAAAATCTTAGCCTTACTTATAACCCCCTGTTACACAAACCCAATCTATTCATACAGTAAACATCCCATTAACCAGGTCAATATCAATATACAGTATTCCTAAATTATTACAGAGCAGCTCCAAATCAGTCATACTCCCCTCTTATTCCCTTTGCTCTTCCTGCCTCACTGCCTTTTTTGTATCCTTCCCCCTTCCTCAATTCATGCCCCTTCTGCCTGGATAAAGTTTCCCTCTTATGTCCAAACAACCCCCCTCAAATCCCTCCTTGAACCAGACATATTCCACAAAGCCTTTCAACAATTAGCCCAGTTAGGTTCTTACATCACCTCAGATTCATACAGGGACCCATTGTGCTGTAGGTGTCGGTATTGCTGAGGCTGTGTGTCCTCTATAGTCTAAGAATCAGTTTCCCCAGCTGTGCAGGGCCAAGCATGATATAGGTTCTCGGTAAATATTGCAGGGTGGGGGCACAGCCAGAAACATCAGAGCACATATAAGCATGGACAGACCCGTGCTAGAGTACACCTGGTGTGCGGGGTTGTGCTATACCCACAAAGTGTATCGGCAAAGACCTCATTGAGAACTAACCCAAGTGTAGATTGGTTCTGACCAAAGCTCAACTGCTCAGAAAGAAGTTGGTGGTTGGGGGAGGGGAGGACTATGTAGAATGCTAGTGCCACCCTACGCAAAGGAATCCTCCTTCAAAAACCAGTTGTGTGAGGAATGGGGAGGGGCGGGTTGGGCATTCAGAGGGCATTGAGAAGGTGAGGTGTACAGGCACCATTGAATAGGCATGGTGAAGGTAAGATACTAGCTCTTCGATGCTCCAGAGCAGCAAGGCCATGCAGGTGAAACTTTATCTGGCAGCACCAGCTGGTATCTCCATCATCACCAGAGCCATAAACAGCAGAAGAGGACTGGTGCGCTGAGCTTCCCACTCCACAGATACTGACACATCAGATGCTCTGGACTGGTTAGATCTGAATTCTGCTGAGACAGCCACACTCCTTCCTCCTGACTTCATTCTTCCACACAGTTCTCTATTGCTTTGTCTGTCTCTTTAAGTCACTCACTCTTTCAATCACTCATGTCTTGGGTGTAATTTTAATTACTGTTTGGCGAGACAAAGATCTGCTGTCCTGGGAATTAATTTATTGCCGAAATCTACTGACCAAGTCCCATTTTATTGCAATCAGGACTAATTCTCTTTGGTATCTCAGATACTTCTCCCAGAAATCAATCCCTGGAGAACCACAGAGGGTGCACTCAAGGGCTGCCCACTTTAATGGGGTGTCATTTGATTTGCATAGCATGCAAGGGAGGGAGAGTTTGTAGCTAATGGTACTGAGGGAGACTTCTCAGTTGGATGTAAGACATAATGCTATCGATGGGCCAATGATCTGTGGAGATGCAATCAGGTGCTGAGGGGATTAAGGGCCTTGTGAGATTGAAGCCTTCTTCAATTATCAAAAATCACATCTGAAAGGACTTACTGTGCAGGTCTGTTTTATTTATTAGTTTCCGTAGTGTTCTATTGCATAGTCATATAATTCTCAAATACAATCAATGTGTCAGTCCCTTCTCTCTGTGTGCAATAGCCTGTTGCACAGTCTCCCATCCACCACTGCCAAGGCAGACAAAAGACAGGAGAAGAAAAGTGCTATTGACCCAATTTTACAGATGGGGAATTGAGACAGAGAGATTAAGGCCATATCTACACTACAGACACAGACTACAGCCACGGAAGTGGGTTTTCCGTTGCTGTAACAGCTTCACTTCCCCGAGTGACAGTAGCTAGATCGACGGAAGCATTCTTCCATCAGCCTAGCTGCATTGAAACTGTCTGTTAGGTCAGCAGAGCTCCGGCACTCAGGGATGTGGATTTTGCACACCCCTGAGCACTGTAGCTATGTTGACCTAAATTTTATGCGTGGACTAGGCCTAAGGGACTTGCCCAGGGTCACATGGGAAGTCTGAGCAATGCTCCTGTGTAAAGAGAAGAACAGACCCGCTGTGTTCATCCAGCACAAACATGGATGACTGCTGGGAGAAGGAGACATCCAAAGGAATGTATCCGCTTGGATACAGATACTTGGTTAATACTCTTTTCATGCAAGCTTCTATATCACACAGCAGTGACAGTCTCCCCAACACATTCCAAACAGACCTTTCAGGGGGATGGAAATACCATTTCACACAACAATTCTCTCTTTCTTTTATGGAAATTACAACTTTTTCTTCCCAACAACCAGACTGGATTTATTTTTATGCCTACTGAGTTCTAAGCCATATAATTGGTAAACTTAAAAAACCCGGGCACGTGAGAAACTGGTGACAACAGATCAACTGTGCAAATAGCAGAAAGAAAGCACCGGATCAAGATGACTTCAGCTTTATAGAAGCAATTACCTGTGGTCTCTGCGGGGGGAATTGATAAGGCTACAGCACAGTGCTAGGCATTAACTTCTGCATGGAGTTCAAAGAATTTTATACAGCCTTGCTGTTCTGAGAATGGAGCAAGGGGTAGGTGGGTTATTTATTTTGTATATATAAGGAACAATGGTTCATCACCTTCAGAGCCTGCATTTTCTCCTCCTCCCTTTGCTCTTGTTAGAGGGAAAACGTGTACTTTGGTTGGCTTAGAGAAATAAGATCAGCAGCAGGTGAGGAGGCTTCTCCCCAAAGGAAAGAGAACAGACATATTATTTGGTCTGCCTTTCTGCAAGAAAACTGATGGATTTATCACTTTATCCCTCCTGAGCTCACCTTTCTATATGCTCTATGTCCAAACAGTGCCCAAGATGGAGAAGGATGGTACCACTAAAGCACAGAACTGAGAAACAGAAGATCTAGGTTATGTTCCTAGTTCTCCCATTAACTCACATGGTGACCTTGGGCAAGTCTATCCTCCAGTCTGTGTCTGTTTACCTGTCTGTCATGAGAATACTAATCTCACCGTGTGAGTCTGAGAATTCATACCTTCACTAATGTGCCGTGACACCCCCTGGCAGAGGTAAAGTGGAAGCATAAAGCATTAAAAGATCATGTGTGCAAACTATTCCCACAAGTCCTACTGAACACTCACAGCATCAGAGATGACTTCAGAATCTTCACAACTGAATGTAGGCGAGGGGTGCGGAAGCTCTCCTTTTACCCATTTTCCACTCTCCCTCCCTTTCCACAACAGAGAAGATAGCAGAGCACCCACTGGAATTCAGAGCAGGATGCAGAAGTCTAAAGCCCTGCAAGGTCGAGGGATGAGTGTTTCAAAGGCAGCTAGAGGGTTGATTTCAATGGGAGTCACATAGCAAAATCCCCAGACAGCTTTGAAAATCTCAACCAAGTTTCCTATGGATTATGGCAGCTACCTCTGGAGAAGCAATGAAGGAGTCTGGATAACCCATCCAGAACATGGGAATGAGAAGAGATGGCTATAATGAGAGGAAACAGACATTGGTGCACCTCGATCCCTCCTGTTTTCTGCCTGTGTCACATAGTGGTCTCATCCCCTGTGGGCTGTGGCACTTCGGTCTTATTTCGGTTGTTCGGTTTAGTGTGTGGGTGCTGGGTGGCAGAACCGGCACAAGGCATATGCAGACTAAGCCATTGCTTAGGACTCTGAGCAGCTCCAGGGGGAACCCTATTTGCTTTTTATTATAAGAACTTGCCTGTTTTAGTATTGGGGGGCGGGGAGAATATTCCTGCCTAGGGCCCCCAATGAACTAGCACTGTCATTGCTGGGTGGTGTTGATGGCCTGTGACATCCAGGAGGTCAGACTAGATCAGTGACTGTCAACCTCTCCAGACTACTGTCCCCTTTTCAGGAGTCTGATTTGTCTTGCATACACCACGTTTCACCTCACTTACAAATGACTTGCTTACAAAATCAGACATAAACATACACAAGTGTCACAGACACACTGTTACTGAACAATGGTTTGCTTTCTCATTTTTACCATATAATTATAAAATTAACTGGAATATAAATATTGTACTTACATTACAGTGTATCATCTATAGAGCAGTATAAACAAGTCATTGTCAGTATGAAATTTTAGTTTGTACTGACTTTGCTAGTGCTTTTTATGAAGCCTGTTGTAAAACTAGGCAAATATCTAAATGAGTTGATGTACCCCCTGGAAGACCTCTACGTAGCCCAGGGGTAAGCGTGCCCCTGGTTGAGAACCACTGGACTACATGATCTGGTGGTTCCTTCAAGCCTTAAACTCTGACTATATGACTAAACCTTAAATCACTGCAACCATGAAAAATTTACCCCTCTGACTCACAAAGCACTTTCAAAGTCACATTTAAAAAAAGATACTTTCACCACGAGCCTTAATGATTGAGAATGAACCCAAACAAGTTGCAGTTTAGTGACACCACAGTCATCCAGCTCTCTAACAAGTTCTCAGAAACACATTGTCCCCATTGTATGTTGATTAGGCTTTCCCAATAGACCTACGCTTATCAGCTTACTTTCATCACCTCTCCTAAAGCAAAAGTGACCCCTTGAATACTTTCAGGGCTTGTCAGCTCTGACCACTGCTCAGTTACACCTTCACCACAGCCATATTCTGCACTATAGCAAAATTCTGGAACTTGTTCTATGTGGGAATACTACAGATCCTAATTCTTTCAACGAATAATTTCCGAATCTGCAGTTCACTAGAATTGTGAATTGCAAATATCACAATCAGATATATAATTCATGCTGTAACTTGAGTAGCTAACTCAGGTAAATGACATAAATTATAAAGCACTAATACAGTGTGAATTCCACATTGTAGAGATGACTGCAGACTTTATAATTCACAATTTGCACCAACCCAGCTTGAATTTTGCAACTGTATGTATAGTTCAAAATTAATGTAGGTGAAAATTCAAACATTAAGATAAAAATGCACTTTGGAGGAGTATTTGTTCTAATAGAGCTCAAGTGCTCATATGTTTGCGGAAAGCAAATGCCAAAGGTTTGTAGATATGATCAAATCAAAATGCACTTTCAAAGCTGAATGAATATCTGAATGAATATTTTTCCCTCTGCACACACAGTTCTAGTTGTGATTGCAGCTTGTTTCCATCTAATAGCTATTCAGTTGTATATTTGGGTGGGGGAAGCGTGTTGGTCTCATTCAAAGTCCCAGTGAACAGAGGCCTTATGGCACTGATTGGCAGAGAGATGAAGAACTGAATGGGCACTATGAAAATTGATGTCTGCTGGCACCTCCTAGTGCTGAGTTGTGGTTAAAGCACATGGTCAGAGTGACATGCACTGTCTCTGCCTGGGTTATGCCTATACCCTGGAGAAATTTAGTCTTCTAGGACTACAATGCTATATCTTTCAAGCACGCGCGCACACACACACGGCAATAAAATCTGTCTCCGATTGTGTCCATTTGTATTTGGTGAGGGAAACATTACAGTGTTTTTAGCACACTCTGATCCTCAGAGTGGTTTGTTTGTTTTTTCATTTCTAACATAAATGTGAAAAATCCTAAAATAGCTCTGTCAGAACATTTTGACACTTAATGTTGTCAGAAAAATAAAACACTGCATTCTTTGATGAGAAAACTTTCTTAAAAGTCAGTCGCATTCCAGAACAGTGTCTGCGTCTCATCTCAAACAAAGACAAAGACACCCATTGCATCTGGAACCTCCAGTTCTCCTCAGAAATTCATTAGATGCACAGGTTTAAGAGTAGCAGCCGTGTTAGTCTGTATTCGCAAAAAGAAAAGGAGTACTTGTGGCACCTTAGAGACTAATCAATTTATTTGAGCATAAGCTTTCGTGAGCTACAGCTCACTTCATCGGATATATTCGATGCTTATGCTCAATTAGATGCACAGTACTCAGTGAGAGTAAAATGGTTTGGATGGGGAGGGAACATGTGACCCAATGAAAATTCTGAGCCAAGTGAGGGTTGAGGCATCTGATGTGTATGAGACATCCATTCCCATGAACATTGTCATTCACTCCTTCTTTCTAATTGGGTTGAATGAGTTAAATTCCTTTAACCAAACCCTAAAATTCCCTGAATTTTTGGAAGAAGGACTCAGCAAAAGGTCTACTTCAACTTCTGCCATCACTGACAGAATGAAGAAAGCAGCTGACAATCCTCCCTGCTGAGGGACCTGTAGAGGTTGTCAGAGCCCCATAAATGGGAGATGTTGGCCAAAGAAGGATCATTGGCTCTCTATCCTGGCAATGTGTTGATTCAGCACATCCCCTGGGCATCTTCTCCAATGAGGCTCCTATGAAGCCTGGGACATAACTGTCCCTAGAACTGCCCCAATCCAGCAGAAAATTCCATGGAAGGGTGTCAACACCCACCTGCTGAGTGAAGATCCCAGGGTTACCAGGCTGGTGAAGAGAGGTGTAAGTTAGGGCTTGGGAGAATGTAGCTCACTGCATTTATCCTCCTTCCTTGCTGATAACAATGTGCTTTGTGTTTAAAAGAAAAGTATTGATGCAATTTAACTAAGAAAAGCTTTCAGGCAAGAATAGATGCCCACAGATCATAATTACGTGGATTTCCGTTCTTAAACCCCAAACCTCTATCAGCATAAATATATGCCACCGCCCACCCCCACCTTGTGGGAAATAACTAACACCTCCCTCCTCAATTTAGAAAGCTGAGGAAACCAAAAGGTAATTGGCCTCTGAAGGACTGGTGTGCAGAGCAGGCATTCCTGAGCAGCCCCATTTGATCATCCCAGCCTCCAAGGGGGAAGAAAAGGAAACCTGCAATGTGAAGCAAGCATCTAAGTACAGTACTGCCATGCTAAGCAGGGTTTGGGAGGTACTGAGAGATGATGGTGAGCCAATGGGAAGTGAGCTGAGGTGCATTTATGTAAGAACACTAAAGAGAGATGATACAATCTTACCCAAAAGCTTTCTTTATGGCTTGTCATTAGAGACAGAGAAGGTAAATGTGGAAAAGATTTAAAGGTCACCAGGCCCATGTTCCTGTCCTATGTAGAATTATTCTCTATGGGGCATTATACTAGTGCTCCATCCAGTCTGACAGAATTATAGGAGTACAGGAAACCTATGCAAGTGGTTCCGTTACTTGCCATTCATTCACTTTTGGGGGACTTGCAAGAGGGTGAACACAGGGAAAGGCAGGATGCAGGTAGAGAAGGTTGCAAACAGAAATAACCCTGCTGTGATCTCAGCTAAGATACGGAATCCCCTTTGTTATAACCCATTCACCTTCTCTAGCTGTACAGTGTTTTCCCAGCCAATGCTGATCTTGTGTACATCTCTAGCTCTGCAGGGACTGATGTTCACCATGCTCTCTAGCTGCAGGACACAGCTGTGTGTGTCCAAGAAGAGTTTGATGGTAAGAGGCCATTGTGATGACTGACTGGGGTGTTCAGTGCTGGAGCTAGGAAAACCACAAGCAACGCATCCCCTCCAATCATGATGAGTTTCCTTCACAGCTCCCTTTCCCCCAAACTCAAATCATTATGCACTGAAGAGTGGAAGGAAGTGCATTGCAGATCCTCTGGCTTCTATGCTTGATAGTCAAGTGCCAGATCTCAGTACCCACTAACTAAAACTAGATGCAGGTCTCCCTCCCTTCCTCTCCAGACCACTGTGCTGTCCTCAGACTCCTGCACCTTCTAAATGGCAAGCCACTGGCTAGTCCCAGGTGTGACTGGTCCCATAAAACACTGAGCCTTACAACAGTGAAAACCATCCAGCACTACTGTAAGACCACAGTCTCTTCCCTCCCAATGACGTGTTTACAACATCCACTGCTATAGAGCTCCAGAAAAATTACTGACTTGCTTATGATGGACTGGAGAGAGGCTTCAAAATGAGCAATGCCAGAGACAGCCTGGCTGCTCTGTAAATCCTCCTTCAGGAGACCAACATTTGGCTCATCACTAGGAGCACTGCTATGATATAAATAAGAGCTCACACAGCAGAGTGGTGCAGAGCCAAGACTCAGTTACAGAATGAGGGCACAGGGAGCTTAGCCTCGGAAACCCAATTTTAATCAGCAGAAGGTATTTTTAAAAACCCTTGTTAATGGCCTGGAAACCTAAAAAAGGCATTCCTGAGTGCATGAGTTACTATGCTGAGTCATTCCCCTCTCCCATCCATTGTACCTCAGAAGCCCATTGCAAGAGGACATGGATGTTTACAATAAAAATATGTCTGAGACAAACCCCCTGATGGAACCCAGTTTGGGAGAGTTCAGCTTCGGAACTGAGCCTCCAGGCTGTAGATAAAATCACCTGGGCATTACACTCTGGGAGTTAGAGCTGAGAGATGTTCATTACTATCCTCCCCAATAAACACACGACTGTGCTACGGAGGTGCTGCTTACATCCCCATCCCTCAGAGAAGAAGAGGAGTTCACACTGACATTCTGGGGAGCACTGATTTTCTCATTCCCCATATAACTCCACCACCCACTTCCCCAACCCTCTGACCGGGAGTCAAGAGGGGTGTTTTTCACACAGCACTTGCACAGAGAATCATCAGGTGCCTGATCTTCACCAGTCGACCTTATCCTGCTCCCAATCTCAAGTGCGACCTTATCCTGCTCCCAATCTCAAGTGCCCAGCAGGGTCGTGACCCCTTATCTGCTCAGAGCTCTAAGTGCAGACAGCTGTTCACAGGATCCAGAGTGGTGTTCATTTTGACCGATTGGGGTGAAACATTTAAACTGAGAAGCCCCTTCAAAAATGGTCACATGCGTATTGCACCTGCATAACCTCTTCTGTGCACACAGAAATCAAGGAATTGCACACGGTGGCAGGCATGCCATTATCTGCTGTGTGTGCGCAAATGCCAGAGCGCAGGCACAAATCCAGATTCTTCAGGTGCTCCTATTGCACCTCCTTTGGAAATTTAACCCTTCCCATGCCCTAACAGAAGAAGAAATCTGCCCTTCAATAAAAGCCCATTGACAACAGTGAACTGCTTTCAGTGGTTCGGAGTACTCTGCTGCTTCTGAGGAGCACTTACCTTAGCACGTGCGTTGATCCATTTATAGTGGTGGTGGAACAGGGAACAGTTTGCCCCAAGATGGAAGGCCTTCGGTAGCGTTCGTCCCCACAGCACAGAATGATGAGGAAGGCACGTCTGAAAGACTTGTTCAGGAAGGCATACAGGAAGGGGTTCAACCCTGAATTGATGTAGCCCAACCACAGGAAAGCTGTCCACAGCTGCTCAGGTACAGTATAGTTTATGAACGGGTCCACGATATTAGTGATAAAGAATGGGGCCCAGCACAGACAGAAGCACCCCATGATGATACACAGGGTCTTAGCAGCTTTGGTCTCAGTCTTCATACGGTGAGTGCTATGCTGGTCCGGGTGGTGCCTCCCCTCTGTAGGTGCCCCTGCACGCTGGAGGATCCGGATCTGGCGGGCATGCTCCCTGGCCGTGATGTAGATCCGATAGTAGGCCAACACCATCAAGAGGAATGGAATGTAGAAGGCCACCACTGAGCAGGTGATGGCGTAGGGTTTGTTGACCATGAATACGCAGTAGGTTGAGTTGGAAGCCTTGTTGAACTGTCTTTGTTGTATCTGAAAGAAAAAACGGACTAAGAACAAAAGAGGCTTATCACAGCTTCTCTGAGTGGTCACTGTGCCAACTCCTCCACCAGCTTTTGCTTCTGTCTATCTCTTCCTTATCTCTCTCATCTCTCCACTGTCTTTTGTACCTGTCTCATCCATTTGCTCGCTCTCTCTTATTTGCTTTCTGGGTACGTCTACAAAGCCTGGGTCTGTGGGGCCTAGATTTGTGAAACGTTTCCAAGCACACACTTGAGCATCCACACTGTGTTGCAAAAACTGGGTTTACAATGGCTGGAGCATCCACACTGCACTGAACAGACCTTTTCTATCGAGTGTGCAGCTTGACTTGCATCCACACTGCAAAATGACAGGGCTTGGGCCCAAGTCAGAGTGAGACTCTGACCCGACCCCCCCGCCCAGCAAGGTCCTAGCACCCATGTTCTGAGCTTGCTGACCCGAGTCAGACTAATTTATGTGTGGACAAAAGGGAGGGTTAGGCTCAAACCTGAGTCAGAGTCCAGGCTTAGTGTGTAGTGTAGACATATCCTGTGTGGTCATCCCCATAGAATTTGTTGCATTGCAGTTCTTAAGCCCTACTACACTGTAGTTAGTGTCACAACTCCAAACATTCCAGAGAACTTCTCAACATGGTTATCGAATATTCATTCCCTCCCTAAAATAGAGACCAAGGAATATAGATGGAAAAGAACAATCCCAGACAGGAAGCGGGGGGAAGGAAGGTAACCCATTTACTCTCTGCTATTTATACATTATGCACCTGTATCCAGTTTTAAAGCAAAGATGTCCAAAACTTTGCCCAGCCAAACTTCATGCTGGGAACAAGAAAAGAACCTGAATGAAATGCACGCTCTCTATAAAAAGAAAAGGAGTACTTGTGGCACCTTAGAGACTAACCAATTTAGTCTCTAAGGTGCCACAAGTACTCCTTTTCTTTTTGCGAATACAGACTAACACGGCTGTTACTCTGAAAGCTCTCTATAAAATAGAGCAGACTGCAGCCAGCCTCTTCTTTCTACTATGGAAGTGTGGCCCACAGAGAGTTCCTGTCCATGCGTAGTGTTCCATCTTGAGCCAAGTAGACTGCAAGTCATCTTGTGCTGCTCTACCACATTAAAGATGAGGACAGCTGCAGACTGTATCATAGAATTCAAAGGGCTGCACTTGGCCCATGGGCTACAACATAGGCACCCACTGGTGAAAGAGAAGCCATGGGAGAATGGAGGAAAGTGAAGCATGTGAGTTTGGGGGAAAGGGGAATCCTCTGGGAGAAAATTCCTGCTACAGAACAGTTGCAGCATCAACTCCAGAGATCACGAAATGCCTGTCACTAGGTGTCTATGTGAGAAGTACCTCTCCCTCTCATTTTCTCTCCTGCAGTGATTTTGACAAGACAGCGTGTGAGTAACCCCATCTTGTTCTTTAGAGCTTGGTCAGCGTCACATTGGTCTAAAGATGGTGAAAAGGGAGCTATGATGTGTTGTCACACAGTCACATCTGAGCCTCTTGGAAACCGTTATCGCATTTCCCCCGATGTTACTCCCCAGGGTGCACCCAGTAAACTGCGTGGAGGATCAATTTAAAGACAATTATGAGGAGTGGTGGGGACTGTGCTCTGGTATGTAAAGTGTTGATGGCAGAGAAATAAAAGCAGAGCCTTTTCTGAAAGGATACAAGCAGAGAAGTCAATGGAAAAAATCAATAGGAGAAGAAATGATTCCTTTAAGCATCCTTAAATGACTCCCAAGCCCCGCTAGAGGAATATTTGTGCTTATCACCCAGTCAATTCACCTGACAGAGTGCCCTTGGTATCCAAAGTGAGCCCACAAGTATTAAAATCTTCTTTCAGGGTTTCCAATTTTGTTTGCTCTGAGATTCACATACAAGGCACTAATCCCAGGCCCTCTTTAAATGGAGCGTTTTTACTCTATTGTTTTTTATTATCATTAATTCCTTCATCTACACGCTGACAGGACAGACAGTGACTTATGGCTTTTATGCCCCATGCCCAACAACAGAGGTTGTGAAAATAAAGACAAAGGGAGTGGTATAAAAACTGACTACTAACTAAATGACCCACCCAGTTGGGAAGGTTTCCCCACCCCAACTCCATCAGTGCAACATTGAAAATGGAGTGTTGGTGGGACCAGAAAAAAAAGCAAGAGAAGCATCATCCTTCTTGGCTCACTTGCTAGCACTTATGCCATCAAGCCACCCAAGGGTCTCAGTTCAAGTCCCAGCTATCCATACATGTTTAGTCCCCACAGCAAACAGACTTCACTCTTGGGCTCTCCATTGGGCAGCACTGTCACAGTCAATGGCCAAGATTTTCAAAAGTGAGTGGGGATTTGAGGCATCTCTGTGTTGGGGTGCCCAACTGGAGACACTTTCAAGGAGCTTGATTTTCAGAACGTGCTGAGCACCCATCCTCTGAAAATCAGGCCCCTTTAAGGTGTCTCAGGCTGGACACTCCAAATCACTATGTAGTTCAGAAAACATTGCCACCACAAATATCTTCCTGTTGCAGGAGAATTGCAGGTCTTTTCATTCTATGATATACCTTGAGTGGCAAGGCTATCAGTCATACAATTAGAGGGGGTCATTATAAATACAGGGAGACAAATCATCCCCTTCTGCAGGAAAACCCACAAGAAAGGGAATGTTAAATTTAAGAGTGTGCTAGGCCCATACACAGTAGATTCAGCTTGTATCGTCGAACAGCCTGGCACCCACAGCAGGCCACTGGGTGGCACTTTCAAAAGGCCACGTGACTAATAAGCACATGTGCAGCACTGGTGAGTTAACCCTTGTCTAAACTTCTGACCGAGAGATGCCACTATCTCTTGACATGCTCCTTAGGGGCCCAATCCTGAAAGGCATAGTGCAACTTCACATCCCATGGAAATCAGGACCATGATTTCTAAATACAAATGTCTCCTTCCCTAGATTTCATCCCAATCCTGCTGTTCTTACTCAAGCAGATCTCCCACTGGACCTAAAGCAAAGGCCTCATCTCCATGGCAGGCACCCTCTAGGCATTCAGCAGCACCTCTACAAAAATATCACTGAGTTTGTAATTCAACACCTCTCTCCTTCAAGTCTCTGTGGACAGTGATATTTAAAAGGGGGAGGAGAGGAGAGCACCTTTGCTGCAATCACTGAAGGCATTTCACATCAAGCAATTGGAATCATAGCTATTACTCACCAAGTCTAATATACCAATGCTATTCCAGCCTTGCATTATAGGGAGAAAAGAAATAAATGTCGGGATGGTCCAGCACCCTCCGAGCATTAGAGCAATGCGCAGTGGTGTCATCTTATTCCTGTAAACCAGAGGCTGGCAGCAGATAGCATAATACCTAAAAGGGGAAGGAGAGACACTGCTCATAAATAATGGAGATCACTCCAGGGCTTTTAAAGACAAAACAAAAATACAGTCAGTTTATCCAACCTTTTTCCTCTACTTTTTAAAAACTGAAACAATGTCTTGCTTTTTATAGCTGCTTTTCATCCAAGGGTCTCAAAGCACTTTGAAAGCATGAATGAATGAATGAAGCCTCACAATTTTCCTTTGAGGGAAGTCAATATCACTGTTTTACAGGTGGGGTAACTGAGGCACAGAGCAATGCAGTAATTTATCCAAAGTCAGAGAGCAAGATAGTGGCAGAACCTCTAATTTAGCACTGATTGCCTGATTCCTACTCTTGTACTTTAGACACTGAGCCATCTTCCTCCTCTGAATGATGATGAGGAGCTAGTTCAACTGCCTTCAGTTCAGCCATTACTGAGAGGATGATTTTTTTTTTTTAACTTCAGGACAATGGACTTGGTGTTTTTGGAGTGGTGGGGGATGGGATAGCAAAAGCAGTATATACAAATTAACAAAGCATTTCATAGTCATGAAAATGTCTTCTATAAAATGTGACCATATTTATGCGACTCCCTTGGGGTTTCCTTATTCTTAGCCCTCTTCCTGTCCACCTTTCTTCTACTAGACTCTTTCCCTGCAGCACTTAAACATACAGCTATGAGGGCAGACCCAAAGTCTGCCCTGGAAAACTGATTATTTTCCATTCTCTTCCCATCAGAGAGGTTCTCTGAGAAATTTAAGTTCTGTTCATAGCCCCACGTGCATTTAGCATTCATAATAACAACAGGATATAGCACTTTTCTTTCATAGATTTCAAAGCACTTCACAAAACAGTATAATTATTTCCCTTGCACACATGGGGAAACTGAAGCAGGAAAGGGTGCCATGCCATGCCCAAGGCCACTTAGCCGAGTGAGTAGAAGACTGACTCCCAGCCCTCTGTACAATTGACATGTCACTTGGAGTTACACATCTGCTTCAAGAGAATTTACCTGCTATCTGCCTAAAAGTATCCCCAAGGCACCATCCAGGCCTTGAACTCTAAGGCCATTTCTGAACTCAGCATGTTCATGCCCATAAACAAAGCAGTGCACCAGCCATGTTACTACACTGCAGGGTTCTGTTGGGCCTGATTCTGCAGGCTTTGCTTGGGCAATACTTGCCCTTAGTAAAAGCTCTTGTATGATATTTTTGATCCATGGTCCTGCTGGTATTTGATCAACAAATTGCCTAGGGAGGTTGTGGAATCTCCATCACTGGAGATTTTTAAAAACAGGTTAGACAAACACCTGTTAGGAATGGTCAAGTTATGATGTTGTCCTGCCTTGAGAGCAGGGGACTGGCGTAGGTGACCTCTCGAGGTCCCTTCCAGCCCTATATTTCTATGATTCTATGAATCTCAAAACATTTTACAAAGATGTACCAGGATTATCATTCCCACTTTTCAGATGGAGAGACTGAGGCACGGTGACTTGATCAACGTCATTGGCAGAGCCAGGAATAGACACTGGATCTCCTGACCCCTATTCAAGTGTTCAATCCATGCTGCTTTGCTATAGAGGTCTCTGTAGTTTGCCGGGATTATATTTGATGGAGTAGGAGGAACAAAAGCCAAGTGGTGTCAGTATATAGATATTGGGATGTGGACTGCAAAGATATTCAGCTGACAGGGGGCAATATAACCACAATACCAAGGAAAGTCCCCAACCTGCACCTTTCACCAACAGAACAGATAAGGAGTAAATTGAATACTCAGGTGACACAACACAATGTCTTCCTTGACCATATTAAGCGAGATGAAGCAAGCACATTTGCAAAGTGACTTTTTATGTAAAGTGTTTGATATCTCTGCTCACAAAACTACATTAAAAACTCCTTTAATACATCAGCTATGCACTTCACAAACTGGAAGCATTTGCAGATGAGAACATTTTCAATTTGCTTTTTAAAGTCCCCACGGATCCAGCAGATCTGATAGCTCTTAGAAGACTGCTCCGCAGCCTGAGTTAACTAGACATATTTCTTTATTAGCCTGAACAGGGAAGAGAGGACCATCAGGGGAATACAGGAATTGCCATAACAATTCAGAGCAGTGATCAAGCTAGTTCAGCATCTTGTCACTGACAGTGAGAAGTCCAAGCTGTTTCAGAGGAAGATGCAAGAATTCCTGCAGAAGAGAATCACAGAGTATCTTGCCCACGGGGAAAGGGGAAGAGAAAGTTGACTCCTACGTGGCAAAAGAAATGTTCAGATTGCTGCACTGCCTGACAGGATGCTAATGTGGGAGTAACCTGTTGGGGGATGTTTCTGCTCACTGACAACGAGGAGTCTCCAGGATTACAACGAGCCCTTAGCAGGTAGGAAAGACATGACCCAGCATTTGCAGAAAGCGTCTCCTCGTATCAGGGTATATTCCTAGGGTGGAGTAGTGGTGGTTTGACTGGTATATTTCACTAGAACTGGTCAGAGACACTTGGACAGAATCATATTCTGACAGAATATGCAGCTCCATCAAAATCAATACACTTCATGAAATTGGGTCAATTCTCCAGGGAGAAATGTTCGGACAATGTCCAAACATCCCATGTTGATGTTTTTGGAATGAAACATTTTGATTTTTTTGTTTTGAAATGAATTTTCATTTTAATTTTTGTATTTTGTGTTATATTTTGAAACATTTTGATTAACCAAAAGCAATTTGTTTTTATTTATTTAAGAATTTTCCTTCACAAAGAATTTTGAAATTTTGAAGCCACATTTCAAAATCTTGAAAGCCTCCACTTCCGTCCTCAGCCCAGCTCTATAGATTACTAAAGAAATAATCACTAACTGAGACCAAGGATGTATTTCTTCACTCAGAATATTGGATCATCATCAGTCAAGTTAATTATGGGTGTGGCATAATACCAGTTTGCATTTATGTCATGTCTTTAACCCAAATGCCTCAAAGCATTTTACAAAGGTGGGTAGTTATAAGTATAGTCTCCTTTTTACAAATGGAGAAACTGAGGCAACGGAGCGGAGAGGTGAGTAGTTCAGGGTCAGAGACTGAGTCACTGGCACACTCAGGAACAGACTCAAGGTAAAGCTGAGTGAAAAATGCTAAAACCAACCAAACAAAACCCTATTCCTTGAATATTTGGCTGTATTTTAAGTGAATTGTTCTGACCGTGTTTGCACCCTACTAGGAATAGGTGGGGAAAGAGCAAGTCCCTCAAAGCGCCTGATCCAAAACTCACTGAAGTCAGAGGAAAGACTCCTAATGACTTCAATGGGCTTTGGATCCGACATCCAATTGAACAGGAGACTTCTGATGGAAAATGACCTTTAAAATCACATGGAAAGGTACTGCAGGACATAAAGTTTCAGTCATGAGATTATAGACAGCTGTACTGCAACAGCCAAACTTGGCTCCTGAGCGAGACAGTAGTCCCACATGTGTAGTGCTAATTACGAGCTGGCAACGTGCCGTTTAGTGATTGTGAGTCAGTGAGACACACACACAAATGTCGAGTCACAAGTGGCAGTGCAAGAGATCCTGTCTCAAGAGTGTAACACCTGATGTACTCTTCAAATCCACGCACCTGAGTGCCATAGCTTTGCCGACCCAACCTCTTGTGTTGAATGCTTCTGTCCACCTAGCTACGGTCGCCTGGGGATGTGACGCACCTGCAGGGATGGGAAAAATGCTGCTGTAGGCGGTGTCTACACTACTGGCTTATACCAACATAGCTACAGCACCAGAGCTATGCAGCTATATTCTCTACAGGGTAGAGATGGGT